>NC_138548.1:109171980-109767829 GCF_964273705.1 Natrix helvetica | reverse complement strand
ATATACGTATATCACCATTGGTGACCACCTGTATGGCACTAAGATCTAAATGCTAAACTGATGGCAAGTGATGTGTGCCTCTCAACTCAGACCTAACTAAAGAGTACTTAGATACACCGCACTGTGCTTTTAAGACCAACAGTGCACAAAGGACATGCAAATAAGAGACAAATATTTGAGAATGATAAAAGGCTACTTCAGAAATGAAACTCGGCAGGTATTGGGATGGAGCACTGGACTTATTTGCATATTAATTGGATTCTGTTTAATCATTTGCATGCTTATCGGTGGAGGTACAAGCTTTAAAGTGTTCAGGCGGTTCACCGGCACGTAACATCAGTCCATAAAACTTTGTTTCATTGTGAGTCAAAATATTTGTTTGATTATAGGCCAACTGAAAGGCAGAGGGGAGGAGCAAGACTGAACACTGAATGGAGTAAAAGTTAGAAAAATGCACATCTACAGTATGTCCCATTACAGCAGAGTTTGACTTGATTCTTGAATGAGTCCTGAAAGATGCTTCCCTTGTTTTGTTTTAGCACCTGAAGAGATAATGTGAGGATGAGGAGGGTGGTGCACAAAATAAAAAGTGATTGAGTTGAACAATCAAAGATATAGCCCCAATGCCTCTGAGGTCTACCTGGAAACAGAGTTTAAATGTATGGCATTTCACTGTCATACTTATATCAACCCCCAAGAACAGACCTCCAAGTATCATAACGTTATACAGCAAAGAGCAAATTATTTTTAAAAATTAATCAGGGCCATACCTTGAGGTGTCTCTTCGCAGACACTTTTACAACTCAGGGCAGCTTTATATCTTGAACTTAAGCAGCCTGTCTGATGCAAAGTGCCTCTCTGTATTGAGTTGAAGTATGTTGCCAAAGCAATGAAAAATCCCCACCTTCTCATTATGGGAACTAGGATCTTATTCTTCATTTTCCTTCAGTTGCTTCTGTATTGTCTTTAATATCATTCTATAATAACAGAGTCTTTCCTTTGTACCACAACTTTTAATTTGATTAAAGCCTAAGTGAGAGAACGAATGATAAATTAGTAGCTGCTAAGAGGTGACCAGGAAGGAAGGAAGGAAGGAAGGAAGGAAGGAAGGAAGGAAGGAAGGAAGGAAGGAAGGAAGGAAGGAAGGAAGGTTTAAGTCCTGAGTCTTCCTGAAAATCTCTCACCAAAATAAATTCCTGTTGTTTACTTGGTCCAGTTGTGCAGTACTATGCCTTGATGTTAAGGCAATGTCCTAGGAAGGAATCAGAAGGGACTATGTTCCCTGCAATAAGTACCACTGCACAATGGGTTTTTTCCCCTCATAACATTCCTTGACATCCTCATTCACTTTATTTATACAAGGCAATACATGCAACAGAATGGCATAATTCTTGTTCACATTTTAAAGAGCTGAGCAATGGAACATATGCAAAGCAGCTTTCCTCTTGAACTGAGAGGCTCAGTTTGGTGAAAGGAGACTGAATGAGCTAATCTAATTAAAGAGAATTGACTCAGAGATGAAATAAGCATGCAGTAGGCTTTGACATTCACATATCACAAAGATACTGTTTGGGGATCCTAATGTAGTTTGACCAGTATTATTGAAGAAAAACTGTTTTCCCCTGAAAGTCACTAGGGAGCTTCAAGAAAAAGTGTCCTGTTCTAGAGCTAGACAACCAGTAGGAGGTTAACATATTCCTTAGTAAGCGAAGAGTTTCCTTTTACTCCAAGTTGCCATACTGGTTACAGGTTTTGTCTTCTGAGAGAGGGAGAGATCCTGCAACACACTTCAAAGAAGCTTTTGATACCCCTCTATTTCAATATGAAAAGAAGAGACCTGTTCTCTAAAGACCCGGAATGGGACTTCTTTTATTTCATGTGATAATCTTAGCACGAAGCTTAACAGGGGGAGGAGCATGGGTTTTTAAAGGTTAATCGCAAACCAACTGCTGCATTCACGGCAGGAATGGCAGATTGATGATCACCATTAATCATTGACCACAGAGCAAAGGATAATGTTGAACCACTGGGGTGGGAGCTTGTATAAGGATAAAGGAAGAAGGGCAACACTATCCAGACGCGAGCCAAGACCCAATCAGTGAAGATTTCAAGCAATAGGTAATGGGGAGACACGTGATTTGAACACCTGCTTGCTGCTGGTGAAGCTGGGATACTTGGGCAGACTACTTTTCTAGTCTATTGTACTGTGAAGCACCAGATATTCTACAGCAACAACATGAATTTGTGTCAGAAAAGGAAGGGAGGGAGGGAAGGAGGGAAGAGAGAGAGAGAGAGGGAGAGAGAAGAAAGAAAGTAAGAAAGAAGGGAGGGAGGGAGGGAGGAAGGAAGGAAGGAAGGAAGGAAGGAAGGAAGGAAGGAAGGAAGGAAGGAAGGAAAGTTGCAAACATACAATTAGTACTGTTGTTTGCTTAAAATGTTTGAACATGGCCTCCTATTTAAAGGATCTCAAAGCAGTTGTTCTTTTCATTTGTACATAGTAATTCAAGTGAAACATTTTACTCAACAAATTTAGTGCATTTAGAAGCAAGAGACAATGCTTGATGATTTCTCATTACTAAATAAACTTGTTTGGAATTTTATTTACATAAAGACAAAGTAGTAAACACTTACCCAGGTTAGCTTTCTGTGGAACATTCAACATTTCCAAATGTGCTAATGACAGATATTCTACTTTTTCAGAGAAGCATCTCTAAAATCAAATTTCAAGAAAATGAGAGGAGCAAACTAGATGCATGACCATGAGATACACTTATTTGTACTTGAGTTCTGAAATGGGTAATGAAGTATGGTACATTTTATGTACAAAATCTTAAGGCTCTTCTGATTGAACCATGGAAATTCAGCAATCAAATATTTATTACGAGGAACACGCTTTTGCCTATATGTATTCTCTTCCAAATTAGAGGTACAGTTGGTTTGTTTATAACATGGGGCAGCCCTTGAAGACCATCTAGAAATAGAGTGGTGCAAGCAATAACAGGCATTTGTCATTATATTTCTGTGCATTACTGGTATACAAGCTTCTGGGTGTAATTCAAGGTGTTGGTCATCCCCTATAAAGCTCTTTATGACACAGGGCCTGGTTATCTGCAGGACTGTTTCCAATCTTTTTTTTTTGTCCAGCTGGTGTGTTCAAGCAGACTGTGTGCACTCCAGGTCCCCTCAATGAAACATGGTCATCGTATGGAACCAAGGAGGTGTGTCTTCTCTGTCCCACTCTCTGGAGTAGCATCCCACCCCCGAGACACATATGGCACCCACTTTCCTCTGAAAGGTGCTGAAAGGTCTTTTAACAACCAATTCTGGTCCCATCAATGAGAGAAATTCTGGTCCCAATTACCATTATTAACTGAGGACTGTAACTTTATCTACTTAGATTATCTAGGAATCAGAAAGTAGATAGTAGGCATGTGCCTTTTTTGAACATAATATATTAAATCAGATGGAGTTTTAAAAAAATAATTTTCTGTGTTATAATAATATTGTAATCTTTATCATCCTAACCTTTTGGGGGAAAGAGGATCATTTTTTTTTTCTATTTGAGAAAATTTGCAACATGTTTTCTACCATATGGAAATATTCAAATCTTTTCGTGATTTCCAGGATCTTGTTCATACCTGTCTGATTGCAACCAATTTGTTAAGTTTCAAAGTGCTACTTAGCTTATCAAAGAATTTGGCAAAGCCAACATAGGATCTACGGTAATAAAATTTCAATCCAAAAAGATTTAACGATTTTACAGGACTACCTCATACTGCATATTGACTAATGCAAAGCTGTTTACCTACACTTTCTCCAACACATGGGACTTAAAATCTAAATATTGCCTTTTACACAACTGAAAATGAGATCGCAATATTACATAAGCAGCAACAGGGATAGTAAAATATGAGTTAAAGGTAGGTAAAGCTTTGAAGGAATTCAGAATAATATCAGTTTGGCAGAAAACTATAAGACCATATGAACATATCTAGATAAATTTTATTTCCTTTATGTTGAAAGTAAAGGGAAGGGGAAAAAAAATCAGTATATCAACTGGAAGTCAACAAAATATTACCAGATAATGAAATATGTATCCATTTTTAACAAGAGATTGGACAACCATTTGTCTGAAGTGATGTAGGGTTTCCTGCCTAAACAGGGGGTTGGACTAGAAGACCTCCAAGGTCCCTTCTAACTTTGTTAAATTATTATTAAATTATTAAATCATGCTATTCAATTATTTTGGGGCAGTCATCTATGTATGAAACTGACCAAGCAGCTATGAAGAAGAGGATGATGTTTGAAATTGATAGAAATATGGTCAAGGGATGCCTATTTATTTTGAATGAGTTTAAATCTCCATTGGAACTGCAACCCCAAGGAATGGAAGGAACCTGCTGATTGTCTAGCTCAGGAGTGTCAAACGCAAGCCTCATGGGCCAGATCAGGTCCACAGGGTGCTTAGATCCGACCTATGGGGGACCCTGGTAACAGTGAAGGACAAGCCTGTGGCACCTCTGGCAGTGAAAATAGAGCTCAAGAGGGCTGCATGCATCCCTCCCAAGCTCCATTTTTGCTGGCAGAGGGCTGGAGGCCATTGCTGCAGAAACGGAGCCTGGAAAGGCCGTATATGGCCCTCCTGAGCTCCATTTTCACTGGCAGGGGGCTAGAGGAGGCGGTTGCGGCCAAACTCCGTTTTTGTTGGCAGGAGGGCTGCAGAAGGATCTCACCCAGTGACGTGCGGTGAGGTTAATGGCTGGTGAGGCTGGTGACGTCATCAGGAAGGCAGGGAATGGGACCACGTGTGCTGGAGGCACACCTTTCTGCCTCTGCCCTCTGCAGCTCCTGGCCGCGCACGGACGGAGGTAGGCAGAATGGCGCCGAGCCAGTCCGGCGGGCGAGCAACCGAGGATCAGGCTGCCTCGCTCGCTCTTTCGTCCGCCCGGATCGCCTCGGTGTCGCTGTGGCTACCTCCGTCCGTGCGCGCCCGGGAGCTGCAGAGGGCGGAGGCAGAAATGTCGCCGTTTCTGGATGACGAAGGCACAAAAGCGACTGTCGACTGTCGCTTTCGTGCCTTCGTCATCCGGGAGTGCCGACAACATCTCTGCCTCTGCCCTCCGCAGCTCCCGGGCGTGCCCGGATGGATGTATAATATTATAATATTATATATATATATATATATATATATATATATATATATATATATATATATATATATATATATATATATATATATATATATATATAGTATATAATATTATATACTATTATTTCATGAAGAGAGGTGAGGCTCTGCCTCCCTTGCCCGCACATCCCTGATCTCGCCCAGCCCCACTCGGGCCACCACAGGTGGCCCCGACACAAGTGACATTGAGCTGACCACGCCTATCCCAGCCATCCCCCCAAAGGTCAAACACAACCCTGATGTGGCCCTCAATGAAATTGAGTTCGACACCTGGTCTAGCTGAATATCTAGTATTGCTGAGAAAATTTGGGGAATAAATTTGGAGACGTAACAAATGGTCAAATGACCATGGCAGCAGATTCTGTCAAAGAATCAGGAGAATTTACAGTTTATTCAGCTTGATACTAAACCTGGACTGTTCCAGAACAGATCATAAAGCCATCAATCTCTAAGCAGCTTAAAAACCAATGTAATAATTATCAAAAGTTAAAATGGGTTTCTGCCTTATTTTCATTTCATTTAGGTAGCTTGTTTAGGAAAATACATCAGAAGGAAGGGGAAATTGACAACACTTTTTCTATCTAGTACCTGAATGACCAAAAGGGCAAAATCAGGTCTCTATCCCTCCAGACTGCAGACAGATTCCATAGAATGTTGGTCAATTGGAAAAGAGTAGTACTATTTTTCCAATAGTAAAAGCTGGTGGACAATGGATCTCATAACTCAGAGAATTGGTGGGTTTCCTTTCATTGGATATATTCAAGCAGAAACTAGGCAGCTGTCTATCTAGGATGCTTTAATTGGTATTCCTTCACTGAGCAAGTGGCTTGACTAAATGGCTTGAACTGTCATTTCCATCTCAATAGTACTAACAGATGACAACCACTCATGAACATGAATATATTGCTTTTTAAAGCGGACATATTTCATAAAACTGTTAATTTATACCCAAAGTGCAACAATACAAGGTTGTTCTTTAACTCATTTGCAGATTAATTCTACACCTCAAATCATTACAAACTCCTTTTGCATTTTTATAGGCTGTGCTCACTGCCAAATCCCAGTGAACCATACCCAAGCAGCTAACTATATTTAGCCTAGTATGCTTTGTGAACTGAGTCCAGTTTCTGGTCCAGGTGTATGGTTCAGAAAAGCAGATTTAGTAAACAATAATTTGGTAAACTAGAGATAAGCATATCTTGCAACTATAGCCATAGGGTTCAATTATAGAGTAAGTATATATTTAACTTGTTATATTTGATCAAACTGTTGTTCTTCTTTGAAGATGCCAGTGTGTATGCACAGACATACATTAGATGTAGCCAGATTGTAGAGGCTGGGAAGGAGTGATTTTCCTCTCTGCTTCATGAAAAACAGGCTGTTCAAAAATCTGAATCACAGACTAGAAGATTGTCTAGAATAGCAACAATAGTGCCAGGATATACAAGGAGAAGAGAAATAGGCAAAATACTTGTATGAAATAATATATTGTATGAAATGCTGTATATAGTAAAGATCCAGCTTGGTCTAGTAGTGAAAGCCCCAAGCTAGAAGCCAGGAGACTGTGAGTTCTAGCCTTACCTTACTCATGAAAGCTGTCTGGGTGAGTTTGGGCCAATCACCTCTCTCAGCATAACTCACCTCACAAAATTGTTGCTGGGAAAACAGGAAAAAAGGATATTGGGAATGTTTTCTATTTTGAGTATTTCTAAAAATAGTAAAGGTGAAAGAAAAAAATGTCTGAATACACATCTGCTGATAAAATAAAAGCCACAATTGAGGGAGGGAGGGAAGGAAGGAAGGAAGGAAGGAAGGAAGGAAGGAAGGAAGGATTTTTTTCTCTCTTAAAAGCACAGGTTTGTGGGATTTTATTTTACACATATAGTTTAGGATATTTATTTATGAAATATTATAGATTTAATGTAAAGGGTCATTACTGATGGCAGAGCTATAAAATTTACTGAGAACAGCATGTAAAAATTAATGAAACAAAGTCTGATCTATGTTTCTAGTTTATCTCCTTAAGTTTCCGATCAGGAGCACAAGTTCAAAGAGATCCTTCACTGTTGTTTGTTTTGTTCTTAACAATAATACTTCTGCAATCTCTACAAAGGAGTTCTAAGGTAGCACTATCTCATATTTTTATTACCATGTAAACATTAATGAAATGATCTGGTATTACTTAAAATTTTCTGTGTATTAGATGCATGCCTTGACTGTTCCATTATTGTGCAGAAATTGCTTTGATTGTGTGCTCGAAAGATAACAATCGGCATTGACATGCAAATGAATGGATTTCAAAAGGTAAACTATAAATAAAGCCAGTTATTGTATAACTAGAACTTGCAAAAGGGGAATTTTGCCCTCCTAAATTCAACAAATTATGAAACTCCTGGTTTGTGAATTCTTATTACTGTCGTTGAGTTCACCCAACATGCTCCACCAAGTCAATTAAAGACCTAGGAGCCACATGAGCAAACATACTAAGTTTGATAGTTTTAACCCTGATTTGATTCTGGGGCTCTGCATGTTACACATTCCTAGTCTGTTTGGTTAATTTATGGCTCCATGTATTATTCAAACCAGCAAAGGGATTAACTTGTGTTCCAGGTTAACCGTGTGTCTAATCAGCATCCACATATGACAAAAACTTGTACATGGTTCCTCACTCTTCTGGATAGATAGCGTGATAGCATGATTCAGCACGTCCACTCATATCAAGAAATTATTGAGTACTGTCTGACAGACAGGACTTTCAAGCCATTTTGATTTTACTTATAACAGCATATTTGCAAGGCAAACAACCCTTTCTAAAGCAATGAAATAAAATCTGAAAAACGCTATCCCATCTAGCTCAGTGCCACCTCTTCCACTTTGCAGCCTTCCCAAAAATGTTTCACAATTTCAACATTCACCCAAGTCTTTAAAAACTCCCCAAAACTATGAGCAAAAGTTATGGGACCAATTGTGCAATCGTGAATAAAGATATGGTTCAAATGGTAGAAAACATTAAAGAATACATCATCAAATAGATTATTGGGAAACAGGAGTTGTTCAGTTTGCATTATCAAATCCTCAGTAGCAATCATCATATCAAACAGCATGTGTTATTAGCTGCAAATCTGAACTAATATTTGGGTTAGAAGCTTGAGTTAGGATAACTAGGACTATACCTGCCCTGTGCCAGCTTCTTTCTTTTCACATGAAATAGTGGCCCACTCAAATAATTCCTTAGCAAGATGCTTTGACTAGAGAGATGACTGTGCAATGAAAATCATTAGCTGCCTGTCTTGTAATTGCCAGACATATATACAGGAACATCTTATTTAGCCAAGGAAGATTTTTCTTTGCCTCCGAAAGCAAATTTTCTTTCATCCAGTTGAATGAGAACTGGTTGGAAATAAAATGCAGAAGAATGGCTTTGCTGTGCAGAAGCTGATTTGCAAATGAGGGCCCTATATATTATGTCCTCCAATGACTGTGGCTTATTCTATGCAACTATCGCCCCCGGCGCAGTTCAAATTCACCAAGGGACAGGTGAAGGGGGGGCGGAGATCCTTCCTCCCCATTTCAATAGCCTCTCCTCTCCCTTTCACATCTCTTTACCCATTCCTATTCTACACTCTACAGACTTCATTTACAAGGAGTGAGTCAAGATAATGGGGGGACACAATGGGCATAATGAGGTGCAAAAGGCCTTCACAAAAGGCTGCATTGAGCCAACTCCAGAGAGGGAGGGGAGGAGTGCAAGGGAACCACTTTGATGGCTTTAGAGAAGGAGAGCGAGAGAAAAGGGGAGGGAGGAGGGACCAGCAACAACAACCACAAAAAGAAAAGAAAACCTCTCCCAGCTGGGACACCAGGCAGAACCTTCCTTTTATTTAGAGGGATAGAACCAGGCAGAGTAGACATGCTGAAGCATTTCTATTGTTCCAGAAGTTGCTCTCAACAATTTTAGGCCACTCCACTGTCCAGAAAGGGTTTTTTCCTGCCCTTCATTTTGCTTTTGTTCCCTTGTTAATTTTTTTTTCAGGAAGGGAGGGGGGGTGTCCATAGTGATATAGGACAAGAAAAGAGGAGAATGGAAAGTAATGGTAATTATAAATGGGAAATGAAATGTCTATAGCAAAAGAACTCTTATCTTATTTGGGAGCATATCTGTAAGGAATGGTTCAAATCACCTGAAATAAGGCTTAATTCTCATCACAGAGAATTGTCTGTCTGTCTGTTCTCTCTCCCTCCCTTCCTCCATCCATCCATCATATATATATATATATATATATATATATATATATATATATATATATATATATATATATATATATATATATATATATATATATATATATATATATATATATATATATATATATATATATATATATATATATATATATATATATATATATATATATATATATATATATATATATATATATATATATATATATATATATATATATATATATATATATATATATATATATATATATATATATATATCTTTCTCTTATCGATCGTTACTATTTTTATAACTCTAGGCCAGGGGTATCCAAACTTGGGAACTTTAAGACTTGTGGACTTCAACTCCCAGAATTCCCCAGCCAGCATGGCTGGCTGGGGAATTCTGGGAGTTGAAGTCCACAAGTCTTAAAGTTCCCAAGTTTGGATACCCCTGCTCTAGGCAGCAAGCATACGTAATCCTCCTATTTATCCCACAACAACCCTTTCTGGTGGATTGGGCTGAGAGAATGACTGACCCAAAGTCACCCAGCCAACTTTTATACCTAAGGTGGGACTAGAACTCACAATCTCTTGGTTTCTAGACTGGTGCCTTAAACACTGGAACAAACTGGCTCTATGTGATGCCCCTTGTGCTAGTTTGTTGGTGTTGTTTTTTATCGAACCCTGAATACGCCTTTTTTCCATGACCTATACTGAGTTTTTGTTGACTCTGGTAGAAGTTTGGCCCATGTATGGATGTACACATATGATTTATATCCCAGCCAGATGGAGAAAATACTATGGTGAGAATTACTGTTTGAGAAAGCAGAAGCTTGTTTAATAAGCAAACTGCCACCAATGTGCTCTTTTTGTATTTCTGGCATATTTCAGCTACATGGTGATTCAAATTGCGAAGGTAGCTATTCATATATGTGACATTGATTACTCTGTAAGTGGATAGCCAGTTAATTGCTGGAAATATGGAGTTACGAATTCAATATCCAGGAGACATAAAATCAATAGAACAATACACCAGCAACCAGATGAGAGAGGTGCGGTCTGATCATGGTCACCAGGACTGACCCAGAAATTGGAATTCTATGGATTTGGATGATACTCCCTCTGAAACTCCAGCTTTGTCATTTGGGTTCTGACCCACATTTGACCTTGACCTGGGAAGCCCCACCCGACACAACCTCTGGCCCGGACATATTAAAACATGTGTTCCATCTGAATAACTGTTCCATTTAATCCAACTTGTACTTCTGAAACAGTGATGGGTTGTGCTCCTGTTGCAACCGGTACGCTGCAACAGGAGCTGGGCATGCACCATGGGCAATCACATTGCGCATGGATGCGCACCCACTGCCTGTGATGCTCCAGCTGCTCGGCAGAGCTTCGCGCAAGTGCCATACGCTGCGTGCACGTACACAGATGGCCCATTTTCTTCAAATATGGGTAAGGAACGAGGGCGGGCGAACAGGCCCTCCAAAGCGCAGCATGACAAGTTTGATGACGAGGGAATAGTGACTCTACTTGTTGAAAAGCACCACCTTCATCATGTTCATCACAATAAATTTACCACTGTAAATTATAATATAGTCTAGAATTGTGATGGCGAACCTATGGTACGTGTGCACAGGTGGCATGCAGCGCCTTATCTGAAGCAAGTGAGGCATTGCCCTATGTGAGTTCTAGCGCGCATGCACGCGCTGACCATCTGATTTTCGTCCTTCTGGAGGGCGGGGGGGAGGGAGAGGCCATTTTCACCATCCCCAGGCTTCAAGGAAGCCTCTGGAGCCTGTGGATAGCGAAAAACGGTCCAAACGGGCCTACCAGAAGTTCATTTCCGGTAGGCCTGTTGGGCCCATTTTCCGCCATCCACAGGTTCAGGAGCCTTTCCTGAAGCTGGGGGTGGTGAAAAATAGCCCAACGAGCCTGTTGGGCTCATTTTTCACCCTCCAGAGGCTCCCGAGGCTTTCCTGAAGCCTGGGCAAGATGAAAAACAGCCTACCAGGCCTACCGGAAATCTGGAGGCTTCACTGAGGCCTGTGCGCATGCGCAGGGGGGAATGCAGGTGAAGTTGTATGTGTATGTCTGGGGGAGGGCATTGTATTATGGGTGTGGGCATGCACGCACACACGCACACCCTTTTGGCACCCAAGCAGAAAAACATTCGCCATCACTGGTCTAGAATAAACCCGGAAAAATGCAATATGCCTGGATGAATGCCAAAGCAGAGAAAATACAGGGATACACAAACAGTAATGACTTAAAACTGTTCTGGGAATCCCCTTAACACTACTATGGTCCTGAATCTTATTTTTCCAGAGTTCCCCACTCCTGAGTATAGAAGTTACAATTTTCATTACAGAGAAGCCTCAAATTCTACAGAAATATCTGAACACTTAAAAGCATCCTCAACCAACCGTCATCTATTAATGATGAAGTAATATTCAGGATTCCCCAAGTCAACTTCCAAAGCCTTGGATAGATAGCAGCTTGTAGTAGCTGTCATTACAGACCACTGGCTTTGTAGATCTCTGCAGGTGTGGCATCTGCCCTGAAGCTCTGCCACTATTCAGTGGCAAAGTTCCAGGGCAAATGCCATATTTGAGAGCTACAAAAATAGTGGTCCTCTACTTATAGAGAAAGAGACCAAATCACTTGAGATGTTCTGGAAGCAAGGATCCATTCCTCAGGAACTTAAAGATGCATATACTGTACTTCTGCCAAAGGAAGGGCAATTAACAAATATGTGACAACTACTGAAGAATCTCACTGCTCTCTTTTGCACACAAAAAACTTTGTAAGTCTTGCTAAATTATTTGGTCACTCATTTAGGGATGGGCCTCCTGCCAGACTCATAGGGTGGCTTCCATAAAGGTATGACATGATTTTTGCTGCACACTTTCGGAAGTATCAGAATTGAGAACTTTACATCTTTTTTTGATCTCACAAAATCCTTTGACCCTGTTACAAGGCTTGTGAAGGATCATGTTGAAGATCAGCTGCCATTAATTCAGAAGATATGATAGTGATGGCATGACGGGTGCTGGATGAGGGGGAATCGTCTAAGGAATTTGCACCCATTAATGGCATCAAACAGGGTTGGGTGCTTGCACCCACATGTTCAGCAAGATGTTTATTGTCATAGTGAATAATGTCTTCCCAATAGTGAGGCTGGAATCAGCCTCACGTATGGAGTGCATGAGAAACTCTTCAACTTAAGGAGACTTCAAGCTGTCAAAGAGAAGGAGACTGTTCTGAGACGGCCTCTTTGCTGATGACTGTGGCTTGAATGCTTGCTCAGAGCCAGAGATGCAAATTCTCCACAGCTTGTGACAACTTACTATAACATACAAAGACTGAAATCATCACAAAGTGCATTAACTACAGCCAATGGACCAGTTTAATTAGCTTGGCAGTGCCCTCTCCTGAGCTTGTAACTATTGTTGTAGAAGTTAACTGCAGAATAGCAAAGACAATCAGTAGATTGCCTGCATTGTGTGGGAACATCAGGGAATCAGCTCAGTGACAAAGCTGAAAACCTACAAGCTCTTGTACTTACTGTTCTTCTCTGAATTCTTCCACATGACTTGACTTTGCCATTAGATGGCAAGTGAAAGTACCAGACGCTGAAGTTTTATTTAGAGTGGATATCCAAGCAGCTCTTTTAGAATGGGACTCTGCTGGAAGTCACTCTCATGAAGAGCAGAAGAAACATTTCAAATCTCAAGAAAGGTCTCCATGTCTGTATCAAGTCACTTGATGTAGACATGACCAACTGGGAAATTCTGGCACAAAACTGCCCAACTGAAATGGCTTCATCTACAAGGGCTGTCAAGCTTATGAAGCAAGGCACACTACTAAAACGCAACATAAGCTTGAGCTGCATAAAACCAGAGCCACTAGCACAACAATTGCAGTGCCTACACATGTCTAACATGAGCGAGAACATTTTATGCCCGAATTGGCCTGATCAGTCATCCTTGGATACACCATATCTAGTCTTAACGTGATTCTAAAAAACACATGGTGTCAATGTCTTCATCGACAACAATGGACGAACAACAACAACAACATGGAATTAAAAAAGAACTACGCCTCTACTTTTCCCCCGAAGGACAGGGAGGCTCGAGAAAATGACAATACATAAAAACCTTTCCTCATCCTATAATCCCCTTTCTGTTGGCTAAAGGCATTTTCTCTGCAAATCTTTTTTCTCCGTCAGTTATAATAAAAGTCAGTAAAAGTAACAGCAGTGTTAATGAGTTGTTGCTGTTTGCTTTCAGCAAAGGCTGTGTTGTAAGACAACTTCCTGAGCAGGATAGTAGTAATTTTACTGGCACTGCTCAAAGCTGTCTCCTCCTCCATACTTTAGGTCTGAACATTGCCCACTCTCTATAATGACTGGGCTCACACTTTCCATTGAATATACTGTAATTTGTTTGGTTGATTGAGCTTTAGTCAGTGTATTATGACTGATGGAGTCATGTTTCAGTTCAATCCACTTTAACAAAATTCTATACTGAAGTTTAATTTTAAATCGGTTAAACCACGACTTAGTACGAGTGAAACTAGTCCATGAATTGTATGGGGTGCAAACAACAGGCACTTGAAGAACAGGCCTATCAGAGGTTGTATTCAGCCGGTTCTCTCCGGTTCGGGCGAACCGGTAGCGGTGTCTACAGGCTCTGCCCATTTGCCCAGACGTAATGCGCGAGCTCTGCGCATGCACAGGTGGTACGCATGGGCAGATGTGCCGCATGCAAGAGAAGTGTGCATGCATGTGTGCACACATTTGCAAAACGGTAGGGAAGGTAAGTGAATCCCACTGCTGAGGCATACCATTAATCCATACATTCTTAGATAAATTTCATTTGAAGAGGGATGTCACAGGCCTGACTCTTGCTAATATGGGTAAAAGGTTAGTTCCGATTTCCAAAGCTTCCAACACTATATGCTGATGAGAGAGAAGTCTCTTTCTGACTTGCAGATATTTTTCCGTTTTATTGTATATTTGACCCATGGAATAATGAATTAGAGCTTTTCCCGTTCCTATCAGCAAAACTGATCAATGTCTGTCTTCTATTTTATAGCAAAGATATTTCACAAGTATTTTTAAAAAAGCTTTTTGGACAGATGAACCAGTGAACCAAATAAATGTTTTCATTCAGGACACAAGACATGTAGGTTGGATTCACACACATTCACACTAACAAAACAAAACAACCCAGCATTACAATTTGAAATATACAGGTTCAGCACAGTATAGTTTTTTTTTATAAAAAAGCATTCCCTACTCTTCACATAATACACCACTGTATTATTTTTATAAACCTGAACCATCTGTATTTAAATTAAAGTGAAGCTCAGCTACTTAGGAAGATTCACTAATACCTTACTGAGTATCCTTAAGCCCATGGGACATTTCCACAACTATTCTAATTTACAAACTACTTGTGGCTAGAAAGGGGAGCATTGATTTATTTTTTTAAAAAAGCAAAAATCTATGCTATTCTCATTCTTCAACACAAGACTCAAAATTTTGTTTCCAAACAGATGCATTTGCAGGATCAAAGACTTTCACCAAAAAAACAAAGTGAGCATCATACCGATATGATACAAACTCCACCCCTTTCATACATTACAATGTCACAAACCATAGAGCACAGCTTTATCACAATGATGCTGTTAGTTTCCTCCTACCCTGGGGGGACACCTGCATTTCCAAACAAAAAATTATCTGTTAAAATGATTTAGCAAACTCTCTTTTCCCATCAGGATTTCTTTTCTTTCCTTAAGAGAAATTTTATAAACGGAGAAGAAATTTTGAAATACTCAAAAGGAACCCAAAAGAAAATACTTGTCACACTGGGAATGAAATAGTTCTAAATAACCTAAGAACCTACATGGAATGGATATTTATCGGTCCTTTATGCTTTCCTCTTTACTAATGAAGAAAATGCTGACATCCGTGATTAACCAATTTTAATAGAACTTAACCTGAGCATACCACCACAGCAAAATAGCATCTTACACAACTTGAAGTGATCACACCAGTCTTTATTGCCACCCAAAACCACAACTATTATTTTGGCTGTTCCCTGTGGTTTAGTTCAAAATGAAGAAAGATTATCTCATTCAGTTACAAATTAGATTCTGTTGTACCAAATGTTGATCACACAAAGTAAACTCCAAATTATTTTTGGTTAACTCAATGGCTCTGTTATTTAATTTTTAATCCTTTTATTATTTCTATAAATAACTCAAGGGTATGAACATACCCAGTACTGTACTTTTTCTTATTTTCCCACAACAAAAACCCTGTGAGATGAGTTGGGCTGAGAGAGTGTAAGGCCTGGTTCGCCTATTCTAAGCCATAAATCATGAATCACGAAGTGCAGGAGCCTAATCCACATGTAACCCTTAAGCCCAAACTAAACAACTTATGATTTAGTGCAATATCACTACTAGTAGTTTAAAGGATGTGTTGAGAAATGAAAAATCCATTCCATTGATAACATGAGGGTAGATCTTTAAATCCTAGATTGTGAAAAAGCTGTCATTTTCATTCGTTTTATTTTGTTGCTTCTGTATGTGAATACTTTGCCTTCTCAGCACTGAAAATACATAACAATATAAACAATCTATCTACCCAGTCAGCAATTATATTAACTGAAATGTAGAAAGTATTTCTCTATGGCCTTACCTTTCCCAAAAACCTTGAAAACAGAAGATGACATTTATGGAAACATAGGCTATTATAAATAGATTTTATTTATAAAGTTGATTTACATAAAATAGGATACTCTTTAAAAACTGCATATATGCAAGTCAATAAATCTAGCAAGTGCATACAAAAATACCTTCAATACATTAAAAATAAAACTTCAGTTTGTTTTTTTAGATAAATGAACCTTCACACCAGACCCAAAATAAACAAGCGAACAACATCCTCAAGACATTTAACAAATCTATGCTTCCTTAGTACAAAAGGTTAAGAAATTTGTCTAGGTTGGGTAAGTTCTCAAATTTTCTAGCTGATAGGGTTAATAAGCAATTTTATATAAATCTTTCTTCTTGCATTAAGGAGACTTGCACAAAAATAAGTCTTCATATTTGTTCCCATAGGCAGTTCGAGTTACACAAATAAAGTCTACTTCTGACGTTTTAATAGTACCCTTCCCACTCAGAATAAGGAAGCATCAAGTTTTAATTATTTCATCCCTGCCCTTATAAAAAGTTGACAGACATTACGTTGGAAGCCCAACAGATCTCCAGCTGCCACTAGATTCAGAGAAGAAGCCTTTTCATTGGTTGTTCAAGAGTCAGAGGGGGCACCATAAACTGCTGTACAACAGCAGATAAAAACTATGGCCCCCTAGAATGTATTTACATAATTGCACTTTTTAAAAAAAGAATCAAAACCACCAGTCTTCTGTTTCATAAACAAACACCCAGAGAAGGTAGTTAGAAAGGTCTGACTGTCCAACCATCCTTTGCAATGAGGCTTGAAGAGAGTTAGGTGCATGTTAAAATAGGATGATCCTGGCGCTCTTCTGCTGCATCGGAGCCT
The DNA here is from genome assembly GCF_964273705.1 of Natrix helvetica. NCBI lineage: Eukaryota > Metazoa > Chordata > Lepidosauria > Squamata > Natricidae > Natrix > Natrix helvetica. The sequence goes on along the minus strand of NC_138548.1, from coordinate 109,750,835 downwards.
GGGACAATGAGGTACTGAGGTTCTTACACAGTGTTGCTTTCAGTATTGCTATAAAAGAAAACAGAAAAGCCATTAGGAGCATGTGACTGACAGAAAAGATCCAAAGAGCTTCCCAAGGCTTCCTCCCTGATCCCAAAGCCAGCCTAATGGGGGGCGTTTGTACCAAACTCTGCTATAAAGAAATGTAGTCTTGCATGCCTACACATTCCAAGTATGTTTTGTCCATATGTTGTATCAATATCTACCACCACCACCACCCAATTTCTATAGCAAGGTCTATAAATCTTCCTCCTTCTGCTTTCTTTCAGAAGAGGGGGATGGATGGTTGATAGAAAGGGGAAAGGATAGCAGCATTTTGATGAAAATTTCCTTTTGGGTAAGTTGCAACCAAATGAACAAAATTCCAAAGAAACTCATAGGCCTTGCCTACTCCATTGTTTAATTCCTTACTCTGCGTTCTATGCAAGGGTTGGTTTGTAAATATTAAGTGCTGATTCTTATCCATGTTGTTTTTTTTCCATCAGGAAACATCAGTGCACAAAAAAAACTTTGCAACTGGAAATTCAGAATGCAAACCTATTTCAACATTGTGCAATATCTTACTTGAGATCACCATGAACTAAACGTATGCCATCGGTTAGGTACAACGTCAAAGCCACTTACGCACTGTGGCCTCCCCTTCCAACCTCAGAAACAGAAGAGCACTCCAAAGTAACAAAGTCATTAGCTTTCCTGGACTCTAAGCCCGCTGACCCACTAACCTTTTTTGCATTCGAACGGACTTTCGGTTTTGCAAAGTAGGGACAAGAGGTGCTAGCAGGAGAGCTAAGTCACTGCAGCCTTCAAGAGACATGTTAGGAACTCTTGTCTGGGACTAGCCGGATGCTATCTCTAAATCTTCGCCCAGCGGAATTCTCACCAGCTTTTGTGGTTTTCAATCGGCGGCGCTCCCTTTCAATTGCATCTGCCTGGTGGGTGGTGTAACCAGTGTAGCGCGCAACCATCCGAAAAACCCAGCCCAAAGGAGGCTTAGGATCACCTTGGCTATCTTTTTTCTTTTAATCAACCAAGAATGCATTAAGTGCGACTGTGGAATCCCCCGCTCTGCCCCCTCCCCACGCCACAAAAAAGTTTTGCAGTGGGATATATTTAAAAAAATGTAATGCTGGGAAGGTCAAAAAAAAGCGCGCAATCCTGGCGCGCTTCGTCAGAAATCAGCTGGCCGGCGTCTTACCGTTTCCAGCTCAGCAGCTCCCGAACCAACTGGTGAAATCGAGCAGCTCCTGTTCCTCCGGGCTGAGCGCCCCCTCGTAGCCACTCTCGTCCGACGAATAAGCCGAGTGCGGGGAACCCGGCACGGAACTGCCCTCGTGGCCGTCAAAAGAGGGGGAGGCGGAGGAATACGAGCTGCTGCCGCTGCCAGCGCAAGCAGCCGAGGCAGCGTCACGGCCGGCTGGCAGGAGACCGTCCTGGAAGACGGCGCTGACGGCGTCGTGTTCCTCCAACAACTCTTGCAAGGCTCGGATGTATTCCACGGCGGAGCGGAGGGTCTCCACTTTGCTCATCTTCTTGGCGGCGGCGCCGTTGGGCACGTGCTGGCGCAAGGTCTGGAAGCCCAGGTTCACCAGCTTGACACGGTTCCTCTCCCGCTCGTTGCGCCGAGCCACGGCCGCCGCGCCGCCGCCTTGCTGCGCTGTCAAACCCGGGAAGGCTAAGCGCCTCTTGCAGCGCAGAAGCTCCGGAGAGCTCGAGCGCCGCTTGGAGCCTTTGCAGCGCGTGGCCGCGTTGGACGGCTGAACCTGGCCGGGACATCCCGTGGCGGCACCCCACGGTTGGGACATGCCGGACGACGAAGAGCCCGCGCTCTGTCCTGCTTGTACCTTGATCCCCAAAGAGCCGCCGCTGCTATTGTAACCGTGCAGCGAGTAACTTTTGCAAACCGCGTGGGCTGTGGGTTGCATGGTTGTTCCTAGAGCCCCGCTGTTCATCGTGGGGCATTTACCCCGGTGTTGGTCTTCGTGTAGATGCAGTTTGCGAAAAGCCCGAGTTTGTTGCCCAAAATCAATGGCCTTTAAAAAAAAATGAAAAGATTGAAAAATGGGCACTCCGCTTCTTAAGATGTCAAAAGTTGGGCGCGCAACCTGTGCAAGGACTCCTAGCTGCGCTTGGGAGGAACGCGGGTTCCCTTTTCCTTTCTTGCAGGCTTGCTCCTTGCGCCTCTGTCAAGACGCCTCTGCTGCGAGGTCCTCGCTGCTCAGCCCCTTATCTACACGCGCTGCTGCCGCCGCTTGCGGGCCCCCGGGAGCAGCACGCGACGCGCCGTGCGCCACACACACACACACAATCCCCGCCGCCCGCTTGGCTCCCCAGCCGCCTCCCACCCAATGGGAAGCGCGCTTGGCAACTTACGTACGCCCGGCGCGTGGCTCTGGCGGAGGTTCCATAAACAATCCCTCTTCCTTGCGAGGAGCACGCGCTCCGGCTCATTTGCATCCCAATGCAACCTGGTCGGGGTCTGGCCGTGCTTCTTGCTTGCATTCTAGCACCTGAAAAGTTGTGCGCTGGGGAAGGAAGCAACCTCTTGCTCTGTCCTAACCGTGGCTTTTTGCCACAAGAACTTTAAACATTCTTCCCTTTACTCTTAAACTAGGCTCTTCGGATTGCATTTTAAAGAGAGCATCATAGAATGATCCTGTCTGCGAATCCGGAGAGCTGCCTTGTTTGAAAAAGACTTGAGTCGTCCACCTTGAGTGATAGAAACCCAGGGCTCTCAATGCTTGTCAAGTAGGTGCCATTATTCAAGAGCTAAGATTACACACACTTCCCTTTTCCAAACCTTCATGTACCCAGTGCAATGGACTGGAGGACCCTGGATATGTTGGGGGGGGGGACTCTTTGCAGCTAGAGGGGTAGTTCTTGTAGATGCCCAAATTGTTCAGATATAATTTGATATGCTCAGCTGAATGCACAAAAACTATTAAGGACAGCGGAGAGAACTACAGACTCATAAACTCATAGGCCACCAAAGTCAATCTCCTGCTCAGTATGGAAATGTAAATTAAAGCATCTTTGATAGGTAAATACTTGGTGAGAGAGGCAGGTTGTAATCCTGAGTTTTAGCACACTAGTCCTCTTCATGTCTGTAAAGATCTGACACTCAAAGAGTTCCCCAAATCCACTTGAAATGACTGAACGCATATTCATAAGAAAAAGTTTCATACACACTCCAAGAAAGGTAAGGAGGTTAGTAAAGGTAAAGGTTTCCCTCGCACATGTGTGCTAATCGTTTCCGACTCTAGGGGGTGGTGGTCATTTCAGTTTCAAAGCCGAAAAGCTAGCGCTGTCCGAAGACGTCTCCGTGGTCATTTGGCTGGCGTGACTAAAAGCGCAAGGAGAATGGAACACTGTTACCTTCCCATGAAAAGTGGTTCCTATTTTTCTACTTGCATTTTAACATGCTTTCAAACTGCTAGGTTGGCAGAAGCTGGGACAAGTAACGGGAGCTCACTCCGTTCTGCGGCACTAGGGATTTGAACCGCTGAACTGCTGACCGACAAGCTCAGTGTCTTAGTCACTGAGCCACTGCGTCTCTCAGGAGGTTATTAGGAAAAATAAAAAGTATTGGGACAGAAACTTGTGAACTTTCAAACTCAAGCAAATGAGGGAAGAAATTATCTGGGGACAACAAAATTATTTTGCACCTGCAACCACATCCATCTCTGCACCACAGTATTGACAGAATACATGCAGGTTCTCAATTGGACCACTTCATCTACCATCTAATCCGTTGGGACTGCAGATTTGCAACTTGAGATCTTTTCCGTAACATTATAAGAATTTGGAAAGGCCATATGCATGCAGGAAGAATGATCTGCCACTGAGATATAAAGCCACTGCGGCCTTCAGCATTTTCACCCTATACATAAATTAATTGCAAGTGAAGTAATTCTAAGAAACCCTTTTCTAAGTCTCAGCCCCTTCCTTTAGTTCAACCCCAGCAATGATTTAGTGTTATGTTTGAGGTGTGCTAATCAAAGGCTCCAGTTGGCAAATGCTTTTTTTCTCTTTGTGCCAAAAAACCCGAAAAAACGAACCAGTCACTTTCTTCTCAGTGGGCAGGTTGAGGAAATGGACAGATTTTCTATTATTTTTATTGATTATTTCCTCCTTTTGTGTGGCATAGAACAGAGGAAAAGAAAAATAATTATTTGAGCATTCTCCTGTCATTTGGTTAGAGAGAGAAAGAGGTAGACATCCTGTTAATTTCACAAGAAGGAAGGGAGGGAGGGAGGTCTATTTTCCCCGTCTACCAATGAAACTTTATTTTTTTTAAAAATCTATCCGCTTGGTCTGGAAGGGGAAACTGGCAGAAATCTTGTCAATTTCACACTTTTAAAAAACAAAAATCATTTTAAAAAACATGTTAAAAAACCCTTTTAGAACCGTTTTTTTATTTTTAAAGTTTTAAACATTTTCTTTAAAATAAAAAGACAAGCATTGCATTGATCCACTTATGTAATGAAGAGGAAAACAAGTCCAGGTTAAGCAATTCAGATCTTTTAAGGGGGCAGGTAGATCAGCAGCTCAGTACAAAATGATCAGAACAAGGTTAAAGGTCAATGGGACCTTTACAAGCTCATTCCGTCACTTGGGACCAATGTATTTGATAGGGTTGTAGGAAAAAAACTATTATTTAAACAATATTTGTATTACATTGAGTTTTAGGATAGGTGAGCATAATATAGTGCCCTTCCCTTCTAAAAGTTTTCATATTGCCTTGTTCATTTATATTACATTGCCAACTCCTATTGGCACAAGTCTTCTTTTGAAACAGAAGATGGATATAAATTGAGTATATAATTTAACAATGCAATTGATATGCTTGTACTCTGCCATTGAAACAAACTAGGCTTGACTTCTCAGTTTGCTCTTACATTTAATACCATTTTCAAGAAATCGTACTTTCTTGATTGGATCCATTGCAACTCAAAGATATGTTGACCATTGATTTTTTGAGAAATGGGGGGGGGGGGGGAGAGACAGAGGAAGGAAGAGAAGAATTGTGACCCATATTTTCTATATAACATAATTATAATATAGGTAGTCCTCGATTTGCAACAGTTCATTTAGTGAATGTTTGAAGTTACAACAGCACTGGAAAAAGTGTCTCGTGACTATTTTTCACACTTACGACCATTGCAGCATTCCCCTGGTCATATGATCAAAATTCAGACACTTGGCAGCTGACTCACATTTATGACAGTTGCAGTGTGTGGGGTTGGGGGTCACCTTTTGCGACCATCGGACAAACAAAGTCAATAGGCAACTCAGATTCACTTAACAACCGTGTCATTAACTTAAAAACTGCAGGGATTACTTAACAAGTGTGGCAAAAAAGATCGTAATATGGGGCAAAAATGCATTTAACAGCCATCTCACTTTAACATAATTTTGGGGTCAATTGCGGTTGTAAGCCAAGGGCTACTTATATAGAAAAAGAAACAAAAGGTGGATACCATGTTAAAAACACCTTCCCATGTATATCCCACCCCACTTCTCTTCTGTTTTAAATGAAAGAGAGGCATGAAAAAGAGGAGTTGCCTGTTCTCTTGGGTTGGTTTTCTCTTTACAAGAGAAAACACAATAGAACCTTGTCTACTTGTTCTTTGCAAACATTGTAAATTCTCAGTGTTACTTACTGCAATGGTCTAGATTTGTTTATACAATAACAAACCCTCCATGCAACATTTATTTAATTGCATACTCAGCTCTTTCATCAACTTAGGGCCGAGTTACAGTTTTAAAGGAATAATCAAAAGAATGTTTAAATACCATTTGTTGCCAAAATAGACTGCTTTGTGTTGTAGAGTTTAAGTAAATGTTCGAGATCAGGCTAAAGGAAGAAAGGGGAAAAATACCTGCACAGTTTTGGTTATGGCTTCACTTGTTTAATCTGGATTGGAACTGATACTGTGCCAAACTCAATTTTCCAATTCCCCCTCACCCACATAGAGACATAAGTTTTTCTATGTCATCCTTAAATGGTTTTACGATGTTGTTTTTAAAGGATTTTTAGTTGATATTTTTGAATTTATTCCTGCCGGTTGAATGAGGGTACTGTACAGAGGTGGTATTCAGGTTCTGACCAGTTCTGGAGAATCAGTAGCGGAAATTTTGAGTAGTTTGGAGAACTGGTAAATACCACTTCTGACTGGCTCTGCCCCCATCTATTCTCTGCCTCCCGAGTCCCAGCTGAACAGGAGGAAATGGGGATTTTGCAGTAACCTTCCCCTGAAGTGGGGAGGAAACAAAGATTTTACAGTATCCTTCCCCTGCACGCCCACCAAGCCATGCCACGCCCACCAAGTCATAGCCACAGAACTGGTAGTAAAAAAAAAATTAACCCCACCACTGGTACGGTAGTTGTTACCATATTCTGGGCCTTTAAATCCCTTTTTATTCTGTATGGCTGTTCTCACTTCTTGACAAAAGTCCCACAGATGGAGCTCCTCTATCGTCTTCCTTTGGGATGTATTTGATGTGGGAGAAGCCCAGGAAGAAGTTTCAGGTTATGGGGTAGCATTGTGGCCTTTATAGGTAGTCCTCAATTTACAACCACAATTGAGCTCTTTCTTTTTGTTGCTAAGTGACACATTTGTTAAGTGAATTTTGCCCCATTTTACAACTTTTCATGCTACAGCTGTTAAGTGAATCACTGTATTTGTTATGTCAGTAACATAGTTGTTATGTGAATCTGGTTTCCCCATTGATTTTGCTTGTCAGAAGGTCTCAAAAGGTGATCACATGACCCTGGGACACTGCAACCATTATAAATATGAGTCAGTTGTTGCAAAGTATCTGAATTTTGATCATATGACCATGGGGATGCTGCAACAGTCGTAAGTGAGAGCCTAAGTCACTTTTTTCAATGTTCTAGTAACTTTGAATTGTCACTAAGTGAACAGTTGCAGGTTGAGGACTACCTGTGTAGACATGTATTAATCTAAATAAAAGTTTGCATGCCACTACTTCAACCAACTCAAGGGTGCTTTACAGGAATACAGTTCTTAAAAATTAAAAACAATACCCCATTTTAAACATCAAATTAAAAGTAGTTCTGTGACAGCAATAGCACTTAAACTTATATACTGCTTTACAGTGCTTTACAGTCCTCCCTGTAAGCGGTTTACACAGTCAGCATATTGCCCCCAACAATCTGGGTCCTCATTTTACCCACCTCGGAAGGATGGAAGACTGAGTCAAATTTGAGCCTGGTGAGATTTGAACTGCCAAATTGCAGGCAGTTAGCCGTCAGCAGAAGTAGCCTGCAGTACTGCACTCTAACCACTGCACCACCGCAGCTCATGATCAACCCAAATGCTCTGTGAAATAAACAGGTTTAAAAAACATCATACTGTGTAAGTTGTTGTAAGAAGCAGTTGTTCCAGAGTATTGGGGCAGCCCCAGATGAATATCCTTGGGTCCTGATCACTTAACTCCCATGGGCAGGAGACCTTCGGCACCCCTTTCATTCAGAACAATCAAAGCTTGCCAAGAGAAATTATTGTGTCTGGTAAGTACCTGGCAGTTGAGTCATGTATGGCTATATTGGTGATAGATAGCACTTCGATCCAGAAGCAAATTGATAACTAGGGTAACAACCAGAGTACCTGTGCAACATTTCCCATAGTTACTAGACAGCCTGCCACATCTTGGACAATGAGTAGCTGTCAGTCTCAAATTTGAAATAACCATGTAGTATTTTCTGATCAGGTACTCTTTTTCAACATCAGTTGGTATCATCAATGGAAGTAGTGGTGAAATTCAGTTTTTTTTTACTACTGGATTCGGTGGGCGTGGCTTAGTGATGGTGGTGTGGCTTGGTGGATATGGTTTGGTGGGCATGGCAGGGGAAGGATACTCCATTCCCACCCCACTCTGGAGCAGCCAGAGGCGGTATTCGCTGGTTCTCCAAACTCAAAATTTCCACTACCAGTTCTCCAGAACCTGCTGGATTTCACTCCTGAAAATAGCTATATAAACTGAAAGCATTATAGGGACACTTGCTACAGAAAGAAAGAAGGAAAGATTTTGTGGTCTTGAAGCTTTATTTATAAAGTGATGCTTTAAAATGCCGATGAGCCTATCGCTTGTTTTTTAATAGAACTGTATAACTTTTGCTAAAGAATAGTAGAATACCAGAATAAAATAGTTTCTGATTTCTTTCTAAGTTCTTCAGCTTCCAACCAAAGAATTATAAATCTTAGATGAAGCTTTTCTTCTTCTTCTTTTTTTATAACCCAGTGTTCAACTTCTATACAGCCTTTCAGCCAGTTTTATAAAGGAAGGGAGAGGCAAAGAAGGAGAGGAAAAAAATAAGAGAGAATAAAAGGGTAGAAATAGGGGCAGGTGCATTGAAAAAGAATTTAGGATGTGGACTCTTACTTGTTTCAGCTTCACTTCACCAATGGCACCAACCCCCAAGTAGACTGCATCTTGGAGAATACCACCCTCTGCAGAACAATGGTTTATTTCACTTGAAACTCATTTATTTTTACTAGTAGGAGATGATAAATAATAGAGTTCTAAGAGCCAATAAAAGATATAAATAAATAGTCATTGTTTTGTTTGCATTAACAACTACTTTGTACTCTCCTTCCTTTACAGATACAGGCTCTGTGCCACAGTGCCAGCCATAGTTGCACAATAGATTGAAATTCACAAAATTCATCTTTAACCAATGCTAATTGACAAAAAAAAAACTGCCTCTACTAAATTTCTGCCTATCGTACTCTCATTGGTCAGTTCTGGAAGAAGAAAGCAGAAGCAGATTAGAATGTCATAGTCCCCACCTGAATTTATAAGCAGTTAAATGTGTTTTATTCCGTGCAAATGTCACAGAAGAAAGTGTGACTGGCATTTGGCAAGAAGTGGCAGTCGTACATCTCACCCCTGTAGTTTCTTACAGAGGAGTCTTATATCCTAGGATACATTTCAATTTTTCATTATTATTCTTTGATATGATTCTACATATTAAGTTCAGGCTCATAATTATATTTCCATATTATAGGCATTAAATTTTGTAAAGTAAAAAATGTAACAGTATGCAAGGAACATTTTTATAGAATAGGGTACTAGTTTGGGAGTTCGTATATCCAGAATATCAGACAGTGCAGAGTTAAAGTCCCTCCCTCCCCCCCCCTCGCATTTTATTTATTTATTTATTACTACAGCAAATGCCATTTTTTCTCCAAGTTCAGGACAGCCCCATATTATTTTCTTTCCTTCACTTCCATTTTCTCTTCAAAACGTCATGTGAAATAATCTAACAGTGTTATGATTTGAACCCAACTCTAATGAATACATGTTATATAAATAAAAATAAAATAAAAAGTGAAATAAAAAATGAATTCAACATATTTTTTTAAAAAAAATCAGATTCCATTACATTTCCATTTAAAATGTCTCTAAACTTCCTTTGTTTGCTAAGCTCTCTTTTTAATTATTCATGAGCATTAAGTAGAAATGAATGCTGATAATTCCGTCTTCGTTTATGTGAGTTCCAAATGGAAATTTGGGAGAGGGAGGGAGGTTATGTCTACTTCTGCACTCCTTACTTTGCGAGATAAATGAATTGTTTTAATTAAAATCTTAAATTTATTATTACCATGCGGTGGAATAATGAAACTCTAAATCCCAACATGGACTGAGTGAGGCATTGGATTTATATGTCAGAGATACATAATGCAGAGGTAGAAAAGCACACTCATTTTTTTAAAAAATGAACTTCAGTTTGTTTCTTACATTTCCATTTCAAATCCATTTTGTTTACAAAATTCCTTCAGCAATTCTACCTTTGTAATGCCGATGATGTATGTTTTTATTTCTTAAGTTTAATTGCTTGAATTTTCTTTAGCGTCTACTTTAGCGTCTATATGTATATCAGGAGGGATGCGGGGGCTCAGTGGCTAAGACGCTGAGCTTGTCGATCAGAAAGGTCAGCAGTTTGGCGGTTCGAATCCCTAGCACTGTGTAACGGAGTGAAGCTCCGATTACTTGTCCCAGCTTCTGCCAACTTTGAAAGCATGTAAAAATGCAAGTAGAAAAATAGGAACCACCTTTGGGTAGGAAGGCAACAGCGTTCTGTGCTCCTTCCGCATTTAGTCATGCCGGCCGCATTACTACGGATACATCTTTGGACAGCACTGGCTCTTCACCTTTAAAACGGAGATGAGCACTGCCCCCTAGAGTCGGGAACGACTAGCACATATGTGTGAAGGGAACCTTTACCTTTATCTGTATATCTGTTGAATTTTTTTTTAAAAATGTAAGGGCGGGGGGGAAACAAGACTTTGTGGGCGACATTTTCAAAAGATTTTTCAAGCCATTCTCCTTGGCATCCCATTCACTCCCTTCACACTATTTTGAAACTGGATACATTCTGAAAACCTTTTATACTACCAACCTCACCTCTTAGCCTCCCTCCCTGTTTTGTGGGAGATGTGTCTGTATGTGTGCAGAGGGATACTTCTCTTAGCTTGCTCCCTTTTAAGCAAGCCACAGTCAAACTTTGCTCCCATTCACGGTGGAGTCCCATCATGAATGTTAATCCTGGCAACCTCTAACAGTCTTTCTCCCTCCATCCATCCCTCCCTCCACAACCCCTTCCGCTTCTTCCCTTCTTGCCGAAAGAGCCGGGCCTGGGTTTAAAAGTTTATTTTAGCTTTGATTGTGCGAAGCTGCTAATGCATGTTAATCAGCTTTCACAATGCATCCTTGTGAGGCACCAGAGAATGCAGGCTTGAGTTGTAGGGGCTTTTTGTCCTCAAGTAATTGTGATTGTGAAGGCGAGCTTAGGCTAATTAATTTAGTTAGTGTGTGTTCTGCGGAGGAAAAAGGAACTTGATGATTTATAGCGAATCACTTTTATTCTTTTTAGCAGGCAAACTCTAAAGTGCATATAACCATATTATAGCCAGTAGGTGAAAGACTCAATGCCAAGGAGCCAGAGAAACACCCCCTGCAATGTTCTGCTCTGTTCGGAGACTGGTTTCTGCAGGAAAAGAGGAGGTTTTTTTCAACCCTTGACTTCCTTGGCTGTCTACAATGAATGTCTGGCATGAAATTATTTTTTCTTTTCGTTTCATCTCCATTGCAGAAGAATTCCCCAAAGATTCAAGCCCTTGGTAATGTTGCCACAAGAAATGCAATAGAAGAGGACATGTTCTCCAGAAAAAAAATCTTTACTCAGCTACCCGGTTTCCCTGAAAATAAGACCTCTCCAGATAATAAGCCCAATTGGGCTTTTGAGCGAATGCGTTAAAATAAGCCCTCCTCTGAAAATAAGCTCTCCCTGAAAATATTGCAACACAACAGCAGCCATGAGGTGACCACGTTCATCGCCTCCTGCACCTCAAAAATAATAATAAGGCTGAGTGCTTATTTTGGGGGTCAAAAGAAAATAAGACCCTGTCTTATTTTGGGGAAAACATGGTATGGTTTTCTTCAAAAGTTAAAGGCCAAGACTTTAATACAAAGGAGAGTGTCGTATCAGGTATAACTTTGATAATAAGAAATAGAACATTTTCTGGCAGGAAAGAATTAAGAGACATAGAGAGCTTTTTTTCTCCTCAGAAAGGCCTACATCTTTATAGAAAGTGATTTTGATTTCTAGGTACAATGGAAAGCATAAATCCTATTGTATTCCTATTCTGACATAGAAAATTGATTTTCTATGAGATTGACCCCTACCTTAGGATGACCTACTTTAAAACTAAATACTATAAATAGCCTTTTCTATAAAAGCCTTTTCTTAGGGACAGATCATCCTGGAAAAATCTAACTATAGTCACCAGGAATCAAAAGTGAGTTGATGGCATATAATCAGTTAATTTCTAAAAACACTTTAAAATGGAACACACACAATTTGTTTGTTAATAATTTGCTATCTAACCTTGCTACAGTAGTAAGAATCTTAGCAGTTCACAGAAATTACAAGCAAAAATAAAAAGATCAATGGTAAGAACAAAAATATAGAACATTCTAAAATTTTAAAAATCAAAACAACTTCTACCATCAAACTTGGTATCGTACAATGCATCATAAGTTTTCCAGACTATCTAATTTTTCAGGAGTTTTCTGAAATCCATAATAGTGGGGGGCAAAATTAATTTCTTAGGGGAATTAAGAGGATATTAGTCCCTTTCCCCTTCAGTTTTAACAGAATAATAAAGGAGAGAACTTTGATTGAATATATTAAAGTTGTTTGGTGTAACTTTGCAGGGTTTTTTCTCTTTTTTAAATTTAAAGTCACCTCACGTTGCTTAGACTGTTGTAAGGATATAGGGGTTTTGCTAGTTGATTTGATGCAATAAAATAAAGCTAGCAAGTATCCCTGAAGAAGCATCTTGGAAACTCTTCAGTCAACTTTTCAGCAAGACTTCAGATGTTGATCAGCTCAAGCTAAGCCTAGAAAGAGGGATCATGATTCTCCTGGTCCTGCTCAGACTCTTTTGGCACTATTGACCATGATATGTCTTTTAGATAATTTGCAAGGATTTGGTGTATAGTGGGAGTTGTCATTTTATTGTAGTTAAAGACTTTTCTGAGTGGACGATTCTCCCAAGTGAATGGGAAAGAAGGACTCTTAGACTACCCCAGTCTAAGGTACACCCCCCCCCCCAGTCTCAACCCTCTACCTTATCTTATTTAACATCAATAAGAAGCTGACGGTATCTAATTATACAAGTCTCACCTACACCAGATAGGAGATACACTTGAATCCTTGACCTGGTTTGTTTGTTTGTTTGTTTGTTTGTTTTATTGGATTTATATGCCACCCTTCTCCCAAAGGACTCAGGGCGGCGTACAACATTAAAAAAAACACATCCCGAAAGTTAAAAAGAAATTAAATACATATCTGGAGGTTGTAAAGATCTAGAAAAGAAGAAACAACCTGACTGTCATCTTCCCTGAGTCTTCACACTGCTCGTCACCGAGTCGATGTTTGGGGCTCAGGACCCCAGACAGTGCTTCAAGGCTTTGGGGAGCTGGGTTGAAGTTTTCAAAGGGATTCTAGTCAAGGTTCCAATTTATTAGATGAGCCATGTTGGCACATCTGGGAAAACCTGAATCTGAAAGCTTCCAGGTTTCCCCATCCAGTTGAAAGTTCAAGATCCTGCCCCGGCACCCACATGTCCATCACATGATCCAATCAGCCACTGTCACAAAGGAAGATTCCTCCCATCCACGTCAGTCCAGGTACAGGGACAAAGTGACCTTGACTCTCTGAGAAAGAATGTTATTTTGGCTGCACATCTCCCATTCTCCATACAATCCTCCTTCCCAGTTTCCCACAGTAAAATATGTTTGTATACATGGCAGGCTTAAGGCCCACTGTAAAAGATGGCTCCCAAGCCTGACACTGACATTCAACCTCAGCAAGACAGAATGACTGATAGTTTAGATGTCAACTGACTCTGTAACATTATCAATTTTAGCCCTTGATGGTTTTGTTCTTCCTACACCCTTGTCCAAAAATGAACTGGCTTGGGGATTCTACAATTTGGGGATTCTTGTGTGGTCACGGCTCTTACTCAAAAAGCAGGTTCTTCCCAGTTATAATTGACATTCAGTTATGGCCATTGTTAGAAAAATAGATGCTGGCAATGTTTGTGGGGGAGGAAAAATCCCTATTGAGCTACTTCAGGCAACAGTCTATCTGTTTCTAAATGTTTGGCTCCCCTTCCTTATAGCACAAAAGAAAAGAAGAGGATAAGGGAACACAGCCAGAAGGCAAGGTTTCTTGTAGGTTATGATATTACTTGATCTTCTCACCCCAAGAAACCTCCCATTTCATGCCCTCAAGGTTTATTCTCTGCAGCTGTGCCTTCTTTATTGTCTTAAGACGGTTATTTACTCCAAGGTACTAGCTTCCCACCCAGCTTGATACTTGACGTGTCTTTAGGTGTAGGAGCATAATAGGCTCAGGAGCATAGACCAAGAGAATGCTGGAGATAATTCTTCATTTTTTTCTAATAGAAGTCACAATTAGAGACGCTTAATTTAGGTATCTTTTCGGGTTACATAATATCTTAGGAGTCTGGGTTGATTGGCTTCCCTCAAAGCAAAAGATGGCTCTTTGATTTGGGTTTAAATCAGAAGTAAGCAATGCATGACCCATTGATACACAGAATGACCCATTCTTTTGACCTGAAGAACCATCAAGATTATGCTGCTGAAATATTTTGGCAGAAGTCACAAAGGGTGATGGGGGAGGTGGGTGTAGAAGAAACAAACCGTTTGAATGTTAAAAATAACTGTTTAAAAAGCAAGTTTCTGCTTCACTATCTCTAGTGAAGTCACCGGGCTATCTTCTTATTTTCTATATCCATCCGTCAGAAGCCTAAAGGAAAAAAAGAATAATAAAGGAAAATACAGTGCCCTATTTTTTTAAAAAAAAAAAATCTTAAAGCATTAGCTTCTTGTTTTTTTCATTCATTCTCTTTTTCTTTCTCTCCAACTGGATGGGCAATTGAATCTATAACTAAGAAAGCATATTTAAAATGTAATCAAAACACACATTTCTTGATAATATTTTTAAAATGTTCACATAGCATAGGATGGAATAGTGAATAGAGGAGTATTACATGATAATGTACAGATACAGATACAGTATAGGAGGGTTGTCCATCTCTGTCAGAATATTTTGGAACTTCTAAAACCCCTGCAGCATAATGTCATGGGAATCCTTTTTATGCATACATGTACCACAAACAAGACATGTTTCACAATTTACTATTTTTTACAGACTTGAACTGAGTATCAAAGACCTTCTGCATCTGTTCTAAAGAAGTATTTACTTCTTTAAATCTGTGAGGACCTCTAGTGGAAATATTCTGAAGTTTCCTTTGTTTGATTACTGGAAGGAAAAACAGAGAGATTAATCGATTTATATTTGCTCAGTAACAGTAATTTAGTAAAATTTAATATTCGTGTTAATACTTGGCTGGTTCATTAAGAAAATCTAAGAGGTTAAGGAGTAAAATTTTGTAATTGGTATCTTGGTGAGAAGGGGGCAAATTCATTTCGTACTGAGATTTGATTTTATAGATTTACATTCAAATATAATTGTTAAAGATAGGGAATGCAACAGTGTAAATTCTGAAACCAGTTTTTCATATTGGGGGCTGTGTTAAGGGTTCAGTCAGTTTTCAGTTTATACCATGCAATGCACCTCCCTCCCTCCCTCTTTCCCTTCCCTCCAGTGGTGGGTTGCAAATATTTTTACAACTGGTTTGGGCATGCTCACACACGCATTACTTGTTTGGGCGGGTGGGCGGGGCCTCCTGCCACCGCTACTACCAGTTCGGCGGAACTGGACCAAACCAGGAGCAACCCACCACTGCTTCCCTCCCTCCCTCCCTCCCTAATTTCTTCCAAATAACTCTTTACTTCATTATTATAATCTCTCAATACTGTCCATGTTTATGCCTAAATAGATATTACTATCATTATTACTTCACCCTCTTTTACATCTATTTGCATTGGATTGGGATTGCCTATTGCTATTAACTTAAAGGAAATCTACCTATAATATCTGTCTGTCTGCCTGCCTACCTCCCTACCTACTTACCAGTATCTATCTACTTACCAGTTATCTATCTATCTATCTATCTATCTATCTATCTATCTATCTATCTATCTATCTATCTATCATCTATCTATCTATCTATCTATCTATCTATCTATCTATCTATCATCTATTTTGTGTCTCCCTCCGCAAAGTGGCTTCGTTTACCTTCAACATGTGATTCCTTAAATTTTCCTCATTTCCAGGCATTATCATCATATTCATTGTTAATGTTTCTCCCAGCACTTTTCTTTCTAATTCCTGTCTCGTTTGTTTTAATATTCTTTTGTAGGCTCAGTTGACCTAGGAAGGAGACCTAAATAGGCTTATTGTACTCAGGCACAATAAAGTAACAGCAGTGATGCATTGGAATATCTGCAAGAAATACCACTTGCTTGCAAGCAAGAATTGGTGGGACCATAAAACAGACACAGTAATAGAATATGACGCCAAAGTACTCTGGGACTTTTGAATTCAAACAGATAAGCACCTTCCACTTCAGACTTAACTATTGTTGATAAGAAAGATGAAAAAGTCTGGATAATGAACATGGCAGTGAGGCCATGATCTCTGATAAATTGAACAAGCTCCTTCAGACTGCAAAAATGATCCCCAGTCACTATTGGATTTGTGTCCTTCCTGGCTTGTTAAGGCACTTGGGAAATGACATGTGGTTGAGTCCAGTAGTGAGATCCTGCTGGTTTAACAACCGGGTTGGTGATCACATGTTGCGCATGCATGTGTGCATGCACAGTTTTACCAAAACTTACCTTCCACATTACTTCTTGGTAAGTAACACAGCTGAGGTGTGGCAATCTGCTCTGCCACGCTAATCAGCTGAGAGGATATAGGTAAGTGAAGCATAAGGGCGGGCCCACCTGATCATCGGAGCGAACTGGTTTGCTCTCAGCTGATTGTCAGAACTACCGATTCATCCTAACCGGTCCAAACCGGCTAAATCCCTCCTCTGGTTGAGTCCAAACAGTAGTGTTGGCTTATTTGAGGAAGGAGATGGCTCTATCAGGCATAATGAGGAAGTGGTGCATCCTTCTTTAACAAATCATCACTAGACACAACAATTCTGGACAATTTCTTTCCCAGGGTCCAACTCTCCTTTTTTAGGGAAGGTTATTGAGAAGGTGGTCAGGTTCTGTGGAATGGTTTATCTCAACTTATTTTAGTCAGTTTTCAGATCAGGGCACAGCACAGAGACAATATTGTACTTCTTTACGATCTTGAATAGAGACAAAATGGGAGTCATGCATCCATCTTGATTCTGCTTTATTTTCTTAGCGAGACACCTTATTATCAATCATGGTTCTGGACGTTGGAAGGAACACGATTGGAAGGAACACAAGAGTGCAATCTGATTCCCTTGCTAACCAGTTGTGGCAAGGCACAAGCCACACCACAGATGAAAGCGGTAATCAATTAACTTATTAGGGTTAAGCAGACAGCTTATTAGTACAGTAACAGGCAGCAGCATGTGGGGCACAAGCGGCTTCGGAGGTGAAAGCAGTAACCAATTAACTTATTAAGGTCAGAGCAAGGGACTTGTTAGTTTGTGGTTTGTGCTTGTTAAGCATGCAGCACACCGCGGAAGAAGGCCACTCAGGAAGAGATAGCTTGCTTAAGCAATCTCTCTCCCAGGATTAAGGAAAAGAATGGGTCAATCACAGGGCAGGGAGGGATTCCTTCTTATATTGGTGACAGCTATGGCCAAGATTCATCTTGTGCATCAGTCACGCTCATTCCAACATTTGAGAGGTTCTTCAGACAACCACTCACTTCTCCAGTTCTCTCCGGTTCAGGTGAATCGGTAGCGGGGGCTGTGGGAGGCTCTGCCCACCTGTCCCAACGTAATGTGTGAGCACTGCGCATGCACAGATGGCAGTGCGCATGCATAGACATGCACGTTCACATTTGTGAACCAGTAGGGAAGGTAAGTGAGTCCCACTGCTGCCTCACAGGTGGACTACTACACTATGTTGTATGTGGGGCTGCCTTGAAGACTAAATATATTACATATATTATATATTAAGCAGTAAATACATGCTGATGATGATACCACAGTAGTAAGTTGTTTTTATATTTTGCAGTCTCTGCTTTGGGATACAACTGACACTGATCTATCATTAACGAGATACATCTCAAGTAATTAAGTGTGGATAGATGCTTGTGGAAATGATCTGGGGACTATATTGTGTTTTTGCAGTTTATCCAATGATGATGATGTCATAGAACTCACATTGTTTACCCATTGAATTAAATAGATACATCTCAAGTGAAGACAACCTTACGAAAGGATGCACATATGGCAGGGAGGAGTAGAGGTGGGCTGCTGCCGCTTCGGCCCAGTTTGGGCAAACCGGTAGTTCTGACCAGCAGATGGGCCCACCCCACGCCCTGCCCCTGCGCTATCCTGTCCTGTAGATTTACATGTACAATGCCTGTACATTTAGGCAAGAAAAACGAAATGCACACGTACAGAATAGGCGGTACCTTGCTCAACAGCAGTAACTGTGAAAGGGATCTTGGAGTCCTAGTGGACAACCATTTAAATATGAGCCAGCAGTGTGCAGCAGCTGCCGAAAAAGCCAACACAGTTCTAGGCTGCATCAACAGAAGAATAGAATTAAGATCACGTGAAGTGTTAATACCACTTTATAATGCCTTGGTAAGGCCACACTTGGAATACTGCATTCAGTTTTGGTCACCACGATGTAGAAAAGATGTGGAAACTCTAGAAAGAGTGCAGAGAAGAGCAACAAAGATGATTAGAGGACTGGAGGCTTAAACATATGAAGAACGGTTGCAGGAACTGGGTATGTCTAGTTTAATGAAAAGAAGGACTAGGGAGACATGATAGCAGTGTTCCGATATTTCAGGGGTTGCCACAAAGAAGAGGGAGTCAAACTACTCTCCAAGGCACCTGAGGGTAGAACAAGAAGCAATGGGTGGAAACTAATCAAGGAGAGAAGCAATTTAGAACTGAGGAGAAATTTCCTGACAGTTAGAACAATTAATTAGTGGAAAATCTTGCCTCCAGAAGTTGTGAATGCCCCAACACTGGAAGTCTTTAAGAAGTTGTTGGATAGCCATTTGTCTGAAACGATATAGGGTTTCCTGCCTAGGCAAGGGGTTGGACTAGAAGACCTCCAAGGTCCCTTCCAACTCTGCTATTGCATTGCATTGCATTGCATTGCATTGCATTGCATTGCATTGCATTGCATTGCATTGCATTGCATTGTATAATCGTGTTTTTGAAGCCACGTGCATGCACGGAAGGCACGCGCTCACATTTTTGGTTCTGGGCAAACCAGTTGTTACATTATGTAACACCCACCTCTGAGGAGGAGTGTATTTGTACTTTATCTACCATGATGATGATGCCACAACTCTCATATGTCTGTCCCCATCTCGTCTGGCTGTTCATGTCACAAGCATGCATGCCCTGAATGGACCTTTCATGCAGATTAGTGACACAGCCATATTTTATATTTAAGCCCCACACCACACGTACACAAGTGTTGTTGTATTATTATTATTATTATTATTATTATTATTATTATTATTATTATTATTATTATTATTATTATTATTATTATTATTATTATATGATTGTATCACAGCGGCCAGTTGTTTCGCTGGATTTGGCATTGATTACTAGTCGGGCCCCACCCAGGGGCCTAGGACGTCTTAACGTATTTTCGTAATATACGTGCAGATCCAAGCAATGCAGTTTTTTGCATTTGACTGATGGTGATTTTGTCAAGTTTTAACTGTTTTAAATGTAATTCGGGTGCTTTTGGAATAGCACCCAGTGTGCTGATTACCACTGGAATTACCACTGCTGGTTTGTGCCATAATCGTTGAATTTCAATTTTTAAGTCCTGGTATTTCACAACTTTTTTCATGTTCCTTCTCCTCAACCCTGCTATCACCTGGTATTGCGATGTCTATGATTGTAACCTTATTTTTCTCAACCAGTGTGATGTCTGGTGTATTATGGGCCAGTATTTTGTCTATTATTATTATTATTATTATTATTATTATTATTATTATTATTATTATTATTATTATTATTATTATTATTATTATTATTATTATTATTATTATTATTATTATTATTATTATTATTTCATTCATAATAAGTTCCTTTTCAACTGTAGATACTGACTTATTGTGAGTTTATGTGACATCCCTGTCAGATTTCTCTCTCTGTTAATTTCTTTCCTGCCTTTTAACACTAGACCAGAAGAATTGTGGAAAAAAGAACATGCTTAAATATTAAAAATAGGCTCTTTTCTTCACTTTTTAATCACTGGTAAAATACAATTGCTGTCCATTTATCCTGTCCCTCTCCATAGAACCTCACACCCTCAAAAATTGCAGTCTTTACTGGTACTTCACCATCTCCAATTAACGGTCCCCTGGAGTCACACACCTAACACACACACACACACACATACACACCAGTACAATCCCCCATATGAGTGCAACTCTCCCCAGAGTACAAGTCCATCAGGCTCTCCCCACTAAATTCCAGGTCCATCAATAAGTCCAAACACAAATCACCAAGGCAAAATCCAGATACAAGGTTCCAGAAAGCCAAATCTAAAATCCAAAAGAGCAAAGAGTCAATCTAGTTCCAGAGTCAAGGCACGAATTCATGAAAGCTGACCAAATACACACACAAAACAGCCAAGTTGTTCACAGCGTCACTCTGCTCCAGGTACTGTGTTAAATAGTGGCTAGCCAGTGTAGCTCATAAGGAGGAACGAGGCCGCCCCCTCGCGCTCGCTGACTTCTGCTGAGCCTGCCTCCTTTCTGCTTTGCATGCCTGTGGATCAAGTGAACAAGGCAATTCCATCTCATTTGCATTGGCCAGCTACAGCTGTACATCTCTCTAAGCCTCTGGTGCTTCCAGTGGGGCCTTAGGGGTCTCCAGCTGCAGATGCCCATCTCATGTTCCTGCTTTAGCTGGCCATTCATCCGGTTGCCCCTTTGATCGCCCCTCCAGCGATCTCTCCTCTGTGTTTGGCCCTGGCTCAAGAATCTTCAGCAGCTTCTCGGTGCTCCTCCTCACCTCCATCCGAAGTCCCTGGAGCTGCTCTTCCTTCTCTTCTGAGCTGGCGCCTGGGAAACTATCACATTATTCTGTGTAAGCCACCTAGATAAAGAGGTGAGCAAGCCCCACATTTCTTGCATTGCAATAAAAAAGGCATCAGTACTGTATGTTTGGTGAAAGCTGCAAATGTCTCATGGACTTTTCTACATACTTTTCAAATAACAAATATTTATTCCCTAATTTATTCTTTTATTGCCTCCACACCTCACCACACTAATGAAAGCTTACATAATGTGGGATGGAGAAAACTACTTAAAACATCCACAGTATGATTAAAATGTCTAATTTGAATAACAGTTATAAGCCACAGAAAAACTGCAAACCTCTGGTCAAAAGAAATCAGATGCTGTTGAATACCAATAATCACTACAAACATTCTCAATGGTGGGATTCAAAAAATTTTCACTACCGGTTCTGTGGGTGTGACTTAGTGGGCATGGCTTGGTGGGTGTGGCAGGGGAAGGACACCGTAAATTCTCCATTCCCACCCCATTCCAGGGGAAGGATACTGTAAATTCTCCATTCCCATCCCACACCAGGGGAAGGATATTGTAAATTCTCCATTCCCACCCCACACCAGGGGAAGGATACTGTAAATTCTCCATTCCCACCCCACTCCAGGGGAAGGATACTGTAAATTCTCCATTCCCACCCCATTCCAAGGGAAGGATACTGTAAATTCTCCATTCCCACCCCACTCCAGGGGAAGGATACTGTAAATTCTCCATTCCCACCCCACACCAGGGGAGGGATACTGTAAATTCTCCATTCCCACCCCACATCAGGGCAAGGATACTGTAAATTCTCCATTCCCACCCCACACCAGGGGAAGGTTGCTGCGAAACCCCTATTTCCTCCCAATCAGCTGGGACTCAGGAGGCAGGGAATACATGGGGGCGGGGCCAGTCAGAGGTGGTATTTACCGGTTCTCCAAACTTCCAAAATTTCCGCTACCGGTTCTCCAGAACTGGTCAGAAGCTGCTGAATACCACCTCTGATTCAGCTCCATTAATCTCTGTGGGTGGATGTTAATATAGTAGAGAACCAGATAGACACTGCTTGATATAAGCAGCAGTATGAATATATGCTGTTCTTTACATAAATAACAGGCTAAACAGCCTTTTAAAATATGCTTAGAGACCATGCCAATTAATTGTCCAGATAACTGTTATTCAACCAATGTCTCTAGAGCATTTATGCATTGATCATATATCTATGCTACTAAAACTCTCAAAGTGTCTATTTGTCTATTGTACCCTCAAATTAGCCAAATGGTGCAAAATACTGCTATAATTTTGAATCAAGGTATGCGCTAACTTAAAGAATGTGTAAAAAAAAAATCCATTACTTCTGTGGAATTAAAGTTTCCACAATGTTTAAACCAGCTTCCCCTGTGATCTCTGACTTCTGATACAGGCAAAGCTGGCAGGAAATTGGAAGCTGTTCCTGCTCCCACTGTTTTTTGTTTGTTTTGTTTTGCTCAATCATGGTCATTTTTTCTCTGTTTAGGTAAGAAAATATTGACTTCTTATTGAAGTTTATTTGCCAACACAAATATTTTTTTCTATCTATGATACATTCTTTTTTTAAATGATCATGGGACTGACCAGCTTTGGGCTTAAAAAAATATATGGTCAGCCTAAAATGTAATGTTCAATTCTGATCCCATCAGACTGCACCACCTTCCTTTCAAAGAACGATCCAACAGCTCAGGATCGTCTAACTCACCTCTGGATATCCCAGTCATTTTGATGGTGAAATGGACGATATGCACACAATAATTAGGTGTCACATGAAAGTGAACCAAAATGAAACACACACGAAACCACAAATGCAGTTCGTCATTATGACTACATTTCCCAAGATGCAATGATGCAACTTTTTCTGGCAGTCCCTTTAGCAACTTCTCTAATAGTTAGTGATAAGAAATGGAAGGCATGGGAAAGAGATCCTGGGTCCGAGCTACGAAATGCCAGCTGCTGGTGACCAGCCTCTTCATTATGGTAATAAAATGGGAAATGTAGCACGTGCAGGTTGTACCACGTTGACTGCTGAAATTTTAATAAGGGGGTAATTTCATTATGAACATTATTAATGGTGCTGAATGTTTAAATAGTTTTAGGGAGCCTGAACTTAAACTGAAGGATTCTACAAGGCTGAAGGTCTTATCAGGACTGCACAGCACTACATTGTTTTAACCAGTGGCTTGCGGTTTCTCTTTGTCAGTTGTAGTTAGAAATGTAGTCTTGAAAGTTAGAAAGATCTTAACGTTGCAGTCTTTGAGCAGAGGCAGATCAGTACATTCTCCTTTGCCCAGAAAACATTATATTATTATTATTATTATTTGTGGAAAACACAAATTTAAAGGCTTTTAAAAATGGAAAGTGATGTAGCACCAGGTTTTTAAACAATTTTAAATCTTGGGAGATGCAGCTTTGGTTGACTTTTACAATAACTTAAACAGGGGAAGCAAATGGTAACTTCTGAAATTCCTCCCAAGCCCTTTTTCATCAGCAACCAAAGAAAGGATCTATTCTATGTAAAAAAAGTAAGCTGTGGTATTTGTGTATGAGTGTGTGCTCTTTCTTCCTGATCTAGAAGTGTGTGTGTGTGTGTGAGTTGTGCATGTGACTTTGGGCCCTCCACCTGTGTTGCACCTGTTATGTTTTTGTTTTTATTTTATTTTATTTGGTTTGTCAAGCATGTATGAAAAAACAAGTATGAATATGAATATAACTTATAAACATCTAAATATAAGCAGGTATAAGAAATGAGTACAAATTAATGGGAACAGTAGGATAGGGACGATAGGCTTATGCATACCCCCTTACAGACCTCTTAGGAATGGGGTGAGGTCAACAGTAGACAGTTTAAGGTTAAAGTTTTGGAGGTTTGAGGATGTAACAACAGAGTCGGGTAGAGCATTCCAGGCATTGACCACTGTGTTGCTGAAGTCATATTTTCTGCAAACAGGTTTGGAGCGGTTTACTATAAGTTTGTATCTATTGTTGGCTCGTGTATTATTGCGGGTGAAGCTGAAGTAGTCATTGACAGGTAGGACGTAGTAGCAGACAATTTTGTGTACTAAGCTTAGGTCAGACCGTAGGCGGCATAGTTCTAGATTATTTCAATTCTAGTGGCCTAAGGTATATGAGTTCCCTCTTGATCATGTGACCAGGAGGGAGGGAGCCTTAGAATGGAGCAATTGACAACGTTCTAAGCACTTCTTACCCTTCCCATAAGGATTCATTGAGAGTATTTGTTCAGCAATATTTGTCTCTGCAATCCTGTTTGGATCAAGCTTATGAGTCCAAGCTAAGCTTCAGCCCTGGTCTGTAATGCATGTGACAGTCTCGATGAGATCCCCGGCTTGGAGCCCACTATACCTATGGACATCTCCTCCAACCTCCTGCTCAGTTTGCTGATGCATCCTTAATGTTTGTTTTGGGGGAAAAAATGTTGGATGCTAGCACGTTGTGGATGAAGCTCAAAGGCATTCTTAGAAAATGAGAATAAAAGGTGGACAAAGCCCAATGCTTTGTTTCCAAGGGTCTCTACATGCCAGAACTGAAACACTCAGTTAAGGGACTGGCTTTTGTCCTGGAAATTTACCCCTTGAAATAATTAGTCTTAGTAACTTCTTTCATCTCCTTGTGGTAATCTTGCTTTTCTATATATTCCTTCCCATACTGTGAAGTGCAAAAACAAAAAGTTGGAAACTTCTGGATTCAGTCCTGGAAGCAGAGTGGGAAGTTTTTTACAGCCCCATTAACCCCCACCCCCTCAAATATTCCCCAAGGCAAGTTTCTCCCAGTCCACAATCCTGAATATCCCATGAAATAAAAGCAAGCACATGCTGTTTATTCCCTTCTCATCAGAATATTTCAGAAGCAACAGCAGTCCTGCAAGCCAAACTGAATTATCTATTTTATTGGAATAAAAAAAAAAAATAGTAGCAGACTCTAAGCACCTGGAACCAATTCACACTTTATCAGTTCAGCTCTGGTACCAATGTGTTACAGGTAGCCTCTGTTAACAATCATTTATTTAGTAACCATTCAAACTTGGGACGATGCTGAACAATCCTGACTAATCCTTGGAGTTTGGCTGTTGCAGTGTCCCTGGGTCACATGATCCAAGTACTTGGCGCCCAGCCTGCAATTATGACACTGGAACATCCTACAATCGTGTGGGTGCCATTTGCAACTTTTTTTGCTGGTCAAAAGCCACAGGAGGTCACAAATGATGATCATGTGAGGTTCTGTTTAACAACCTCTCATGATTCGCTCAACCACTGCAATCAGGAGTAACAGAGTGCTAAGTGTGAGGCCGTGCATTATGTTCATGTTGGTTAGCAATGGCAGATCTGAACCCAATTGCCATGGTTAATTGAAGACTAGCTGTAGTTTATTGAACTGGGGCAAAGGACTGTGTTAACTTTCTGAATTGTGTGTTGATCCCCCCCTCCCCCAATCATGTTCTACTACTTTGTTAGGGACAGAGATAAACTTTGCTCATCCTTATTATCTTTTAAGTGGAGAGTGGGAGTGAATCACAGTGAATAACTTTTTTTTGCTAAGTTCCATTGTGGCAGACTAAGAAAGAGGCAAGTAGCCAAAATCATATTCTGAATTAGCTATAAGTAAGGAAGCTGTATGTGGCTTGACAATTGATGAGCCAATTATATTTCCTGGATTTGGCTTGGCTTGGTTTGGTTTGTTGTGTTGTTTTGTTTTTGACTGGGATCAATAGGGGAAGATTTGCTAAAATTCTCTAGAATTCTATAGGTCAGGACTACATACTTGCAAATGACCACTAGATGGCAGCAACAAACTTTCTGTACCTCTTTGCCGCTTTATAGTGGTTATCTGGAGTTCTGTACCTTTGATATGCTGATCCCAACTTAGTCTTACTTGCCTCTTCCCACCAGCCTACATAGGTAATAAAACCCAAACAGTTCTATCCATGTTTTTAATGACTTAATTAAGTATGTCATGATAAATATTGACTTGAGACTGGCTTTTTCTAGTCCCCAGGACTAGCCGGCCTGGCCTAATTGTAATTACAAGTAACACTCACTACTGACCTTCCTGGATGGCTTTTTAAATTTTAAATTTTGGGGTTTTAAATTGGTTTTAGAATTGTTTTAATTATTTAATTAGTTTGGGTTATATTTACAGACTGTATGTTTGCGTTGTTATGTCTGGTGTTTTATGTAATGTTTTGTTGTTTTTATATATGAACGGTCTGTACACCGCCCTGAGTCCCTGCGGGGAGAGGGGGCGGTCTATAAATTTAATAAACCTAAACCTAAACCCATTCCAACTTTGTAAACATGCTTTTTTTCCTCTTCTTAGCTACTTGGAGTATCAGTTGGCGTACTGGCCATTATCACCCACAGTGGGAAACATTTCATTGTTATAAATTCTGCCTCTTCAGAGACGAACTCCTATTACAGAAATTTCCATACTTTTGGTAAGTATTGGGAAATTCAAGATTCAGTCTCTAATACTGGAGTACAAAATTAAAAGCAATTTATTTCACTGACAAGATAGGAATTTTGTTCTATTTAGCATTTATTTTAAAGACTGATCATGATCTAAATTTCTATGATTTACATTCCTTATATGGAAAAAATATATAATTTATTTCAACTTTTTATTAGGTTCTGGCTTCAATTGGTTGAATCCTATACTGATCAGCTAATAAATTTCTTGGTTAATGAACATATGATCAATTTAATTGGTGGAGTTGGTTAAGATGTTAACTTTGACTGGGGAGCCCACATTCCAAATACTCCCTCAACTTCAAAAGACAAGTTGTTCCTCCGGGCTCACTATATTCTCTCAAACCAAACTTAGTTTATAGAGAAGTTATTGTAGGATATAAAATTAAGTTGATCTTCTCAACTTAAAGCAAGATATGTATTCAGTAAATACACGTGGTAAGAATTCTTAAAATACATGACAGTTCTAAGAAAAGGTCATTTTCGAGACGGGATACTTGTATGTAACTGAATTTTAAAACGGAAGTTAAATAATTAAAAGATCAATAGGAAATTGTAATGATTTAGCCAGAGCATAGAACTATGATGGCGAACCTATGGCAAACATGCATGCATTGCATGCAGGTGGCATGCAATGCCCTCTCTGTGGGCACACAAGCTGTCACCCCAGTTCAGGTCCACTGCGCATGCATGCATGCCTCCCAGGAGCCAGGTGGTCTTTGTCGTGCATGCACAGGGGGTGGGCAGGGTGCATGCAAGGGGAGTGCACGCACGGGAGGCGAGAGCAAGCAGGGATTGCATTTTGGGGGTTTGGGCACCACTGGCATAAAACAATGCAAAGTAGTAGTGCAAGATCAGAAGACATGGAGAAACCTGGCCCACAGAATCGCCAAGAGTTAGACAGGACTGAGTGAATCATCATCATCTTCATCTGTCTACAGCAGTGTTTCTCAAACTTGGCGACTTTAAGTCCTGTGGACTTCAACTCCCAGAATTCCCCAGCCAGCTATGGAGTTGAAGTCCACAGGACTTAAAGTCGCCAAGTTTGAGAAACACTGGTCTACAGAATCATATTGAGTCAGGAAGGCCCTTTTCCCCATCCAGTCCAACCTCCTACTTATAGTAACAAGGGCACTAAGCAGCAGAAAATGAAACAAAATAGAATGTAGACCTGAGAACTCAAATCGCCCACCTGCAGAGAGAATGGAGAAAAGAGAGAATCCCAAAACCCCAAAATGAAGATCAAGTGTTCCATGTATCTTGGTGGATTTTTGGTTTTCAGGGTTGTCCTCTGTTAAAGAACGGATTGCGTAACACCAATTTTCCACAACTTCACTAGAAAAATCAATCTAATTTTTTTTTATTAGTAGCCTTATTTCTCACATACTGGAACTTTATTATGAGAGCCACTGAATGTCCTAGCTTGGAAAGAAAAGCAAGATGTATCCATATAATACTATTTACTAGTAGAATTCAACTCAGTAGAAATTCAAAGATGAATTTGTTTAAATTGGTTGGCTGAACTTGGTTGATCTCAAAAACAGTTAGGTCAGATTTGCTTAGTTAGTCCTACCCTGTTTCCCCGAAAATACATCCTGTTCTGAAACTAAGGCCTTGCCACATTTTTTGCATGGAAAAAAATATAAGCCCCCCCCCCCTGAAAATAAGCCCCCTGGACAACCCCCCCCCTCCAGCCAGGCAGAGCACCGCTCACCAACCTAGCGGTATCCTGAAGGCGCCAAGCCGTGGGAGCCGGGGGGAAGGCACTCACATTGCTTGCAGCCTTCGGGATACCGTTAGGTTGGGGAGTGGCATTCTGCCTGGCCAGAGGAGGGAGTTGCCGGGCAGCTGCTTCCTTGCGAGTGGGCTCCCAAAGAGCCGGGCACAGCCTCAGGGGTGAAGCAGCCATGAGGTGACCATGCTCACGAGCAGCCGCATGGCAAACCCCCTCTCCAGCCGGGCAGAGCACCATTCACTGACCTAGGGGGTATCCCTAAGGCACCGAGCCATGTGGCTCTCTGCCCGCTCCCCCCCCCCCAGCTCCTGCAGCTTTGCACATTCAGGATACCCCCTAGGTCAGTGCATGGAGCTCTGCCCGGCTGGAGAGGGTGGTTGCGCGAGTGCCTGTTCTGCCCCCAGCTCGCATGCCTCCCAGCCTCACCATGCCCTGACCCAGCTCTCCCTGCAGGGCCAGGGCGCCGCCGTCGCTTTCGCCGCCAAAGCTGCGTTCAGAGCATAACTTCTTCTCCGGCTTCCAAACTCTAGGACTTGGCTTCCAATTCTTCCAGCAGCGATCGCTCTAGGAGTACACTCTATGGTTGTGGGTCCTATGGCAGCTGGCCCACAACCATAGAATGCACTCCTAAAGCGGCCGTTGCTGGAAGAATCAGAAGCCAAATCCTGGAGTTTGGAAGCCGGAGAAGAAGTTATGCTCAAAGCGCAGTGGCAGCGGCAAAAGCGGCGGTGGTGCCCTGGCCCAGCAGGGAGAGCTGAGCCAGGGCATGGTGAGGCTGAGAGGCATGCGAGCTGGGGGCAGAACAGGCACTCGTGCAACCACCCTCTCCAGCCGGGCAGAGCTCCATGCACTGACCTAGGGGGTATCCCGAATGTGCCAAGCCGCGGGAGCTGGGGAGTGGGCAGAGTGCCACATGGCTTGGCGCCTTAGGGATACTTCCTAGGTCAGTGAATGGCGCTCTGTCCGGCTGGAGAGGGGGTTTGCCGGGCGGCTGCTCTTGAGCATAGTTGCTTCACCCCTGAGGCTGTGCCCGGCTCTTTGGGAGCCCGCTCGCAAGGGAGCAGCCACCCGGCAACCCCAAAACAATAAGCCCTCCCCTGATAATAAGGCCCAAGCCATATTTTGTGGGTCAAAAGAAAATAAGACCCTGTCTTATTTTGGGGAAAACGGTGGAATGGGAGACACTGGTATCAGGAAGTTCTAGGTCTGTAGATTAGGCTGGAAAGTAAAAGAAAAAAGCAATGGCAAATCTCCTGTATTTCTGCACACCTGAAGTAGGACCCAGATCAGAGATATAGCTGTTACAAAGACATACTATCATCATTCAGTATCAAGGCTACCAAATGCCACTTAAAAACCCATGAACTCAGAAAGGAAGAAGGCAATAATTTCATTCCCAAGATTATGAAAGTCATTTACACCCTTTCACTACCAACAGTCAATCACCCCTTGGATATGTCTTCATTCTTGGCTACCATAAGGATTCTAATCTGGCCAATCCATATCTATGAGTGTTTTACCAAGTCCAGCTAAGCTATGAAATGTCAGGAGATCAATGATCTGTTACCAAGTACCAGTCAGAGGATCCTAACAACATTCTTGCCAAGCAAAAAAAAATCACAGGCATGTCCATATTATTTTACTTTACTTACTCTGATGCTGGAGGATAGTTATCAGAAGGGACCTTACTATACAGAGTGTTGTATACCTTTTTCTGTATTACCTTCATTCCTACAGTTTCCTACATCGGGATGTGTCTGAGTATTATTCTGGCTATGGCTGCTCTGATGAGCATTGTTGCCACAATAAAAGAACTGGAAGGTGCTATGGCAGCTGTAAGTAGACTCTGTTGTTGAATAATATAAACATCAATTAGATTTTTCTAAAAACTATTTTTGAAATATGCCTGTATTTAAGTGTGAATGACTTTCAAGCAAGAACCTAAGTGATTCCATCTTGGGATACTTTCTTGAATTATTATAGATATCAAGATATGTTGGAAAGTTCCTGTGTGGGATATCTTGTACAATCTATACTGCATGGAAAATAATATACTGTACATGAAAATATACGTTAAAACCAATGTCAACTGAAAGACATAACGAAATTAACACGAAAAGGATATTTTCCCCCTCAGTGCTCCAAATCTAAATTACTTTAAACAAAATCTTATCTAATTTCATATGTTATTATAAATTTGCATACTGTGTACTAAAAATGGCTTCCTATTAGCTTATGGTTTGCTTACAATAATGTTTTCCAGTATGGGATAAACTTGAGATGATAAATTATATTTCTGAGACTTGCCTGAATGTAAAGATGGTTCTTCAATAGCAATAGCACTTAGACTTATATACTGCTTCATACTGTTGTGCAGCGCTCCCTAATCAGTTTACAGAGTCAGCGTAGTGCCACTCCAACAATCTGGGTCCTCATTTTACCAACCTCAGAATTTCGGAAGGATGGAAGGCTGAGTCGACCTTGAGCCAGTCAGAATCTAACTCCTGGAGTGAGCAGTGAGTTACCCTATAGTACTGCATTCTAACCACTGCACCACCACAGCTCATTCATTCATGTTAAATGAATAATCTCCAATGCTCTTTCAGAATTGGTTTTAGAATTTATCTGGATTTTCTGAAGCAAATTCTTCAGTTTCTCTAATCATATCCACATACATATTATTATTATTATTTTGCATTACACTCTAAACCAGTGGTAGTCAACCTGGTCCCTACCGCCCGCTAGTGGGTGTTCCAGCTTTCATGGTGGGCGGTAGGGGTTTGCTGTAACTCTGCTTTATAAATTTTATAAAGGAAAGTTACTTCCCTACTTTATAAATCACCATGACTGTGGAACCAGTGGGCGGTTAGAAAATTTTACTACTAACAGAGATACAAAAGTGGGCGGTAGGTATAAAAAGGTTGACTATCCCTGCTCTAAACTAACCATGCCCTTTATAAGTATAGCATCATCACAAGCAATGTGTCCGATAGTTGTGTTATATTTATATTTTATATTTATGTATACTTAACTATATCTATATGTATTTATATTGTGTTTTTAATATGACTGTACACCGCCCCAAGTCCCTTCTGGGAGAGGGCGCGGTTTATAAATTGAATAAAAGTTAAAGTTAAAAAGTTGTGTTATCAGTGACATTAGATAACACAAGAAATGTTTGCTATACATTTTCACACAATGCTAACCTGATACAAGCTTTATATTCAGGATCAATTAGGCCATGCTATTGGCACATGAATGGCCTTGGACAGCACATAAATTTGAATCTCTGCACTATTATTTTCGTTTCCTATGAATAATTCACACAAGCAGGTGCCACAGGCCAGAGACGATTTAATATATCTCAAGAATTTTCAGTATCTCTGTCGTCCCAAACATCTAACTCCCTGTTATTACTAGTCTTATTGTCTAGACTTGCCATGACATTGATATATGGTTCTGGGCCACACCAAATTACAAGGTGAAACAATCCTTTTGAGAAGATGATCTATGTTGAGGGAAGATTTCCCCCCCTCCCCCCCAATATACTGCATTGGATTTAGTCACAGATTCAGAGGTATGTAATAATGAAGGAATTCGTGCTGCTGTTGCTGTTGATTGCTTTTGTTTTATTTTTTAGTGTGTGTGTGTGTGTGTGTGTGTGTGTGTGTGTGTGTGAGAGAGAGAGAGAGAGAGAGAGAGAGAGAGAGAGAGAGAGAGGTGAGGGTTGCTTGTTCAAGTCATAACCATGCCACATCTAGTTAGCTTTGGCACGTTTTTTTCCATATGCCATCAGCACAACCAAGCAAATGTACCCCAAACACGATTACTTTATTCTGCCCAAGTTAAAATCTCTGATTTTGCAAGTTGATATAGATGCTTGCCTGCATCCCACCAGCCAGAAGGTATATGCAGTGTACGGTACTGACACATTCACACTTAGGTTGCTAGAAGTTAACCTTTTCCTAAATCTAGAGGAAACACATTGGCAAACTTCCTCCAGCAATTCATGATGGAATCCTTAAGGTTTGAGAGAACACTTCCAGTTCCTCCTAACAGCTTCATTCTAAAAACCATCCATTATGAATATGTTTAGCATAACCAAAGAAGGAATCATTCCCTTGCATTATTACAGTGTCAAAGAATCAGAATTCACAATTATGACCTTGGATTTAGGGATCAAGGCCTCGTGCCAGTAAGCAGCTAATTACTACTATTTTAAAGTCTATTTTTAATTAAGACTATTAGTACTTCTGAACTATTCTGCACAAGTCTAACTCTGCTGGGAACTTATCAGGAGGTTATCAACAGGGCAAGATTGTCTTGTATGTGAAAGGACATCAAAATAACAGCTGCTCTGTGAAAGCTGTCATTTGGGAAATGACTGAATCATATGGATTTGCAATGTGTTCAGTTTTGTCCTTTAAATAACAATTTCTATTTTTTTAAAAAAAAAAAATAGAAGAGACTTCTCCCATCTTTTGCTTCTCATCCTTCTGTGCCAGAGGTGGGTTGCTCCCGGTTCAGCCCAGTTTGGCTGAACCGGTAGAGGGTTGCAGAACCGGCTGCAACCCAGGTCTGCCACACCCCCAAACCAGTTCTCTCGCTGCTGCTGGGCCACCCCCATTTTGGTTTTAGTGATTGCGTGTGCGCAGTTCACTGTAAATTGTTCTGCACATGCACGAAGAACAATTTACATTGAACAATGCATGCACGCCTGGCGCACACGTGTTGCAAACCAGTAGTAAAACTGGCAGCAACCTTCCCCTGTTCTGTGCCCTCTGTTACTGTCTGACTACCCGTAAGAACTGTAGAGCCTGATTTTCCATTTCAGGGGAAACTGACTGAATTTCTATGAAACATTCAAGTAACAGCTAAACAATAATTTTTATGAAATGCTTTAATGTGGATTCTTACATTGAGCAGATGGTTCAGCTTGATGACTGAAACGGCCTTTTCCAATTCTATGATTCTTTACTTATACCAATATTTAATCCTTATTTTTCTGCAAGTCATCTTAGATATTGGACTGTATATATAGTTGTTGTGTATCTGTTTTTTTAAAATGGCCCCCCACATAATTCAAAAGGAAAGATCAAAGCCCATGTAATAAAGACTGAATTGAAAATAAATGTAGACGTTAGTCTCACAAAGTAGGCAATGACCACTTATCTTAATGTCACTTTTTATATGTCAGCTTTATACAGGAATCAGTGGGCTAATTTATTTCAAGGAAGTGAATGGAAGACTATTACATATATTCCAGTTATTATGAAAAAGTAAAGAACAACATACTGGCTTAATGAGGTGCAGTATAGGTAGAACCAAACTGTGCTTGGGACTTATTTTTTTCCTGTCAAGGGATTAATTAGTGGATTTTGTAACCAGTCTAAGGACCAGTAATTATGACAAGTAAAAGCTTCTTGCAAAAGAAAAGGTAAACATCTTGGTTTAGCTGACTTAGTATGCATGCTGAAAGTATTTGCTTTATGTTGCAAAAAAAATAATAATCACCTGCAAAAGATCCATATACTGGTTGATTACTTTATATGGTTCAGGTGAGATTAATATGCATGTACAGTACCTAGAATTGATAGCTTTCCTAGCAGCATCAACAGTTTTATGTCACTAGAGTAGTGATCAGCATCAATGATAATAATGATTAAATGATAATATTTGGTTTGGAAACCCATTTCTGAGTTTTGAAGATGACTCTGTTTGGCTCAGTCCATTTGAAAGTGAGTGGTACAAAACTGAGTGGGTGGCTCAGGTATAAATTTGTTTAATAAATATAGTGATCAACTCTTTTGTGCAGTGATACAATGAAAGTAGAACATCCTTCCAAACAAAAAAGAATTAAACCTGGCAGAGGTCGTGGGACACAGCTCATGAACTCTAATGAGTTAAACATGCAGTTAAAGATGGTTTGAGGCCATGTCAGGCAGACTGTGTATATATTTAAGATTAATAAATCATGTCCAGGACTGATGGATTAATGTATTTATTTACTAAATTTATGTCAATGTACTTCCAAAAGAATCATGGCAGTGTGTGTGTGTGTGTGTTTGTGTTTGTGTGTGTGTTTGTGTGTGTGTTCAGCATAACTCTGGAATGCCTCGAGCAATTTCAACCAAACTTGGTAGATAGATGACTTACTCTCTGGAAAGACAGCCCTAACACCCCTCATGGGTGTGTGTTTTGTTAACATACAGCCTGTTGTGCCTTAAAATGGATTCTACTGTACAGTGGAATTGCCATGGTAACAGCTTCATAGTACTCCACATAGAGGCTCCCTCTGGTAAGGGAGAATACAATACAATACAATACAATACAATACAATACAATAGCAGAGTTGGAAGGCACGTTGGAGGTCTTCTAGTCCAACCCCCTGCCTAGGCAGGAAACCCTATACCTTTTCAGACAAATGGCTTAAAGACTTCCAGTGTTGGGGAAGTCCCTCTTCTTTGTGGCAACCTCTGAGATATTGAAACACTGCTATCATGTCTCCCTTAGTCCTTCTTTTCATTAAACTAGACATACCCACTTCCTGCGACCGTTCTTCATATGTTTTAGCCTCCAGTCCCCTAATCATCTTTGTTGCTCTTCTCTGCACTCTTTCTAGAGTCTCCACATCTTTTCTGCATTGTGGCAACCAAAACTGAATGCAGTATTCCAAGTGTGGCCTTACCAAGGCGTTATAAAGTGGTATTAACACTTCGCGTGATCTTGAGTCTATCCCTCTGTTTATGCAGCCTAGAACTGTGCTGGCTTTTTTGGCAGCTGTTGCACACTGCTGGCTCATATTTAAATGGTTGTCCACTAGGATTCCAAGATCCCTCTCACAGTTACTACTATTGAGCAAGGTACCACCTATACTGTACCTGTGCATTTCGTTTTTCTTGCCTAAATGTAGAACCTTACTCTTTTCACCATTGAATTTCATTTTATTAGATAGTGCCCAATGTTCAAGTTTGTCAAGATCCTTCTGTATCTTAAGCCTATCTTCTGGAGTGTTGGCTATTCCTGCCAGCTTGGTGTCATCTGCAAATTTGATGAGTTCCCCATTCATTCCCTCATCCAAATCATTGATGAAGATGTTGAAGATACTGGGCCTAAAACAGAGCCTTGGGGTACTCCACTGCATACTTCCCTCCATGTAGATGCAGCTCCATTGAAGACTACACGTTGAGTGTGGTTGGTCAGCCAGTTACGACTCCATCTGGTGGTGATGCTGTCTAACCCACATTCTTCTACTTCATCTAGTAGTAGGTTATGGCCTACCTTGTCAAATTCCTTACTGAAGTCCAAGTAAACTATATTGACGGCATTCCTCTGGTCCACTAATTTTGTCACTTTGTCAAAGAATGCAATAAGATTAGTCTGGCATGATCTGTTTTTGACAAACCCATGTTAGCTTTTGGCCAACATCTAACATTAGAAATTACATTTGGTCCTGACATTTCCCCCCTATACATAAATACCTGGGCAACACCGGGTTATCAGCTAGTTCACAGTAAAAATCATAACATGTCACTACAATTCAAATAAATCAACATAATTAATCAACGAATAAAGGCAAATATATGTATCCCAGGATCCAATCTGGGTTGGTTACCCAAGACCAGAGGTTTAGTCTTCCAAGCATGCTGTGTCACATTCAGTTGAAAGAGAAGTTTCCTGAGGATGGGCTCCAGCTTGAGTCTGAAAGCTTGGAGGATCAAACCTCTGGTCCCAGTGATCAACCCAGATTAGATCCTGTGTAACTAATCAAACCCAATAAATTTACACATCAGTAATAACATTAATATAAATAGGCATCCAATGACAGTAGCTATATGTGTTTCTGAGTATAGTAATTCTGAGTTTGACTAATATCAAAGTCTTCCTGAAGTTCAGGAAAAGTTTCTGGATTTTTGATAAGAGATTGTCCAAAGGATATCCGGGGGGTGGGGGGTGGGGGTGGTGTATTTTTCACATAGCCCCAAATCTCCTAATGGGGTACCTGCAATGTGTCCACCCAAGGCTGAAATGAGTATTTATTCAGAAAAATTCAAAGTCAGATTTCCAGGTCACCATCTGATTTTATATTTTAAATAAGAAAACTACAAATCACAAAACTTTTCATTTTTGTTTTTGTGATATGTTCTTTAACAAAGATATTGCTGAAAAAGGGATTTTGAGATGTATTCTGGCAATGTAATGCACATACTTTTGTTGAATAGGAGATTGCTTCATCTCTGTGATCTCACAATTCATGACTCCAGCTGGTTATCATGGAAATTTAAATCAGACATATATATTTTTTTAAAGGCATTTCCTTTTTTGCATGCATGGACTTGATTGTATAAACAAAATCTGGTCTGAACAAACTGGCCAAGTTCTGAAAAGGAGTTTTAAGAGCTTGGCAGTCTATAGGATTTTGCTCTGTTGGGTTTCCTACATAGAGATAATATTTATTCAATAAACTGCCCTGATTTTCCTTCAATCGATCCCACAATTATGTTCATTTTTATTTTGCCAATCTATTATACCAACCAAGTATATCATAAGAAACTAAAGTGATTGCTTTCTTTTATTCAGAAAATCATGATCTAATCCACTGAAATGGAGTCCTGTACAAAAACACTGAAAGAAAAAATGAAGATTGTTTTGAGGAAGAAATATATAGGAAAGCACCTAGGAAGAACATGGCTGGAAATGATTTCTGGGGCCAAAAGCTATAACCGCTGCACTTCATTTAACTGAAAGCATTAGCTGATTAAAACTTGAACGGTGTCATTTTTACTGCCACTTTTTCATTTTTGTTCAAATACATGAACCTCTAAGGAAAAAAAAACATTTAAAAAGTGATATATACAATACAATACAATACAATAGTAGAGTTGGAAGGGACCTTGGAGGTCTTCTAGTCCAACCCCCTGCCTAGGCAGGAAACCCTATACCGTTTCAGACAAATAGCTATCCAACATCTTCTTAAAGACTTCCAGTGTTGGGGCATTCACAACTTCACAACTTCTGGAGGCAAGCTGTTCCACTGATTAATTGTAATATATGTTAATATATGTCTTTCTAATCATATGTTGCTCACAATCCTTTTATGTTATCAGATTTCTGTTTGCTTTAATGTATAAAAAAATGGAGAGAGAAAATCCTGAAAGCCGGTGCAAAGTTTTGACTGTTAGACTGATACCAAGGAAGATCCAGATTCAAGTTCCTCTCCAGCCATGGAGGTTTTCTGGGTGACTGAGCTACTCTCTCTCTTTCGGCCCAACCTATCAAAAGAACAAGGGAAACCTCAAGCCAAAACAATACTTGTTTCCAATATACATCCACTCACTCGCAGGCAGGCAGAAAAATCCATTTGCTCTCAGAGGAAAACTTACGTCTCCGTGTCTTTCAATTTAAATCAATTAAGTACTCTAGGTTTGAAATTAATTGAAGGAAATAGAATAAATATTGTCTTTTATTTAGGGACACAGTGGCTTTGTGGCTAAAACACTGAGCTTGTCGATCAGAAAGGTCAGCAGTTCAACAGTTCGAATCCACAGAGTAAAAATGCAAGTAGAAAAATAGGGACAACTTTGGTGGGAAGGTAAACAGCATTCCGTGCGCCTTTGGCATTTAGTCATGCCAGCCACATGACCACAGAGACACCTTCGGACAGCCCTGGCTCTTCGGCTTTGAAATGGAGATGAGCACCGCCCTCTAGAGTTGGGAACAACTAGCACATATGTGCGAGGGGTACCTTTACATGTACCTTAGTTTTTTGTTCTGTTATGGGTGTGAAGAACAACCTTTCTATTTCTTAAAGCTTGTATGTTAAAATAAATAAGGTACTGGAAGTAGCAATGGCAGCACTTACTAAGGATATTTTGATCTTTTTTATTGTAGTGTTTCTTCTGTTTTACTATGGTTTTCTGTGCTTCGGGAATGGCCACGTATTGGACTGTCACCAACAGTATTGTGGTAAGTGAACAAAGCGAAAAGACAAATAGTTAAATATTGCACTGCACATCAACTGCCAAAATTGTTCTGCACTTTCAAATAGACTATTTACAACAATCTCATTCATGTAAACTTAGAGCCATAAAATGTTTCAAACCTCTCAAGTGTCTTCAATCCCTTTTTGTTTCCAAAGTCTACAAACTCGATAATTCTCAAATAAACATGTTTCTGAGATCTGTTGCATGGTATTATCCCTTAGGAATATTTCACTGGAGCTTATAGGATAATTGTAAGGCTAATTTTTGGAATTGTGCATGGCTTCAGTTGGGTTGTGATGTGGAAAGGCAGAATGTAGATCATAGGAACGTAGAGAAAGGGCAGTTATACAGCAATTCTCCTCAGATTTTTTTATGCTGCTCCTGATTTGGCTAGTTGAGGGAGTGCTGGTCACCTCAGGAAAGGTTCTCTGAATTGTGAGGCCAAGAGTGATAAGAATACTCTCAGGATAGCTCAAAAATGTTTCTAAGTTTTAGGGAGTGAAAAATCATACTTCTGTGGAAGTGTTTCTACAGGGAAAGAGTTCTAGAACTGGAAAGATTTGGAGCAAAGCCAGAAAGGACAGAAACTACAAGTAGTCATGATTGGGTCCCAAATTTTTGTTGCTAAGCAAGACATTTTTAAAGCAAGTTTTGCCCCATTTTACAACTTTTCTTGCCACAGTTGTTAAGTGAATCACTGGACTTGTCGAGTGAATTACATGGTTGTTAAGTGAATCTGGCTTCCTTGTTGACTTTGCTTGTCAGAAGGTCGCAAAGCGGGATCCTGACCCTGCAACCATCATAAATATGAGTCAGTTCCCAATTGTCTGAATGTTGATCGTGTGGCCATGGAGATGCTGCAATTGTCCTAAGTGTAAAAAAAAATGGTATTAAGTCACTTTTTGCAACCCCGTTGTAACTTCAAATGGTCATTAAATGACCATTTATACAAGGATTGCTTGTAAATTACCCCTGATAATGTACTTCAAGAAATAGCTGTGATGTTTGTGAGAATGGTTCAAGCCCATATATATATATTTATCTAGGCTTTATCTAAGCTTATTGCTGTCATTTCTTTGCACAAAATATCACCTGTGTAAAAGACAATCGCATGAGTCTTCTTGTCACCTATCCTTCTTCCTAAGCATATTCATGCATAAATAACTCTCTTGTGTGAATTGGGTTACTGAGTTCAGTGGGATGAAGTAGGTACAGTTTACTTTTATTACAAAAAATATGTTTGGAAGTGCAGTTTTAACTTGAGAAAGTATCTCATTGACAAGAAACAGCATTGGAAACATGCAGAACCTATTGATCACCACTTGGTAGAATTTATTATGGCATATCATAAACTGGGAGTATGGGTGTCTTTAAATGCACATGATTTCTGTTTAAACACAGTTGCTTCCAAGTTGGTAATATATTGTTTACCAACAAATGCATAGAGTTATGCAATCCTTGACACTCAGTTTTATATTCCCAGCAATATATTAAAATATTATTTCAAAATATAATCCCAAGAATTATTTCATTAATCTGGACTTGCTTGCACTATTAGGTTGTTAAACTCCATGAGAAGAAAAGCTACATTTATTTGACATGTAATAAGAAGGAAGTTGGAATGTGTTCAGATGACTGTTCTACCTCCTGGATTCTCAAAATCTTAAAAAGACTGTGATTCAGAATCAGTATTGACAAGGAATTAAAATTTTATAATTGAACATCTATCCAGGGCTTAAGGAGGTGGTCTTATCAATATTCTGCTTCTATGGATCCAATGCCATTTATCTATGATGCCATCGGTTTAATTTCCAATATACTGAATTTGCTGGAATGAGGAAAACCAACAAGCAAGAAGCTGAACAAAAATAAACATAGTTGTAGCTCAGAGTTGAAATGAAGGGTCCTTGGTGCTCTCTGAGCTTCTTATCTTGCAGATGTTGCATTATCAACATCATCATTAACAACAACAACTTTAACATCAGACCAATAATCAAACAATACCCCAATTTATCAAAGGGATAGCTACATACAAATTCAACAATTCTTGAGAAAAGCCTCGCTACAGCTGTAAAGGAAAGAATATCTCAATCTGGACTTTCATGCCAGTACCCAATCCTCTGGACCAGTGTTTCTCAACCTTGACCACTTGAGGTTGTGTGGTCTTCAACTCCCAGAATTTCCCAGTCAGCCATACTTGGCCAAGATTGAGACACACAGCTTTCCCTACTATCCAGACTAGGAATTATGAGTGAGATATTCATATATGTATATGGGAGACTCCACAGTTAATTTAGATTACTTTGCTTAGGGAAGTGAGCCATGTGGCATGAGATTCTTCAGAGGCTGTTCTTTTCATGCATCAGCATAGTAATGATGACAAAGGAATATTGTGTAAGCTGTCTTGGCCTGCAGTATTTTGATTAGAGAGCAGAGCTGATATAAACTAAAATCCTATTCTCTGGGTCATCCAAACTGGATGCAGTTTGCTATGTTGAAAGACCCAGAGAATAGGATTTTAGTTTGCTGTGTCTGACTGGCACCAGGTTGGAGAAATCGTGCTTAATATAATGTTCTTTTAGAGAATTGTCTGTTCATTTGTTATAAGACTTCTGGAACACTTGCACTGTGAAACAATTGGATTTGATTCCAATGACAATCCAGACTAAAAACACACAGAGCTGCTGTATTTTAAAAACACATGGCATTGCTCTTTTAAAGCCAAGAAACAGGCAATCTGCCATTCCAGCTAATAACCATCTTTCATAGATGTTAA
The DNA here is from genome assembly GCF_964273705.1 of Natrix helvetica. Classification (NCBI taxonomy): domain Eukaryota; kingdom Metazoa; phylum Chordata; class Lepidosauria; order Squamata; family Natricidae; genus Natrix; species Natrix helvetica. The sequence goes on along the minus strand of NC_138548.1, from coordinate 109,710,073 downwards.
TGTGTGGTGTTCTTTTGGAACTCTTAGTTGAGGTTATAATTATATGTATTAATATAAAAGTGTCTCTTGTCATCACCTACATAAGAGATACAAAAAGTATTCCATGCTTCCCCCTAGATCCAGCCTTCAAAGTCAGAAAGGCTTTAAAACTGATCTTTAAAAAAAATTAATTGTTTGGGAGAAATTAGACGCTAGCTCCACCAATCTATAGAATATGGCCCTTTATGAACAGTGCAAGGTTTGCCAGTGGTCCTTGAGCAATCAAAATTGTAGCGTCTTGATTTCAGTACATTGTAGAGTGGAATATATTATGTAGCATCTTTCATTCTCAAACTGAACTTACTGGTGATAACAAAGAAAATTATTAACAAAACAAACCAACATCCCAGTTGGCTAAAGAAAATTTTTACACATTATGTTAACATAGGCAGCCCTGATAAATTAAGCTATAGGCTACAGGTAGTCTTTAACTTATGACCACAACCGAGCAAATTTACTGTTGCTAAGTGCGACATTTGTTAAGTGTGTTTTGTCCCATTTTACAACTTTTCTTGCCACAATTGTTAAGCAAATCACTGCAATTGTTAAATCACGTCACAGTTGGAAGTGGATCTGGGTTTCCCCATTGACTTCGCTTGTCAGAAGGTTGCAAAAAGTGTTCACATGACTCCAGGACATTGCAACCGTCATAAAGGTGAGTCAGCATCCAAAGGTAAATCACATGATCATGGGGATGCTGCAACAGTCATAGATGTGAAAAATAGCCATAAGTCACTTTTTTCAGTGTTGTAGATTCAAATGGTCATTAAGTAAGCTGCCTGCCTGTATATAGCTGTATGGCCTAGTATATATTTTTAAACCTTAATAGTTGTTGTGGCACAGTGGTTAGAAATGCAGCACTGGCAGGCTACTGACTGCTAGCTGCAGTTTGGCAGATTCTCACTGGTGCCAGGTTGGCTCAGCCTTCCATCCTTCCGAGATCAGTAAAATCAGGACCCAGATTGTTGGAGAAATATGCTGACTCTGTAAACCACTTAGAGAGGACGGTAAAGCACGTGAAGTCTAAGTGCTATTGTTTAGCAACTTTAAGGTGTGAGGACATCAATGCTGGCTGCTGAATTCTGGGAGTTGAAGTCCACGTATCTTAAGGTTGAAAAACACTGGTCTTGCATTTCATGCAAAAGAACCAAGGTCAACTAGAGCCAGATAAAGCTCTGCTGAAAGATTGGAGAATCATTGCAAGTCAGTGCTGGCAATGCAGCACTAGAGAAATGAATGGTCTGATTCAATTTGGACCAATTTCCTATGTTCTTAATCTCTGTTCCTTTGCTAAGGAAGGCATATCATCCTGGTACCCCATTGAATTCAGAATATAGGACTGCACTTTTGGTCCATGGAATGAAAATCAGTAGCAAAGGAATAGTTCTGTAAATATAATAATAGATGAAGCTTTTTAAATTACTGTGTCCACAGTATACATTTAATAGAACTGCAGAGAAGAATAAGGAAAGAGTATATGTATATGTACAGTATGTGCGAGAGAGTAATTTTGTTTGCTATTAATTTTTCTTTTAAAATTCTGATAAATACATTTTCTGAAAACTAATTAATTACTTTAATGGAACCAACGTTTTACTTTCCAAGCAATCCCATGCGTATTTTCATAAAATCAAGAAGCATTCTACTGAGTGTTGATTCAGGAAATTGCGCCTAAAAGGAAAACTTTATTTTAAATTAATTATGAACACTTAACTTTTAAATTATCTATGAAAAGCGGGGAAACTGTCATATAATATCCTTAAGGACAAAAGTATTCTAAAAGAATTTCCAGAATAATTGTGGTATTAATTTGCTGCAACAAAACACAGCAACCTTTGCCATTTTCACAAATTTATTACTGCACAAACCTTTTTCGTCCAGAGTTTTGCTCTATGCACCATTGAATCCATTCTGCCTTTGGGATGTTACTTCAGAGAAACCAAAGAAATATAAATAATGCAGACTACATAATAAATAATGTACCAAAATCGCAGATGTAATTGAAAGCATTTGAAGTCAAAGGAGAACTTTCTGTCTTTCACTTCTCAGCCTTGTAGTCAAGGAAGATTTTGATTTGTGTGCTTCTCATTTGGCTAGCTTAGAAATTAAGTACTTCCATTATGCCACACAACGTATACCTTGGAAGACAGTAGTTTTGAAATTATATTTGGCTAAAACAGAACAGAACAAAACAATTTTAGGCTAACAGGATTTACATTCTTTTTCAAAGAAACCTGAAAGTCCCCCAACAGGTATTCACTGTAAATTAGCTTTCAAGAATACATTTGTTTATTCACCTTGTACTGTATAGTGCCCATGTCCCCCAGAAATGACACTAGGCCGCTTAAAATCATTAAACCATTGTAAGAACGGGAACAAGATGCACATGGGAAGGAGGTTGGGTCTTATCTGATCCGTTAATCACCTCCAGAATGATGCGACCCCATTGAGACCCCAGGCCGGTTGGAAGAGCCAAGTCTTCAGGTCCTTATGGAGGGCCAAAATATATGAACTGGCGTAACTTCGAAGGACTCCTTAGTTCATCCCAATTGTGTCCTTTTCTGGACTGGGAAGGCATTTGGATTACTGCAATGCACTCCCTTTAAGTGGCCTTTGAAGTCACTCAAAGTTACACTGGTCCAGAATGTGCCATGTTGGACATTCCTAGGTTCCCCTTTATTATACTCTGTTGCATGAACTAAACTGGCTCAGTTTCTTTTGGGGTACAATTCCAGATTTATCGCCTTTAAAGTCCTACATGGCATAGGACCAGATTATCTGTGAAAGTGGCCCTCCCTGAGGCTATCTGCCTATCCCACTATGTTCCGTTCCTGTTGCAGCCCCTGTCTCATGGATCACATTCCCCCTTGATATCTCATAAGCCCCCGACTCACCCGTTTATCCTACTGAAGAGCATTTAAAACTTGCTATTCCTAAGTACTGAGATAGTATGAGTTCACAGCAGAATAAGAATGCTGTTGGTTCATGAAGGAATGGTGGTTGGGGTGCTGGGTTTTGTTGTCCTTTTTGCATTTATAGCTGTAGATATTGTTTTCATTGGTTGCAAATATGGCAATACAAACGTGATAGATGATAGATGATAGATGATAGATAGATAGATAGATAGATAGATAGATAGATAGATAGATAGATGATAGATAGATAGATAGATAGATAGATGATAGATAGATAGATAGATAGATAGATGATAGATAGATAGATGATAGATAGATAGATGATAGATGATAGATAGATAGATAGATAGATAGATAGATAGATAGATGATAGATAGATAGATGATAGATAGATAGATAGATAGATAGATAGATAGATGATAGATAGATAGATAGATAGATAGATAGATAGATAGATAGATAGATAGATAGATAGATAGATGATAGATAGATAGATACAAACAAACAAACAAACAAACAAACGTTATACAATTTGCTAACTTTTGTTGCATATTGAGTTATAATGTTCTTGGGGGTGAGAGGGGAGGTTGTTGTCAGCTTAAATGTAGATGCAACTTGATTCCACGCTAATCAGCTTACTTCCATAATTTAAAAAACAACTTCTTTTTTATTTCCTATCAGCCACTCCAATAATTATTCAGTTACATTTTCATTGTTTCCACTATACTGTTATATTTTATTGAATCTGATATTTGCACAACATTTAGATATCTTTTATTTGCACAACATTTATATATTCATTTTGAAAAGTACTCCACAAGTCCTTTTATAGGGATACTTTAACAATTCCTGCAAATAGAGAGAGAGGATAATGCAGGGATATGAAGTGATAAATTAGGTGATAGAATCTTACAGTGTTTTATCCATACATTTTAGTTGCTCAGTTTTGTGCAAGAAAAAGAATTGGCTTATTGCTATTGGTTTGTATACAGTACATACAGTAAATATATACAGTAAAATACTAGCCTCCCCTATATTTTTAAACTCTTTTTTGAGTGATGTCATGCACAGCTCCACAAAATGGTTTTGCTTTAAAATAAAAATATTTAAATCTCACTGAAGTCAATAAAGATACATTTATTTTAATGCCCTTTGATTAGTCCTTTATTGGACCTTTCCTCAGTTTTAATGCACTTTTTATTGAATAATTTTCAACCAATCAGCCATCCCCAGCTAACATCAAGCTCATAAAAATATTCTAAACTTCCCATATTCTAGTCTGTTTTAGCAAAATGTGCATGTGCTTTTTTATTGGTTGGCTTTTGTATATTTACAAGACAATAATCTTGAAAATAAGCAGTGTGTGGGTGATCATAAATAATACCACCTCCCTCCAAAAAAATTCATCAAACAGTCAGAATTGCTAGTTATATAATTGTCCACTGAATCCCATATTCATTAAGTCTGAGAAAACAAACAAGGTATGAATTGCTGAAAACTGAGAAATAAACTACATTGGGATGCACGTAAGGCCATGCAAACATCCGGTGCACAAACTGTGTTGAGCACAGAACCACTGCTTTCATATTTATGTAGAATTTGAAATGGATATTTTTCAATGGAAAAAGTTGGAAAGTATTTCAGAGTACGGAGAGCAGGAAAAAGACAAAGCCGACAGCAGCAATGCTTGGTGGCTAAGAGGAAGTACAAGAAGACAAACCCTGGAAAATCAAGGGTAGGGTTGGATTTGCTGCTCTTAAATTCAAGGGGAGCAGTGGCAGGTGGCAGCCTAAGGGAGATGAAAAAAGGAAGATGTTGCAAAGGTCAGAGGAAAGGTGGGTGAACTTCCTTTGATTTGAGAATGGTGTATCCAGTCCAGTGGTAAAATTCAAATTTTTTTTACTACCGGTTCTGTGGGCGTGTCTTGGTAGGCGTGGTGTAGCTTGGTGGGTGTGGCTTGGTGGGCATGGCAGGGGAAGGATTCCATTCCCACCCCATTCCAGGGGAAAGTACTGCAAAATCTCCATTCCCACCTCATTCTGGGGCCAGCCAGAGGTGGCATTTGCCGGTTCTTCAAATCACTCAAAGTTTCCGCTACCAGTTCTTCAGAACCTACTGGATTTCACCCCTGATCCATTCCCTATGCACAAAAACATGTAAATGTATAGCAACCACATTTTATTTTACCAAATTATTGACATTCACACATTGTGATGGTGATATCATCTATGTAGGTGGAAAATGCCATGATTGATGTATATGATGTTGTTTATGAAGATGTGAGAAACAACATTTCCAGCCCCAGAAGACAGGAGCTATATTCCATTCACAAGATGGTAAGTTGCCGATGGTTTTGGAATAGGTTAACTTTGCCCCAGCTTAGTTCACTTTTTACTCTTTCGTCCCAGAATTGCCAGTTGAGATAGCCAATGAGCAACTTATCAGTGGCAGTTCAATGTAGGAGATCTCTGGCTGAGGCATTTTGAAAAACACCAGTTCCCAATAGTCATATCCAATATTTTATTTCAGCAGAATTTCTTTCACATTTTGAATAATACGAAACTAATCATGCTTTGGGAATAATCTGATGCAAGATAAGTGCATTTCTGCCACTGATTTAAATGGAGAACAATGAATTGTTTTCTGTAAGAAACTTGAAGAGATCTGAAAATATTAATTCCTTTTATTTCCCTTCATTTATTTCAGAGAATGGAAAAAGTAGGAGGGGCATACAAATAAATATAAAAAATAGTGTCATGTTTAAAAAGGAAATAATAGTCCAGAAGTTTGGGAGAATGCAATACCTTTCTTGGCACTGGCATAGGCAAATCTCTATTTCGAAGTGATCAGCTTTGGCATAAACATGCCACTTTTTGCAACAGTCGCAAGTCTTTTACTCTTCTCAATGGCTTACTAGGGAAAATGGATTAGCAGCTGGAACAATAATTAGTACAGCAAACATCAATAATTGCACTGAACTGAAGAGATAACTTTATTTTGTTTCCTACACAATTAATTCAAATTTATGTTGGCCTTTCTCTGGTACTTCATTTGGAGTTGCTTTCACCTCTTCAGAGCTTTGACAAAAGAATTATTTTGCTTAATCATTAATATACTAATTCCTACTTTCCCCATACTGTTACATGTGCATCATATTTCTAAATGAGGAAAACACTTGCCCTATCAAGGAATCTACAATAGAAGCTAACTAACAAAGCAAAGTGGAAGGAAGATGTAGTGTTGTAACTGAATGACATCTGCAACTCAGTGTAGTAATTCTGAATGAGAGGATAGCTAATGAATAAGGCATGAAAAATAGCAGTATTCTGAATATTTGAAAAATACTGCAAGATAAAGAAAACATTGTGGGAGGAGTCATATACAAGTCCTCTCCAAAAGGGGACTAAATGAAATATTTTTCCTGTCAGATTGTTTTTTTAAAATATCTAACAAGGGCCATAAGAAATATCTGTTTCTTATACTTAACAGTTCTTGCCTCCTTTCTGTACAAAATTCACTTTTTTTAGAACTCAAAATTCATAGCTATATTTTATGTTTATAATTGCATAGTTATCGTTGTATTCAAAAATAACTGCAATCCCAGATTCTGTTATGAGCTTTGGCAACACATAGCTAAAACAGTGACAACTGATTTTATATATATATATAGTTAAGGAACTTACAAAATATAAAAGGAGTTTGTTTCCAAGCTTGTTGGGAACCAGAATATATAGTTTTATGATGGCCCTTCTATGCTGCCTTTAATCACTGTGAAATCTGGGAACAATCTAGAAGCAATTATCAGACCACTGGACTAATTAATGAAATGCAATCATAGAAAACTATCACATGTGTCACTCAGAGTCTTACTAAAGTCTGTAAGGGCTAAGAAATGGAGCCCTGAACTAAAAGTAAGATAAATCTCCTTCCTCTCTTCAGTGAAAAGTGAAAGAAGCTTTATTGAATTAAATAAATTAAAAAGGTTACATTAAATAATGATAATGACCCAAATACAGTTAATATGTTTCTATCAGAAGTCTTACTGGGCCTCTATGTGTGCATGTCTGGAAATAAAGCATGTAGCCTTTTTGTGGGGAAATGAGGGGGAGCTTTTGTAAATACTTTCTATTCCTATTGTCCTGCAACTAACAAGATTTGCATAACATGCTACGGCCAAATATCAGCCCAAGATATCTATTAGATATCTATATTTCCACATAACCAAGGTACTGATTTTACCTTCAAAGCCTTTCATGCCACAGGACCAGGTTATTTGCAGAACTTTTCTTTTTCCACAAGATATGACAAGGTTAGGTGCTGCAGGTCTCTTCGATTACAAAATGTCACCTGATGGGACCCAGAAGGCAGCCCTTCTCTATTATGGTACCAACTCTATGGAACAACATGTCAGAATATTCATGAACTGGAATAGGACATAACAACAGGTCAGCCATTGGGGACTGGCTGGAATAGGACATAGTAACAAAGGACAGCCAATGAGGGCAGCAAGGAGCCTGGGCGTGGCTTAGGTTTAGCTTAACTGCCCTATACAGAGGAGATTCTCTGTCTGTATTAAGCTCTGAAATGAAACAAAACTGGTCTGCTGCTCTGATCTGAAACTGAAGAATCACTCTTGTTATTGTATATATTACTTCATGTGTTATTATGTATATAAAGAGAAGTTAATGAATCCTGCTGAATCAGTTGCCTGTGTGTGCTTTCTGGATTTGATTCTGCAACAAACTCTGACACAACATATATCTCAGATACAGATTGTCTTGTTTGCTGGCCATTCATCAGGTTTTCTCCTTTGGCACTGGGCCAGAAATAAAGTGAATCCATTTGAGAAGTTTACATGTGTGGATACAGTATATATGAGTTGCCTTGGGTTCAGTGTGTTTTTATTAATATTGTGTGAATTTGAGGTTTTTAATTTGATATTAGCACTCCAGACTCATATGACAAGTGGGCAATTATACAAATTAAATAAATAAATAATCTCATGAGTAACCAACTGGTTATCAAGATTTTACCAACCACAAGAAAGAACAAATCAGAATAACCAAAGAGTATCAAGTAAAAGAATAATAAAAAAGAAACAAAATCGAAAGTGGGCAGATTCCTTCTCAAAAGCTTGTAACAACTCCAATCTAGTTTTTTTTCTCTCTAAATAAATAATAATATGTTTAAAATTCTATTTTAGTTTCTATGTTGTGGGAAGAAGTCGGCCTTTGCAGAAAGAAACAGCATAGAAGATGAAATGTGTACATCAGAAATTCTGGAAATAGAAGAAGAGGTAATAAAACACTGGACTGTGAGGCCATTCCTTTCTCTTCAGGCACTCAGGGATACTTTCTGTACAGTATGGGAGTAACATCAGAATCCCCCCTCACCCAGGGGTAACTTCAAAAATTTCAGCAACGAATTCTCTACCTGGTTGCTGGGTGGGTGTGGCAATGGTGGGCGTGGCCTGGTTGGCCTTATCCACCATAGCGGAGGGGGACATTTTCACCTTCCCTAGGCTCCGGAAGCTTTCCTCAAGCCTCTGGGGGAGCGAAAACTGCCTTCACCAGACTCTGGCGGCCCTCCAAAAGGCCCATTTTCCCCCTCCCCAAGCCTCCACATGGGCCCTGCACTTACCTCGCATACAAAATGGGCCATGTGGAGACTCTTGGGAGGGGCAGGGAGAGACGGGAACAACCAGGGGTGGGATTTGGAGGCTCTTCGAACCAGTTATAATGTTAGCTATGGGTTCTTCTGAACCTGGGCAAACCCATAGCAGCCCACCCTTGCCCCCACCCCAATCTTTGTCCCATGTTCTGCTGTGAAGCAGGATTCCGAGCAGCTGTCATGAGGTTAGAATACAGTGATAGAGATTGTCACTTTCATCGTGGCATTGAGCTTTCTCTGTAGGGTGAAGCACAGTTCCCAAAAATATAGTAGACCTGTGAACAGCACTATAGAAAAAATGGCATCCTTGGCACTTTTGAAGCATATAATGCTTGGGTGTGCAAATCATCTTGCAGCCCTAGGATTCAGGACTTAAAATTATTGCTTTCATGGTACCATGGTAGGAAGGTTGATTTTACCTCATCATCACTAGAGGCTAAATTATCAACTTCTTTTACTGCCTTTTGATAAGGCTTATGGGAATTTAAGAAACAAACAAACCTTCGTAGCTTTATTAAGCCTACTGGAAAGGAACAGCTGAAATGAACAAAATGTAAAATATGTCAGTTTTGTCTCCATTAAAACAAAAGTAGGATTTCCTCTGCTCTAGTGTTCACATTGACATTTTATTTAAAATGTGAATAAAATTCAATCAAATTCCAATAATTTGCGGTCTTACTTCCACGCCTTACACATATTTAGTCAGAGAATAAGGACATTGTACTTTGAAGGCTCTCTTCTTGTTTTGTGAACTTAGAGAAGCCCTGGGAGAGATGAAAAGATTTGCTTTGCAAAACACAAAATGACTCTGCAATCCAAAGTAAGTGATCTGCTCTTTCAGCAGTTAATTAAAAAGATGCAGCAGTGAGAAAACACAGGGCCATTACAAATGAATTATGAGGGCATCTGGATCCTCCACAAAACTCAGTGGTTGAGCCAGAGAGAGATTGTACTGAAAAAGCTTTTTGAAAGAACATTTAGTTGTTCTTCCCTTCTGAGAGGAGATTTGTGGGAAGAATATGCTAGAAGTTTCATTCCCTGAAATTAGATGCCTGCCTTTTGTTTTTGGTTTTTCCTATTGCTGGATTTGGAGACATGCTACCATTCTTGTTATATCGGCTTTCTACTTATGAATAATTGTAGCCCAAAGATGAAACATGCTGATTTGTTCATTAAAAATAGATGTACACTCTTAGCTCCAGGTTATGATGTGTCAGAGTCACCATGAGATAATATTATCCTGTAAGCCAGAATGAGATACAGCATCATAGTTAATGATTAGCCATTACCAAAGTAATTATACTGCACTTCCTGTTTTACCCCCTTTTGGTTAAGATGGTCAGCATAGCAAACTATACAACCTGGCTTCCTTTTGTTGTTAGCTTTCTTGCATGGAACCGAGACAGAAAGCCCAAACTATAATAAAATGACATCATGATTAATTCTGAATTACCTTACAGGCCTTTCTACTATAGGAAGGCATTTGAGGTAATGCAAAAATACTTAATAACTGCAAAGCATCTTTCACCTAAATTAAGTGAAACTTCATTTTTATTCTGAAGATCATTTGTATTCTAAATTGTGGAATTTAAAACGCAAGTGTAGTCAGCAATACAGATATAATAATATGAGCATTACAGACCTCAGTGGTAGCCTTTATTTCAAAAAAATAAATGAAAACGTTTTTGGTCGGAGTCTGCTGATCTGTTATCTGTGCTGCTCCCTATTTATTTTTTTAAAATTTATTTTATTTGATAGGTTGTCAAAGAGCCAAATCTCTGGGCCTGGCAATTGCTTCTATTAACTTCCTTTCCTAAATCTTTCAATATCATTTTAAGTGGCGTTTCACTTAAGAAAATAATTTCCAATTTGTAACAGACAGGCAACACATCATGCTAAATGTTAAGCTTACCATAAAATCTGAATTCTACCTTAATTTCAAGCATACATCAGAATTGAAATGAGCATCATAGTGTATGAAATGGAGTGGAAACCCACCTCACTCTCCAGACAAAAATCTCTTTCTTTCCACTCCACAAAGTAGCAATAAAACTTAGGGGAAAAATAACCTGAATCCTAATTAACAAGAATGTGACTAAGAATATAAGTAGGGAATATAACATAGAGATGAAACCTATCAATGAAGGCTGATAGAACTGTAAAGTCCAATGTGTTTCAATAAGAGTTTACTCCCATGTGAGTGGATATTAAGTCTATTTTTTTTCAAACTGCAGGATTGTCTCCAAGAAATCAAATACTTCCTGAAAAAACATATGGACATTGTCTCTGTACTGATGACCATCACAATTTTCTTCATGGTAATTCTTTGTGTTCCAGTATCTCTCTCTCTTTCCTCCTTTCCTCCCTCCCTCCCTCCCTCCCTCCCTCCCTCCCTCTCTGCCTCTGATTGAAGCAGCATTGCAAACTGAACAAGGAGATGGAACTAAAGTTGTGCAAAAACTGAGTAAAATTTAAGTTTTGGTTAAACCAAAAGAACTGGCAGAGATAAATTATTTGTTTGGAATTCAGACTTGTTCTCTATGGCCATCTAAGACACCAAGAGTTACCTCTGGATAAGAGGGACGGCACATCAATCAATCCAATAAATAAATAAATAAATCTTCATTGAGGATCAAATCCTGAGCCCCATAAAACACTCAATATACTCTGAATTGTTCTTGGGCTAGTCTTTTTATCCAAACCAGAAAGTCGTCTTCTTCTTAGCGTTATTCTCACGCTATCGCGGTTCCACTTATCTCAACCAGAAAGTAAGAAGAAATAATTTTGGCTGTCATGGTTATTAGCCATTACAGTTTTTCTTTCTGAAAAGAAGAAATTCCAGCTCTATTATTCTGAATAAATTATACTGGTAAATACAGTATCTTCAGACATTTCTAGATTAACCTTCTCTGATCCCTATCAGTGAATCACTGTCCTAGATCTAGCAGAAGTGTTTCCAAATTGCTGCTCTCTGATCTTTCAGAGGCTTCATAGTAAAATCTACCCCATCATTTTAAACCAAAATGTGATTTATTTAATTTTGACTTAGCACTAAATTTAGCCCAGAAGTCTGCCTTGTGAACCAAGGTTTATGGCTTAATGTGATGTGTGAACCCAACCAATTAATGATCAATTAGAACTCCATAGTATTAGCTTATAGTAATTAAGTTACTAATAAAAGTATCATTCAGACATGATTTTAGATAATTTTAATTTCTTTCACAGAGAAATATAACTCTTTGTTTTCTAATGGTCCATTTATTAGTCCACTGCATTTATAAATACAAATCTACATAATCAGACCTGCTTAAATTTGCATAGAGGTAAACATTTTTCTTTTATAAAATAATTTTTTTAATGTACACAAGTATGAATCAACATTTTAAAACTTGCATTATTTTCTGCTTATGTAAGGATGTGCAAACACCTGCTCTCTAATTGTCAATAGTTTCTTTTAAGCTAATGAATTAAAAACAGAATTAGATTGTCCAGTAACTAAATATGGCATATTAAATGATCAAGAAGTTCTTCTAATGGATTAATTTAATCAATCACCTGAGAAGCATTGCTGCTTCATGCACCGGAATGAAACCTCAGTAAATTCAGTGTGATTTGAGTTAGATCTGTATTGGATTAGACTGCAAATTTTATATGCCAATATTGTTTGCATTTACTATATCATATCTCCCCCTAATATATTGGGGTAGAATTTCTTTCTAATTCTCAGTCTGGCATAGATATTTCTTTTCCAAGCTTGAATGTCAAGACAAGCTCAGGCCTTATAATTATATAATTATAAATGAATTGATGAGCAATATTTTTTTTAAATCTACTTGAATTTTGGTACTGAGATCAGGTAAAATGTTTCCCACTGCAGTTTCTTAAGATAAACCCCACTGTACTTTTAGTGCCTTGCTTTTTCTCCCGAAATCATGATGATTGGATCAAAGTCTGTGTCACATATTCTATTTTGCGGCTGATTTAGGATTAATATCATGACAGAAAATGCACATACACACATAATTGCATCGTCTGCATCTGCTTTATCCTGTTTTGTTGCTCCCTTCTCTTTTAGACATTTATTGCATTTTATTATTGGTTTCTTTAATTGCTGGTAGCTGCATTAGGGTATAAAAGAAATGGATTTCTGGGAAATTGCTTTGAGGAGAAAGAAGGAATAGCAGTGTAAGAATTAAGATGAAAGATTACAACATTTCCTAATTATGTTTTAAGAACATAAAGTATTGATCCTCCCCTTTGGAAAGAACATTTGCCTCCTTCCTTGCATTAATCTTTCCATTTTACGTGGAATTATTGAAGGCGTGACAAGGCTTTGCAAGTCACTCCTTTTTGCTAATGGTATGCAATGTCAACTTATTGATCAGCATTTTTTCTATTCATAACGACTACCTCTTCCCACTGGAATGGCCTCTCCAGCTGAGATCTAGTCAGCAGGTATTCTATCAGACAATTTAAAGCTCGTTTGAATAGCAATGGTTGGTTCTCCTATTGCTTAGATTAGAAGGATTTTTTGGCTGTGCATTCCAGGAGTACGGAGACTTGACCTGGAAGAAGTAAAAATTATCTTTTGGTTTATTTTCCTGAAAGACTTTTGTTTTCTCAGTCATTTCAAGCCCAATCCATTCTGTTTGACCTTACACAATGAATTCAGCATTTTTATATATTGAGGAAGAAAAGGAGATAAAATGCACTGTGTGTGGAGGATGATGCATGGATAGATGTTGTGTGTTGTATGGATGTGGTGGGTGACACCCACTTCTGGCTTTGATATGCCTCCTCCAACAAATTATCCATGAGAAAATCGGTCTAAAAAAATACTCTATTCCTAGTTCAAAAAATTGATTTTATTGTAATTGCATTTTGTTACTTCTCATAGCTTGAAAGAGCGGTGCAGAAATGTTCTATTTAACCTATATATTTTCAAATGTTTGTTTCCTTTTCATTTATTTATTTTGTCTAGATTTATGGGATGATACTAACTTCGTTCCTTTGGTACTCTATCCATTGTAAGAACAATTTGGATCGGAAGGGCAAATATGTCCTGGCAAAGCTATCCGAAACTGGCTTCTGATCTGCACAGAAGAAGGACTGGGACTTTCCATAGATGCGAGTGAACAATGTGGGAAGCTTATTCTCCTTGTCACCTGTTTTCTCCCCACAAATGACCTGTTCCAAATATACTTGAGCAAATAGGCAAGTAAGAAGCCTGCACTATTTGTTGATAGGCTATTTAAAATGGTGCTCATCCAGGACTTCAGAAGCACAGTATTGACTGTAAACACAAAGGCATGACATAAACCCAGCAGCAAGAATTGTTCAACCACAAGCATACTCGGCAACTGAAAGCCATCATTTGGGGCTCCCAAAATAGCAAGTCAAAACAGAACAACTCTGAACTCATTAACTAGCAAACATCTTTTTAAAACTCTGCTGAATGAATGAGGAAAAATGCTCTGCTTTTATTTATTTTTTGTCCATCAATTTTCAGGATAATCAGTTCTGCTGCAATACCTGAATTTAAACCCTACTGACACTTTTGTATACTTTCTTGATTTAAGTAAACCTCTGGAGATAACTTACAGTATCTGTCTAATGTAAACATCAGTCTTGCTTCTATGACAGAAATTGAGTTTTGGTTTGATCCATCATCACTGAATTTCATTCCAATCAACTAAAGTTTGCAGTTATTTAAGCTGGACTATTAAAGAAATTTATGGAATTGAGTGTGACTTCCCATGCATTCAGCTTTGCTCTGTGTTTAGTGAAGGCAATGAAAAACAATCACAGTCTTTTCTTCCAAAACAAGCATTGATTGACCAATTTCAGCACAGTAACCTAAATTCTTAACTTCCTATGGGAAGTGAAAATCTGTTAGCTCTGAAGATATACCGTATATCAAGTTTTCTTTAATAGGTGTCATGAAAAATATTAAGACTTGTCATTTATAACTAGTCAGTTGATAGCGTAGTCCTGTGTCCCTTTAGATTCACAGAGAAGAAGGCACTTTGGTGATAGCATGGGCACTCACAGAGCATCCATCACCAAATGTTTCTTTTCCAGCACTATGCTATAGCCCTTGAAGGCACCCATGCAATCCTGGGAAGACATAGTTGCCTCAAGGGACTGCCAACAGGGGCCATGTGCTGCAAAAGTACCTTTTCCCCATTGAATCCAAAGTAGTGCTCAGCTATCAGTTCATGATACAGGTGCTTACAAAAAGGCAACGTATGAATAAATGCTGGAAAAAAAATCCAAGCAGAACAAGAAAGAGGAAACCAAACCTCAAAGTTTCCAAATCATGAACAGGCAACTGTTTTCTTCTTTTTTAAAAATATTTTTTTTATTTTTCATTTTCAAAACAAACACAACACAAAAAATCTTCCTTCTTTACATACTGTAGAAAGTGTATCAGTTGGTTACAAAAGACTTTCGTGCATCTCTTCCACAGTCAACAAACATAATTCATATTAACTCAAGTATTTTAACTCAGATATTTATACATGTTACCATCATCATACCTCCATTTTCATTTGACTATAACTGTTTAAACGTCCTTCAACATAAAATATACCAAGATTTAATACATAACCACATACTGGCATTTCATTTACTATTTCTAAAATCCTCCAATAACACTGAATCCTTATGTCCTATTCTAGCTAAACATCCATAATATTTAGTAACAAAAGTTTCTAATCCTCCTTTCTAAATCACTGTTTACAATTTACATCCAGTTTCCTTATGTTGTACACATACATACATACATACATACATACATACATATACATATACATATATATATGTTTCCAATTCTACGCGGGAGAAAACCCGAACAACCAAAGACGTACATATATATATATATACATACATACATACATACATACATACATACATACATATATATATATATATATATACACATATACATATATATATATATATATACACATACATACATACATACATACATACATACATACATACATACATACATACATACACACGTTGTTATCATTATCCCTCCTTTATTTGACTATATCCTGTATCATAACATTTCCCCCCCTGATAATCAAGACTTAACTGAATCTAACTTAGTTCTTTTTTATTAACCTTTATATATAATCAAAAAGATTTCTAATCTTCCTTTCATGGGTACCATTCAATATTCATATCCAATTATTACTTATCATGACGCTACACATGTATACATTATTATCATTATCAATTATTTATTTAACTATATCTATTGTCACTAAATTTCACTAAGCTTAACTAATTTTAAATTATACACTTCCATCTATCAACCTGTATCTTTCCAGTAGCAAAACAGTCTCATGTCTTCTGCCATTTGTGGTATCAGTCCTCTAATCATCTCCTTAATCAAATTTGTATGGACTCCTCTTAGCAACTCATTGCTTATAAAATCTCTCATGTAATTTCGATGCTCTTCTTCTGTTTCCTTAATTAGCTTATCTTTAATTGTCAGTAGTGTTATCAATGATGTTGCTAATAAAATTTCTCTCTTTAAATCCATAAATTCTTTTGTTTTTTCTTCTTCAGTGTCTTGCCATCTGGGGTAGAGTTCCCCTCCATTTAATTCCTCTTTCAGTATTCCACTCTTTCCATTTCCAGACACAAACCAATCACCATAAATATCAGCAGATTTAATTTCATTTTCCTCTTCGGTTTTTAGGATTCTAACCTCCACTTTTTCCACTTGATAAACATCTACAACTTCTTCATCATATTTTACTGTTAGATGTCTCTAAGTCTTCTAACTTCTTCTCTGTCCTCTCAAATGTGTTTGATAATTTCTGAATTTCTAAGAATATCTTTTACAGCCT
Source organism: Natrix helvetica (assembly GCF_964273705.1). Classification (NCBI taxonomy): domain Eukaryota; kingdom Metazoa; phylum Chordata; class Lepidosauria; order Squamata; family Natricidae; genus Natrix; species Natrix helvetica. The sequence continues at coordinate 109,693,584 of NC_138548.1, read as the reverse complement.
TAAAGTTTGTTTGTTGTTCAAAACTTTGTTGAAGTTGCGCCATTATTTCCAGCTAACAAACACTGCTGCTCTGGCTTAGAAGGTTTTTACAAGATTAAGCATAAATTCACAATAAAGTTTTATTTTCACTTTTCTCTGTTAAAGATATACTTCAAAGGGACATCTGTATGCTTTTCTTCTTATCACTCTCTATAAACAAGCAGTGAGACCTTGGAATGCCAAGCCAGGATAATCAGTAAGGAAAGTAAAAGTGTTTCTTTTCCAATACACAGACTTCCAGCCTCCAAGTAGCAGTGTTATTGTTACAATTTTCTTTGTTTCTTTTTGTATCTTTTTTATATTCCAAGTTAAAAAAAAGATCCGATTCTTGAATGAGTTAGAAAAACACCCACAGTAATGAAAGAGGAGAATTTTAGTCCATAGGTTACAAAGAATAATAAAAGAAAAAAATAGAAGAAAACTTAATCCATTCGTTTTAAAAGGCTTGCATAAATTCCATCCATGAACATAGCATTTAAAAAGTAAGATAACCCACTGTCCAAAACCATTCAAACCTTAATTCCGCCACTTATTCCTTCTGTTCTCCAATTTAAATTAATTTTAAGTTTTTTATAGGCATTCTCTTTTAAAAGGGTAAAAATTCCGCACCAACTGGAAACACTTTCTCTTTCCGTATCCTTCCATTTTGGAGCCTCCCCGACTTCATCAGCCTTGGCTGGATTTTTTGTCGCCGGCTTGAAGAACTTCTCTTGCATCAATCAGGGACTTTGTGATGTCCCTGAGATCAGCAAGACGTATTCTTCCTGTTCACCATCTCTGCGGGACAGTTTAGGTCCGATTGGACCACCCAGCGGCAAAAGTATTGGCTGTACGTCCATATCGTTGCGACGTTGGCTCCTCCTCCAACAGGAACTGTTTTCTTATAATGTACCCAAAAATTTGGAGATTCCTACAATTCCAGTAAAAATCACACATAGTATTACACCAGGAGTCCATAAGTTTTAAAAGGGGAAGAGAAGTCATAGCATTTTTAAGCTAATCAGACTTGCCTGATTAGGCAAAGTGAGAGCATTATAAAAATGTCCCAATAAAGGAGAATATTTGTAGCTCAGGGTTGAAATCCTTGTTGCTCTCTGAGATTGGTTGTAAACTTGCAGATGTTTTATTATCCAAACTAGGTGACACCATCAATGCTAATTATTAGCACTGATGGTTTTACCTCGTTTGGGTAATGAAATTTTTGTAACAAAACAACCAAGCTCAGAGATCACTAAGGACCCCTCATCAAAATGTACTCCTGCCTTGCCAATGCAAGCACATATCAGGCTTACATGGCAAAGCCCAGCATGAGTTTTGAGAAATAGTTAAAATATAGGATCTAGCCTTTTGTCATAGCTACATAATACTGAGAATAGGGATTTCTGATGTAGCATGTAACAGTATATCTATACCCTATAGATTTCAGAGGAAGGTATTAGTAAAATTAATGACTAATCAACTGGTAACATTAAGCTAAATCAAGAAAGTACAATGGAAGTTCTGCATCTTAGAGGAAGTAGTTTGATGGTTTCCTGAAATCCTTAATCCAAATGATGATCATTCATTTTATCAACAATTTGTGGGCATGCAAGTTCATTTATCATTTTGGAACATTTTGCTATTTCAAAAAATGAGAACTCTTGCATAAAACTATTATGGTATTTAATCTACATATGACTTTTAAACGTGCTTCCATAATCAACCAAGAACCCAACTAAGAGAAATTCATCTATTTGCTTTCCTTTTTCTTCACTTGTTGCTCCCTTTTCTTTGCCAAATTTACCTAGCGGTCTTTGATATGTCTTTGATATGAATTTTCAGATTCATATTCCACATTGCATTATATAATGTATTCAATTTTCACTGAAAATTATTTGAGTTCTCAGCTAACAACACAGTATCAACTGCGTACACCTACATTCACATCCTCACAAATACTACGCTGTTGCTAGCACAAGCATTCCATATAAATTTATCCATAAATATATTAAATTATCAAAGAGAACACACAATCCTTGACTTACTGTCTGTTCAGTAATTCAATAATAATTCAATTTATGTTTTGTTATTCAAGCACTACATAATGGAATCATTCATCAACCACACTTCAATTTCATTCTCTTGAAAAATACTATATAATTCAAGTCTATCAACTTTATTAAATGGCTTTACTAAACCTGTTGCATAATACATTTTTATATATTTCTCAGTTTATCTGCTGCAAATAAAAAATCTGTTTTGAAAACCTTTTGCCTGATTCTCCCCAAATGTTGCTCATTGTCACTTCTCATACTATTTCAGTCAAAATTCTGCCAACAACTCTGTCACACTTAACACTTAGCCACACTTAAAAAATGAAATCTCCTTTAGTTTTTGTGTGCATTCTTCCTACCTATATATTAGCAGAGTGCAACAATACTCCTTGGGTCACCCTGGCAATTGAGACAAGAATTCCATTTGTTTCATTTTTAACAACATTCACACTCCTTGATTAATCTATCTTATTTACTTCAGATACTAACAATTTCAATTTCTTGGTCTCTTTGAGTATATCAGCCACACTGAGTCTGACTGGACACAAGGAAGAGTCTATATTGGGATGCTTTTTTCCCAACCATGTCCATTTCTTGGAGAGTGCCTGAACAAGCCCTGCAGTTTTCTTGTCAAGGTTTTTCAAAGGAGGTTTGCCATTTCCTCCTTCCTTGAGACAAAGTGAGTGGCTTTGTACCTAAGACAGGACTAGAACTCATGGTCTCCCAGTTTCTAGACTGATGCCTTAGGCTCAGGCTAGCCGTAGAAACTACCCCAAACTGGATCTCATATTAGAGATTAGCTCATGGCAATAAGGCAGCAAATTGTAAATGTTTTCTTACCCTTACTGCATTCCCCGATAGCTGGCCAGCACTCCTACTTAGGATGAACCAGTCCCTATTGGATAAGGAGAGCTCCCTTACTGGGCCATTGTGAAGATTATTCAGGCTGTCATTATTATTATTCAGGATATAGTCACTCAGATTTATTCCTCCTTGGACTCTGACTGGGCACGTAGGCTGAGTTGCCTGGGGCCTGGTCTGGTGTGATCTGGGATGTTTGAGCCAATGACTCCTGAGGAAATAGCTCTCCATTCTGTCATGCTGTCAAGTAGCCAAGAAAGTGAGCTGTGATTGAGTCCGTGCCACAGCATCAGCTTCCTTGATGGTGGGGGTGGTGCCCGCAGCCTTGAAAGTGGCAGTGGTGCCCCTAAAGAGGCCATCTCTGGACCCAATAGCCTTTGATAACTATCAACTATTCCAATCCTTTTTTGGTATAGTTTGCTAAGAGGTTTGGTCTGCAGCTGATGACAACTCTGGAGGATATGGACTATCTAAACTACTTTTAGTCAAGTTTTATGCTGGAATTTAGTACTGATACAACTTTGGTTATGCTAAATAAATAAAATAGTAGAACTTTTCATAATTTTCATTGAATATTTTGATTAATTTGCTATTAAAGCATTTAATAGTAAAAGCAGATACAGACTAAACTCAGGGGACAAAAAGAAAGAATGAAAAAATAAAGTGCAAAGAAAGAAAAAGAAGTATGATTAAAAAAAAGATAAAAATGAAAGTAGTGACTTCCAAAAATGTATTTTACTTCATAACAAGTAAAAACAAAATTGCTAACTCTTCACCCCTTATAAACTTACAAGCAAATCTCTTTTTCCCATAACCCATCTATAGGCAAATCATTAAATCAGTATACAAATAATTTTATAGAGATAAGTTTCACTTGTCTCACATGTGTTTGATCTGTGTCAGTGGTGGGTTTCTGCCGATTCGCACCTGCTCGGGAGAACCGGATGATGAAAGTTACGGATCTGGTGAGAGGAGGTTCGACCAGAAGTAACTTTCACACCACCTGCCCCTGCCCTGTTGCCCGCTCGCTCACTCCCCCCCCCCGTCTGCCCGTCAGCACTATCCTAGCCTAATTCAGTGTCAAGTCCAATACCTGGGAGTGAAGGTGGTGAACTAAGAAACATGGAGAGGTCCAGTGGCACAATCCACCAGACAGCAGCGGAAAGCTCAAGAGTTTTCTCCTGGATTCCCCTCTGATCTCCCAAGGTTCTTTCCCCAGCGTGCGATAGCTTTCTCCTGGATTCCCCTCTATCTTGCCTTCTCCGATCTCCCAAGGTTCTTTCCCAGCATGCGATAGCTTTCTACTGGATTCCCCTCTGTCCTGCCTCCTCAAATCTCCCAAGGTTCTTTCTCCAGCGTGCGATAGCTTTCTACTGGATTCCCCTCTGTCTTGCCTCCTCCGATCTCCCAAGATTCTTTCCCCAGCGTGTGATAGCTTTCTACTGGATTCTTCTCTGTCTTGCCTTCTCCGATCTCCCTAATTTTGGCCCTTAATTCTCCAGTTGTCTATTTTTGGGAGGTTTTCCCCTCTCTTCCCCCCCTTCATAGGAGTCCCAAAAAATTTTGCCACATAGCTTGGGCTGGTGGTGGTCATGTGACTGAGTGTGCATGAGTGATGTCAAGTTGGCCATACCCCCCGGTCACATGACTGTCAAGCCACACCCACAAAATAGGCCACACCCACAAAATAGATTCTAAAAATATTTGAAACCCACCACTGATCTGTGTTGAAGTTCTAATCAATGAATTTCTAAAGCAGAATAAGCTAAAGAGAAACTTAAAATTAAACTTTGAAAGGGAAGAAGAGTTTCAACAACAGAGATTGGACACTCCAGTCAATAAAGCTGTACACTGTATCCTGTGCAGCAACCTAACCTTTGTTTTTCTCATGCTGCTTGACAGACTGCAAAGCAAAGCAAATGATATGCTACGTATTGATGGGGACCTGCTGAAATCAGGAAATAGAGACATGGTAGACATGACCTACGGGGACGATCTTGCAAAAAAATTGAATAGATACTAATGTCAAGTGACACTCTTCATACATATATTCATGATATATCAAAAGATATTAAATAACAAATGGCTGAAGTAATGCTCACTTGAAAACAAGCGAGCAGTTTGATTTGCAGCTGAATGAAACAAGTGATGGGAGTTACATTATTAATTCAGAACTAAATTAGGCCAAAAAAATGTCCATGCCCTTTTTGCTACTCTGTATAAAAACAATCTCTTTCTCTGGAATGAAAATTAACAATTGCATTCAAGCGGAAACCATCTTTTTGTTCACTAAACAGCAAGAGTTTCTTTTGAAGTAAGGTCAAAATAAAAACAGTGTTCTGCATATTTTTGCACAGGAAGAAAAAGACCAGGAATGGTGAAAAGGAACAGTTTGTGGTGTTTAGTTTATACAACTGGTTCCTGTCTTTCACTGCTATTGTTTTCAATGCGTTGTGTCTGCTCATCTGTTAAAAGCAGACCTTTTCTTCTTTGTTGCAGTAGACCAAGGCAACAGCTGGTTATTGGTGATTTCTCCCCTCTTCCAGTCCACTATTCTTCAGATACAAGGAATTTCAGGGGAATTTTCCCCAAATCCACCTCCCCCACTCACTGGCAACATCCCAATAGCTGCAGCCACTTATTCGTCTATACAGATTTACAACCAGGAAAGAGTTAAACAAACCTTCTCTTGGCTGTCACTGCAGTAACAATGGGCAGGCAGCAGGATGTGGAACTTTTGCCTGTTTCAAGGAAAATTAAATTAAAAGGCTTTGCTTCCCCTCTTTTATGGATCCATAAAGCATCCATAAGAGTTGTCAAGTTGTTTAATGGGTACTAGGGAGTAAATCTCCTCACACTGAGAAGACATATGGACAGCTAGCAGTGGTTCTGACAGGGACATAAATGACAAAAAAAACACCCCAAAACCCGGTGTTAAACTGATACGTAACCCAATTTGGCTCAGATGGAGGTATTTTCCTAGATTCTGACCTTGGCTTCCCCTTTTTCACCTCATCTCCTACTATATCTATTAAATCATTGAGCATTAGGGGGGGAAAAAACCAGGAATGGGATCCTATGTCCCTTCAAATTCTCCTGAACACTCACACTAATGCTTAGGGTGGGTTATTCACCAATTGATGGGAAAATCAGGATATATATTCTGAACAGTCTCTGCATCCTTGAGAGACATGGGCAATGGGAAGCACCACCATAATCCCATTTGACCTCAATTTCAGAATAGGAAGTTGGCATATAAATTGATTTCCAGCAGTACAGGATGTGAAGTCCAACTTGTCCAAATATTGAAAGAATTGTTTTGTAACTGAGGATTGTTTCCGTATTTGCATGTTGGAAAATACAGCTGCCATTTTTGATACTTTGACACAAACTCACCCTCATCAACACTAGGCCGTCTAACTGCCTACACTTATATTAGCCTATTCTGAACCAGAAATGGATGGTGTTGTTTTTAATTGTCTATTTTTGTTCAAGCTGAATATTCATGTCACTCATACAATTGCTCACTGTACTTTTGAAAGAGAGATAAGTACTGTAGAATCCAATGGAGATCAGAATATAAGAAGAGAGACAGGAGGGGAGAAATGGCACTAAATGAGAATATTTGTAGCTCAGGGTTGATATAGGAGGTCCTTGGATGTCTCTGAGCTTGGTTGAGTTCTTGTAGATGTTTCATTATTCAATTCATTGTTTGTTTCATTGGGTAATGAAATGTCTGCAAGAAAAAGGGTGTTGGTACTTACCTGATATGCCTCTTCTCATAGTGGGGGAGGAGTATCCAGGATAGGTTGACCTTGTCCTCTCTTGATTGGACTGAGTCAGATAAGCTCTTTTAGCCATGCCTTGGTCACCAGGCTCCACCCAGTTATTGGCAAAGAACTCTATCCAACTCACTGTGTCATCCACTCTAGACTTTATTTTATTTTCAAACCTTTATTTATTACTTCAACAGAACAGTTCAACAAACAACATAACAATTTTGCAAGATACCCATATCAAGAAGGGGCTGGATACTCCTCCCCACTATGAGAAGAGGCGTATCAGGTAAGTACCAACGCCATTTCTCCATAGTGAGGGGAGGAGTATCCAGGATGGGACATACCAAAGCCCTAGGGAGGGTTACACATTTGAGTATATGCCCAAACTTATGCCTGGTGAGGTGTGTCCCCCGCCCTGTGAACAGCCTGCAACACCCTACATCCGAATGAGGCTTCCGCAGAAGCAAAGGAGTCCAACTTGTAATTCCTCACAAATGGTGAGGGGGAAAACCCTGTGACTGCCCTATAGATCTCAGATAGTGAGGCCTGCATGGCCCAGGCCACCGAAGTGGCCGCGCTTCATGTAGAATGCGCTGTGATAGAGCTCAGTGTTTGCAGACCCTGTGCCTGATAGGCAGAAGCAATACAGGTTCTTAACCACCTGCCTATCGTGGTGGAAGTCACTTTGTTCCCCAGGGACCCCGGCTGGAAGGAAACAAATAGGGCTTCCGACTTCCTGTTCGGCCTGATTCTTCTGAGGTAAAGCCTCAGAGCCCTCCTCATGTCCAAGGTGTGCCACTTCCTCTCTAATGGGTGAGAAGGGTCCGGGCAGAAATTGGGCAATATCAGCTCCTGCGAGCAATGGAAGCAAGAACACACCTTGGGTATGAAGGAGGGGTCCAACCTTAGCACTACCCTTTCCTGGTGGAACACGCAGAGATCTTCCCTGGTAGACAGAGCCTGCAGTTTGGATATCCTCCTGGCAGATGTGATGGCCACCAAAAAGGCCACCTTAAGTGTCAGGAACTTCAGAGACACATTATGTAATGGTCCGAACAGAGGGCCTGTCAGAGCGTCCAACACCTTCTGTAAGTCCCAGGAAGGGTACCTGTGCACCATGGCCAGTTTAAGATTGGAGGCCCCCTTGAGGAACTGCTTGACCATCGGATGGTGAGTCAGTGTCTGAGATCTACCGCACAGGAGTACCAATGAAATGGCCGAGACTTGTCTCCTAATCGTGTTGGGAGCCAACCCTCTGTCCAGCCCCACCTGAAGGAAGTCCAGAACTTGTGCAACAGTGGCCCAGACTGGATCGTGGCCCCTAGAGATGTACCATGTTGAAAAAGCCTGCCCTGTAGCGCCGTAAATAAGCTCTGTGGAAAGTCTGTGAGCTGCCTGGATAGTCTGTATAACCCTAGGGGAGAAGTGGTCTTCCCCCAGGATGCTCCGCTCAAGCGCCAAGCGGTCAACTGGAGCCACTGAGGGTCCGGGTGTTCCAGCGACCCCTGACTGAGGGAGATCCTCTTCTGGGGGATCCTCCAGGGCCTGTCCACCGAGAGGGATTGGGGATCGGCAAACCAAGACCTTCGGGGCCAGTGTGGGGCAATCAGTACCACCTCCGCCCCCTCCTGCAAGATTTTTGTATGACACTGGGGATCAGGGGTAAGGGTGGATAGGCATAGAGGAGCCCCCGGGACCAAGGGAGAGTGTCTACCCCCTCCGCCCCCTGTGTCCAGTACCTGGAGTAAAACTTCAGGAGCTGGGCATTGAGAGGGGTGGCAAATAAGTTGACCTCTGGGTGTCCGAAGTGCTCTGCCAGCTCTTCAAAGATTGCTGGCTACAGCTTCCACTCCAAATTGTCCACCTTGGTCCGGCTGAGCCAGTTGGCTCTGATGTTGTCCACCCCTGCTATATGTTCTGCCCTCAGCGAATACTGTCTAAGGTCATAGGCTATCTGAGGTGCTTCTGCGTTTTCTCATAGTTGGATATCCAATTCTGAGTTTGTGGTGGGTTCAGGCATGGGGACCAGCCTGTCTGACCCGTTTGCCATGGCTAGAAGGGTGCTATGATTCTATGACTAGGATTAGCTCAGAAAATTTCCTGAATGTATTATGAATTCTTTGAATTCAATTCACTTGTCGGCCACTAGGGTGGGTTGCAAGACTTTGTAGATGCAGGCACAGTTCACGTATCAGCCACTAGAGTGCATTGCAAAACTTGTAGACACAGATGCAGTTCACAGTTCACTGGTCAGCCACTAGAGTGCATTGCACAACTCAGTAGACGTGGATGCAGTTCAGTGGTCAGCCACTAGAGTGCATTGCAGGGCTTTGGAAATGCAGGGCAGTTCACGAGTTGGCCACTAGGGTATGATGCAATGCTTTGTAGATGCAGGCGCACATCACTTGTCGGCCACTAGGCGTTGCAAGTGTTGACTTGGAATACTGGATTGCAGTTTGTAGAGGAGCCACTAGTGGGCGCTGCTTGTGCCTACTGTTTGGAGTGATTGGTAATGGCGCCTTCTTTGCTGTTAAAGGATGGAAGGCTGAGTCAATCTTGAGCCAGTGAGATTTGAACAGCCAAACTGCAGCTAGCAGTCAGCTGAAGTAGCCTACAGTACTGCACTCTAATCTCTGTGCCACCTTGGCTCTAGTTGCCAAGGCTATTCTGCTGGTTAAATTTGTCAAGTTGACTCTCCAATTTTGGAATTCCTAAGGGTCTTTACCCAAACTCGGAACCCGTCTTGGACCTGGCTAATTTGGTACCTTCTATAGGGGTTGAGCCCTTCCCAAATAATTCATAAACAATAGTAACCAATCCACAAGAGCGTAACAATCTCTTCAGCTGAACTACACCTGCCTTTTGGCCCTTTGGCTGCCGAAGGCTTTGCAAGGTAAACTGGTGTTGGGATGGTTGGGGTGTCTTTATTGCCCCTCATTGTCAGGACAACTTACCATTAAATTTCAAAGGATTTGGGAAGTGAGTCTGGGCTAGCTGACCTCTTTCTCATTCGTTTCATTTCCATGGAGATCTTTCCATGAGGCTTTTACAACCACTTAAGGAGTAAGGCTTGGAATCTGCATCAGGTTTCTCTTTCTTTGTTAGGACACATGTGTTTGGCCTTAACAACAGCAGATCAGATTACATAGGTTGGGAAGGGGTGGGGTTGCTTTATCATGCGATTCCTGGATCCCTTCCCCTGGAGCTCAATTAGATGGAAACAAGGTCGATCTTGCTTTCAAACAAGGAAAGAGAGGAAACATGATTTTCTAACTTTGCAGGATCTGCTTTCTCAGTGTATCAGAGAAGAACAAAAACAGGCTTTTCAGAGCAGATTGAATCAGCTAGGTGGTAGACGCTGCATTTCTCATGCAACTCTTGGCCCCCTTTTAACATATTTTCTTAATCACAACAGAGTCCTTCATCTCAGGAGAGATAATCAGCCTTTCTCACTGAAACCTGATGTTGGTGGGGGAAATCCCGGCAGCTGATTTCAGTTAGACTGCAAACAGAGTTAGGGATTCAACTTCAATGTCCCTTTTACTCGAGGGGAGCTCAAAATAACCTCATCTTTACATGTTCTGCCTCGGGTGGTTGCCCCACCCCATGCCTGCAGAGGTAGAAGGGAGGCTTGAGGAGAATGCCCCGTAGTGAGGGTGACTGCCATCCCTGGATAGAGTCCCAGATGCCTGAGGTATCAATGGGAATCCTCACTTGCTGGGAGGAATCCTCCTCTGTGATCGCTTCAGGCTCCAGACCAGGGGGAACCTTCTTGCTGATGGCCTTATGGCAGATGCACCCTAAGGCTTTATGCCTCTGCCTTTCATATTTAGAGGCAGGTTTGGGAGACTCGGAGCCAGAGCTTGCCTCTTTAGCCGCCCTGGAGGAGGTGTGCTTCATTTTGCTCTTTGCCTTGCCTCCCCCACCCTTGGATGGACCTTCAGGGTAATATCTAACCTGGTTGGAGGCTCTTCTGCCCTTCCAGTAGGGAAGCTGGCTTTAGAAGCAAGGACTTGATTCCTGCCTGTGTCCTCCGTGCTGCAGGAGGCCGCCATCTTGGGCCACATGGGGACTCTCCTCCTCCTCCTTTTCAAATGGTGCTGCCGGTCAGGGCTTTGAAAAAGCGGCTTGTGCTACTAAGAGCTGCTGCGCTCTCTCCTGTGGCCTCCTGCTGTTAACAGCAGCTGGCTGAGAGCCTTGCCGCCCCCTCCTCCAGCTGCTTTCCTTTCTCTTCCTTAAAGGGAAAGTTTTTCCTTAAAGGGAAGACCTTCTTTAAAGGGAACGCCTCAGCAGCTGAGTCTCGTTGCCCTGTCTGGGCTTCTCCGGCTAGTCAGGCACTCAGAAAAGGATTGAATAGGGCGTGCATAAATCGTGATAGCAAGGGACATAGGATGACAAAGCCCAAGGTGGCGAAGGGAATCCTCACCTGGAGGGAGGGGTCCCCTTCTGCAGCTTTGCCAGGTGAAGAAAAACCTAGTAATCTTTCCTCAGGTTCCAGGCCGGGGAGGATGGTGCTGCTGGCCTTGTAGCCGATGCACTCCAAGGCTTGGTGCCTCTGCCTTTCATACTTGGAGCTAGGCTTGGGGGGGTTGGATCCACAGCCTGCCTCTTTAGCCCCCTTGGTGGAGATATGCTTCCTTTTTGGCCTTTGCCTTGCCTCCCCCGCCCTTGGCTGATGCCTCCAAGATGGTTTCTAACCTTTTTAAGGGCTCCTCAGTGCCTCCGGTGGTTGCTGGCTGCGGGGCTGAGTGCTTGGCTCCTGCCAGCCTCCTCTGAGCTGCTGGGGGGGGGGCATCTTGGACCATGTGATTTCAAAATGGCTCCCGGATCCAAATTCAAAAAGCTCCTGTTTGCTGGAGCACCTGGAAGCAGCTTGTGCCTTTGCAGGCTGCTGTGTGGCTTCCGCTGCTCTCGCCTCCCCCTGCCTCCTGCAGCTCTTTCTGAGCCTCTCTGGCTCTCACCTTGTTTTCTGGCGATCGCTGCCAGCGCGGGTGCTCTAGGGCATTTTAAAACGCTGCGGTTTGTCGCCCAGCCCCTGAGGGGAGTGGTGGAGTGTTCCAGCACTCTTAGAGCTTCCTTGGGCGTCACCCTTGCTGAAGAGGCCTCTGCGGAGCTCGCTTGCCTGTCTTTGGTGAGAGTCCTCACTTACTGCCCTCGCTCTGTGACCTGGGCTGTGCGCCACCTTAGCGGTTGTTGTGTGGGCTTTCTACCCCCGCTGGGGGTTTTCTCAGCCTCTAGTGATTGCTCAGGCAGCGTGGAGGCAATTTGCAGCAATTTAAAAATTTTCCTTTTAAGTTTCTTCAGGATCTCAGGATGAACACAGCCGTCCGTTGATGGACTGAGTCGATAAGTGGGTGGAGCCTGGTGACCAAGGCATGGCTAAAAGAGCTTATCTGACTCAGTCCAATCAAGAGAGGACAAGGTCAACCCCCATCCTGGATACTCCTCCCCTCACTATGGAGAACAACCAAGTTCAGAGACCACCAAGGACCCCTAACTTGTTGTTATGGAAGGAAGTTTCTCTGCCTATATCAACAGCAAATATCAGACCTCTAACCAATATAGGTGAGGGGCGGCAAAGGGTTAGAGCCAATCAAATTAATATTCTGATCTTAGTAAGGCCTTCCATGTGTGTTATATATTTTCAAAAGGACATTTTATTCTTAATTATGTGAATGGCATCTCACAGTTTGGTTCTTGTGTTTTCATTTTATATAGAGCAGGATAGAGTAAAAGAGAAATTCATCTCATTTGAATGCCAAACTGGCTTCTGAGCAACTCTAATGCAACCCATTTGCTTTAGATATTGTGTCCCCATTTTCCAATGCAGGAAGAAGATGCTTTTTGCAACCAAGATGAAGTTTGGAGCTAAATAAGGAATTCTTTTAAAATACTTCCCTGACTGAAAAATAAAAATAAATAACAACAGCGACCAATTCCATATGTTATGGTCAATCAGAGTCCTATTCAGATTCTGAAGTATATTTAGCTCATTGCTGTAACAGGCTGTTTGTTTATTTGGTCTCAGCAACTGGTGGTCTGTGGCTAACTTTGTCTGGGTTTAGGAGCTAAGCCGTATTGGGTCTGGTTAATATGTGGAGGGGGTCTCCCAGGAATACCAGGATTGTAAACTATACTGAAAAGTAAAAAAAAAAAAAACAATATCAGAAGATGGTAATACTAAATCATTTCTGTATTGTGGTCAAGAATGCAAGAATAATATGTATGGATATATTGGTGCAGTCACCAGGAGTTAAACTCAAATTGAGGGTGTCTTCACTTCTCTTGTTTGTTTAGAACACGTTTGACGGGAGGAGCACTAGAACCATATAACATAAACAGTGTCTGCCTTCATCTGGGAGAAATATAAAACATTTGCTTGGTCTGAGTTCTTCCTATGTTAATGGAATGCTTTAAAATGAAGCCTGAGCTATCCAGCCAGAAATCTTCTATTATACTGAAGCAGAGTTTCAAGAACTACAGCCAAACTCAGGCCTGGAAACAATTTGCAAAGCTAGAAACAAATCTGGAATCTGTCTTTTTTCCCTCCTCAGACACAGAAGCAGCCAGAAGTGGAGGCCATGGGGAACAGGAGAAAGAGGATCAGATTCCAAATTCTTTTTTCCAAGATGAGAACCCAGAGAGGAAAATATTCCTGTCAGCATTGGCATGCAATGGAGAGGCCTAAGGATTGTGCCCTAAGTAATCTCAGGCTAAAATGATTCGGCCTTCCCACCCCCCACTCCAAACCTTTGATCATAACAAATAATTTGTAATCTAGGGCTTGGTTGTGTATTTGGGGGTGGGGGACAAAAAATTGATCCTTCACATGTCAAACTGTTTGATTACACTACAGGCTTAAATCAAGAGCAAGGGGAAAAAAAGATTGGTCTAGTTCTGCATCACAGGAAGGAGAAACTCCATCTAGCATTTGCTTCTATTCTTGAAAATAGACCTGAATTTCTTAGAATTACACAAAAGCTAATGGTTGGAAGAGATTCATGTTAGTCTATGATAGCAAAACACCAAAAGAAGCCAGATAGCACTGTTTCCAGTTAACACGTGTTATTAAAAGACATACACGTTCATTAACAGTTCGCTTCATCTGATGCATAGAGGAGCTATATTGATTGGGTTTTTTTTTACAAGAGTTATTTAAACTGAGAGTATAGCAAACATTGGAATGAGAAGAACCATGGTAACTGGGTAACTATGCAAAATATTTGGAGACTTTAGCAAAGCTGAGATTGGATTCCTCCCTCCCCCTCCCCCTAAAGTTTGGGTTAGGGAATGTGTGTAGAGGTAAAATTAGACTTAAATTTTAATAGCTAAAAGTCTGTAGAGATTCTCTGTCATCCAGGTCATGGTTGTTCCAAAGCAGGGGTGGGTTCCTGCCAGTCCTAACCTCTTCTATAGAAGAGGTTCCACAAATCTACCATGCCGTTTAGAACCAGTTCCAGCTCCCTCCCCCCACCCATCCGCACCGCCCTTGCCCCGCCAACCGCTTGCTGATTGGCTGGCTCACCAATCACCCCACCCGCCTCTAAGAGTCCTATCTAAACCTTAAAGTCTTAAAGCTGTCAAGTTTGAACACCCCTGGGGTTTTTTTTCTAAAGGGTTTGGGGTGCAAGTGTCTTGTAACTTGACAGCTTTAAGACTTGCGTGCTTCAGATGCCAGAATTTCAGAGCCAACATTTTGGTTGCTAAGCAAGAGCGTTGTTAAGTGAGTTTCACCACATTTTACAAGTTGGCCACGCCCACCCAGTCACATGGCTGACAAGCCATTCCCACTCAGTCACATGGCTGGCAAGCCACTCCCACCCGGTCACATGGCCGGCAAGCCACTCCCACCCAGTCACATGGCCGGCAAGCCACTCCCACAAAACAGGCTACACCTACAGAAGAGGTTCTAAAAAAATTGAAACCCACACCACTGTCCCAAAGGTGCTTTTTCAGGAGGCGAACTGGACTTTCTTGTTTTTTTCTTTGGAGACATTTCACTTCTCATCCAAGAAGCTTCTTCAGCTTTTGACACGATGGTGGGGAATGGAAGGATTTATATTCCTTGCAGACAGCTGGTAGTCTGCATCCTTTTAGAGGGTCCTTGAAGCACTTGGAAGTTTACCTGTGTCCTCAGGGTCACCTGAGAAGTGCTCCTGATTCCTGTAGTCTGCAATTTTTTCCTCTGGAAATCCATTCCTACTCCCATTCAAAGGGTGTTCATCCCAAATTGTATAGCCAAAAGTCTGAAGAGATTCTCAGTCATCCAGGTCATGGTTAAATAAATAAAATAAAATTTAAAAATAAATTTAATTTAATTTAAAAATAAAATTATTATGGTTGGCCACACAGTCGTGAATTTGATATCTTTATCTATCTATCAAGTCTTCTGCAAGGCGAAGTTGTTGTTTGAGGGTGTTAAAATCATGGTCACAAGATATAAGTTATTCCAAATATAGCTGCCTTTTGCAGCTAACAGGACATTTTGTCAATGCCAATGGTGTTCAAATGGTGCTCCAAATACCGTATTTCAGGATTGCACCCAAGACGCTTATTTTTTACTTTCTTTTGTCACAGTCTTTCTACTTCTTTTTGCAGATCTTTGTATTATCTTCATATCTTCCTCTTCTATTCTCCTAAATCCAGCTACTGCAATGCCCACTATTCAGACTTGTTTTGATTTTTGGTAATTATTGAATTTGGGTATCATCTGTCATCAGTGGTGGGTTCCGGATCCCGTTGCAACCGATACAGTTGCAACAGGGCCCGGCGTCCACCACATGAACACGCACGGCACAAACATGCATCTTATCTCTTGCAACGCCTCCGTGATGCTCCAGCTGTTCGGCGGAGCATCACGCAGACGCCGTGTGCTCTGTGCACATGCACGGAAGCGCCAAAGAGCTCAAATACAGGTAAGGAGCTCGGGCAGGCGGGTGGGCCCTCTGGAGCACCATACCGGAACGGTACCCGGTGCTCCGGGTAGGCACCGTTATGCCCGTACCGGGGTGTACCAACTGCAACCCACCATTGTGAGTCAAAGCACTTCAGCTTCTTTATTTTCTATTACCTTGTCTATTTTGTGCTCCTACTGTTCTTGGTTGCAGGCGAATAGCATTTGTTATTGTCGTTGATAGGATTATTATAAATATTATGTCAAGTTCCTGAGCATCCTCTCCCTAAACACTTGCAATGGACAAGCAGAATCAATTTGTGGGAGACTAAGATGCCTAAAGCCAAACCATAAAGGAATTTATAGGTTAAACCAAATATTTTGAACTGGACTTAAGGCCTATTGGCAAAAGGCTGCAATTGCAAAATTAGTAATACCTGGCAACCTGATTTTTCACATTTTGTTCCAACTGCAAAGTCTAAGTCATCTTCAAAAGTAGTCCCACACAGATCACATTGTTCTAGTCTAAAGTACATGAAGATGAAAGCATTAATCACTGTCACCATGGCCTCTCAGTCCAGGAAGAGCTACAATTGGGGCATCCAATAACTCCATCCTTCTGGGATTAAATTTCGGCTTGTTTTATCCAATTTAGTCCCTCCCAGCCTCAAAGCATTAGCAAAAGGCGAGAGCTTCAATGACATTTATGTCCTGGATAACAATCTATATCAGTACTATCAGCATACTGATAACTCCCCTCAGATTGACAGGGGACCTTTCCCAATGGCTTCATATAGGCCAGTGGTTCTCAACCTGTGGGTCGGGACCCCTTTGGGGGTCAAACGACCCTTTCACAGGGATCACCTAAGACCTTCAGAAAACACATATTTTTGAAAAAATACGGAAACCATAAAATAATTTTATGGTTGGGGGTCACCACAACATGAGGAACTGTAATAAAGGGTCGCGGCATTAGGAAGGTCGAGACCCACTGATATAGATAAAAGAGAGCCAAACCCTAGCATCCAATACAGAAGCAGATCCTTAAAGGTTCTTTCCTCATTACCTTTAATTGGAACAACCCACAAAAGGAGAGGATCACCATTAAAAAAGTGCTCCTTACTCCCAAACCTTATAGGCAGTCCAGTAGGATACATTGGTCAATATTACAGAATGCTGCCAAGAGATCAAACGACCAAGAGGTATAAAAAGAAAATAAAGAGATTTAGCTCATTAATTGCCAATAAGGTACAACACAATGTTAAATATATGTTAAATAAAGTCTTTCAAGGAAGTTCCTTTTCTTAGCTCATATTTTGTTAATCCATGAGAATGGCAAGCACATTACATTAAATTCAAATATTTAGAAAGCTATGTGGAATTTATTTAACTTTTGTGTTAACTTTAACTTTTGTGTGCTCTTTTTTTTTATCCCTTGCTTTTTTGCTGTTATTTGTAGGTACTCTTCTCATTTTGGGGGGGAAAAGTTTCCCATGTTGATTGTGACAGTAATTAGGCTTCCTAAAGAAGTCTTATAATATAATCATCCTCTTTGTTCTCCATCATTCCTACATAAAACATGTCATATTGGATTCGGGTGGCCTATAAATTCAATAATATAAAAAAACAAAAACCATAAATAAAAAATCTGGCTCATCCTTCTTAACTATAAATCTTTAAGTCTGACAAAACCCATATTGTATACGTGGGAAATATTCCTAAATTGGTTTTTAAAAAAGTAAGGAAACAAGCAGTAAATTCTAGAACAGTGTTTCTCCTACTTGTCACAGAACATATCCCTGTGCAAAATTAAGAACTTTTATACCCCAAAGATTTTGAGAGAAAACTTAAAACTATTCTATTAAAACAATGAGGTTGGTTTTGAAAGGATAACTCGAAGATTAAATATTGAGTATATTCATCTAAAAGAATAGATAAATACATATGTAGAAAATTGGCTAAATTCTAAGAAATTCAGAACTATGTGTGACAGATAAATGTAACTTCTATGTCTGCTTTTTACTTCACAAAAAGGAAATAAATGTTCCCAGTGGACTAAACACAAACTTCAGAAATGTTTCTCAATCAGACATGAAAAATTGTTTCCACTCTAAAGAGAGCTGCCAGCTATAATTAACACATGGCACATTCTGTTAACTCTGTAATGCTCTTTTCAATGAATGTCTTAGTTCAGCCTTTTCCTGAATGCCCTGTGTAAGATCCCACTATAATTCTGAGTGAGAAATTTTTCCATGGGTAGTCATCTGCCAAGCCAAATAAGCAAGCCTTGTTTAGTTATTTCCTAGGTTTTTGTTTCATTTCATCATGAATTCCTTACTTACTCCTGAAACAAGAGACTGACCTTGTATGAGCTCCTTTAGAAAGGTGCAAGGATTTTCACATATCCAAGCCTTTTGTTGAAGCTTCTTTCCCCTACAACCCTCATGTTTTATACTGAAAGGCCATGGGTTACTATCATTACAAAATAAATTAAAGGTGAACAGGACTCTATTGACAAAAATATCAAAATGTGGTTTCATTTCCCCCTTTTGTGAAAATAATTTACATTGGCCTCACACCTTCATTCTTGTATGTAGTTATGTCATCATAAAGCCAAACCTGTTTCATGACTCCACTCACTGTAAAATTCCTAACTGGAGAGATTCACACATGTAATTAATTCAAGAAGAAAAAAAATGTAGAGAAGCCTAACAATGATACCCAGTTTGGGGACAGCTGCCCTAGACAAATATTATCCAGGCACAGAAATTACAAGGTAATCCAGATCCAAGATTAAAGGCAAAGGATCCTAGTTTTACTTTTTGTTTAAGATTAGATACTTCCAAACCACTGAATTTCAAATCCCAATGCTCTCACTAGATAGTTTGGAACCAGCCTGGGATCATTTTCACATGTGCTCATTTCAAACTGCAAAAAGCAGGCAGGGAACACCATGAGACAATCTGTGTTTTTCCTTCCGAAGACAAAGAGGAGAATAACAACAACAAAACCCAACAACAAATGTTCTGCAAATAGCCTGACCAATTGCACAGACAGATCCTGGGGTTTGGAAGTAGCCCAATTCATTTCCCATCAACCTAGGGTTTGTTTGCTTTAAATTATGCAAGTTCAGAGGCATGAATTTGGAAGAAGTGACATTTCCCCTGCATCAAGAACTTTACAAAATAATCACAAATCCCAGGCAGGGTATCCATTCTTCCCTCTCTGTTCCCCATTCATGGCAAAGATATTTCAGAATTTTTCAAAAAGTGGCAAAGTTGTGATGGTTGGAGGTCACATTTAATGCTTGTGTGCATGCATCTGCGCGTGTGCGCGCGCACACACACACACACACACAGACAGACAATGGACAAAATGAGTGAATAAATGGTCAGTGCCACCATATTTCAAAATGGGACCTTTGAGTATCAGGAGAATTTGAAACTTGTTTGTTTTGTTTAAACTATGCAAAGCCTATTTTAGAGGTTTTATTATTCTGCATTTTTCAGCCAGCTTACCAACAAAGGGCTCAGGACAGACTATGTTTATGAGTCCTAGGCTGTTCACTTTTAAAAGACTTCAGAAACAGATAAGTTTACAATACAATACAATACAATACAATACAATAGTAGAGTTGGAAGGGACCTTGGAGGTCTTCTAGTCCAACCCCCTGCCTAGGCAGGAAACCCTATACCGTTTCAGACAAATAGCTATCCAACATCTTCTTAAAGACTTCCAGTGTTGGGGCATTCACAACTTCTGGAGGCAAGCTTTTAGGCCAGGACTTCTTTTATAAACCACCTTCACTACATAGTTAGGGAGTCATAATAGCCCAAACGCTTGCACAGAAAAGGAAGTTGCTGTTTGCATACTATAGCAAGAAGAGAAGCTAACCCAGACCACAAAATAGTCTGAATTCAGCATAAGCCGTCACAGGGCCTATGTTTTTGCTGCTTACACAGGAATTTGAAATTAAGCAATTGCTTGCTCAGATCACTTCTTTGGAATTGGGAAATCTCAGAAATCCTTGGGAAAGAAATTTGACTGTAAGATGCCCTATCCTTGGCCGATCTTCGCTCTGTTCTATCATGGGCCAGCCAGGGCGAGGGGATTTTGATTTTACGGCAATCTTATCAATGTAATATGGCCCCCTTCAACATGTTTTATTTTGAGCTCCTTAATTCTTTGGCAGACTTGCTGTAGATTGCTGTAGATATGCCATCCCTTGCAGTGCTGGGGAAGCGTTCCGCATTTCTGAACAAACAAACTTGTTGCTTGAATCATGGAGGGTTCTGTTTTCCGGGATGGAAAAGGAATGCTTTCTGTGTGGAATAACGGAGGCTGAAAGCAATCACAGATAATTTTATTGCATCAGCGATCAGTCCTTTTTATTGGTTCATCGCTTTAGCAACCTTTTCGTCATAGATACTACCATCAGCAGATCGCTTATTAAATGAAAATAACGGGCAGCAGATTGCTTAATAATGAAAAATGTTTAGATGGTTTTAAAAAAACAAACAAACCACGATGACCAGATAGCAAGTCTGCTTCCCTCCTTTTGGAGGAAGGGAAGGTGAGGGAAGGGAACTCTTTCCTCTGTGGTTCCATTTCAATACAAAACCAGCCCTGCGCTTCGATTTCACCAAAAGCTGCATCGGGAGACCGCATCCCACGGCAGGGACTAGTTTAGGTTTAGATTTATTGGATTTATATGCCGCCCTTCTCCTAAAGGACTCAGGGCGGCGTACAACACAAAGACACATATTACAAAAGTTAAAAGAAAGATTAAATAGAATATACAAAAAAAACCAATAGACATTTACAATGAGATTTAGAAATTAAATTAAAATTAACAATTAAAATTAATAGTTTCTCTCCTTTTATTGAGCCCCCCCCTTCCATTGAGACAGTGGCGGCCGGAGCCACGGCCTCTAGGAGGCAGTGTGATTTTTTTTTCGTTTTGCCTTTCTACAGCCAGTGGGAGGAGCTACTTGGCTAGAGTCCAGGGAGAAGAGGGAGGGTGTCTGCAATCCCAAGCAAGGGAGGGGAAATAACGGGAAAAGAGAAGGGGTGGCTTGGTTGTCTTGTGCCTGAAGGGAAAGGGGGCAAAAAACAACAACCCATCTCGCCGACCTCGTAGCTACAAGACGCGCAGCTCCTCCTTTCCAAAAGAAGAGGCTAAATCCTCGCCGCAGCGATGGGAGTGGAAGGCTGTACCAAGTGTATCAAATACCTGCTGTTTGTCTTCAATTTTGTCTTTTGGGTGAGTGGCGTCTTCCTGGGCCTTCGCTTGCTCCGTCCCGGGTTGGAGCGGATTGGTGGTGGTGGTGGTGGTGGTGGGAATCTCTCCGTGATTAACGTCGTGGTTGCTTTTCTCCTCGCTCCACCAAAACAAAGAAGCGAGCTCCGAAAGGAAGCTCCAGGCTGGCGTCTCCTGCTACCTTGCCCTGGTGCACGAAGAAGCCCGGGCCGGGAGAGCCTTTTTCCTCCCCGATTTTCCTCCCCCACCCGCCGGCGCGAGGTTGAAGGGATGGCTGCCTCATCCAGGCAGCAAGGCACGTTTCTCCTGCAAAAGCGCTCTGCTGCATCGCCCGAAAAGGGACGTCGCGTGGAGGGAGACAGCAGAGCTCAAGGACCTGGGTTTGCCCCAAAGCAATCTGAGTACGGGGTGGAAGAGTAGGAAGAGCCGAGCGGGCACAGATTCGAGAAAAAAAAAATCCCCCCCAAACCGGTTTTCTTTCTTACGTCTCCCCCTTAACCTGTTGTTGTTGTTTTAATACAAAGTAGAGAAGCCTCCTTTGGTTTTGATGCCCTGTGATGTTTCGTGCAACCGTGTACTTGTAGCATCTTTAAACTCCTACTTAGCCAACTTTCATGTTATTCTTTATACTAACTCCCCAACCGAAGGCTGATTCGTAATAGGAGACTCTTGTGAGAGCTTTGTTGCGTGGAGCAGATTTGGATCTCCCAAGAGACTTCTTGTCCCTTGCAGTTTGTGCCAACTCCTCTCTATAAATCTAGTGGAAAGGATGAGTTTCCTGTTTGTTAAACAGCTTTTTTTTTAAAAGGGAGCTTGTATTCCGTAGATTGGGGGGGGGGGGGGTTGGAACACTAGCTAAGTGGTTATGTCTAAGGGGGTTTCATTTATTTATTTTTCAAAGTAACATGTCGGAGGGGAAAAAAATCTAGCATTCATTTTGCTTCTTTCTATTTAATGAATTATGGAAATTAGCCTGAGAACTGAAGTGATTGGGAAGAAGAACGTTCGTGTCTATAAAAGAAGAAATTGAATATTCATGTGAATGTTGGTTTAAAATGGATGACTTACAGCGTTTTTTTAGACTGCCTTTCATGATCTCATCTTTCCCTCCTTGGTTGTTGCACCAACCACACCCCGAATCTCAGAAGGTCTTGAGTTTCTCCAAGTTTCCGTGGTTTCAAGTAGAAAAGAAATTCAGGCTTTCACATATTACTTAAAATTAATATGGGGAGGAAATTAAGTTTTCACCTTCAGATTTTGAGGCTTGCTCTTGGCTAAAAATAAAAAAAAATTGTGGGAATGTAGTGTGAAAATGTTTATAAATCTAATTACGTTCCAATGTTAGCAATGTTGAGTACTTGTTGAGGAAGAGGGCTAAGATATCTTGTATATGTTAAATGCTTCTCTGAAACTGTCCCAATTAAACCATTTCAATGAGAAGCTGTATAGAAATGTTTTACATGCCATCATCTCAGATAAGGAAGGGTTTAAAAGTAAACAGCAAGATATGTATGTCTGTTTCTGGAATGTTCTCTATAAACACTGTTTAACTTACTTCTGAGTAAATATATATACAATGCTAAAACTTATTGATAGAAATTCTTATAGACATATTTGGAAACTCATAAACAATCTTAAATAAAACAAATTCCTGTGTTTTCTTTTATCCCATTCGTGCTAGAGTTACCCTGTTTTCAAGCTGCGTCAATTTGTGATGCTCCTTAAATCTGTGCCCTGTACTCTTCATTAAACTCTGGAGAGAGAAAGGGATTAAGAAGAGGTAGTAGATTACAACTGAGTTCATATATTACATTAGTGCCAGTGTGGTTAACACTTTTTGAATAAGTAAACCGTAAGTTTATGTGTTGTGGTTTGCTTCATCCTTGTACACCAACCAGAATCACTGTTGTGAGATGTGTAGCATTATAGAATAATTTTGTAGTTTAGAAACCAACAGTGGCTGGTTTCACACACAGCCCTGTTTCCCCAAATCAAACATCCAGTGTTTTAACTTGCTACAGGATATAAACACTTGAACACAGTAGATCAGGTTTCCCCAATCAGTTTTTATACCTAATGGAATTCATAGAATTCCCAGGGTTCTGTGAAAAGAGCTGGACAATTTGTAGACATCTGGTTTGGAGTCTCTGGGAATTCTTTATAAGCAATTTCTAAACAGCTTGGTCAATCAAGATTATTTCTCAAGATTTTATCTATTGTGTGTTTTTGTGTGTTTAGATATTGTGTGTACATATTCATACATGCACATTCACCTACAGTGGCAATGGGTGCTCTATTGGAAGACCTGAAAGCCCAAGTAGGGAGAATTTGAAGAATATATGTTTGGTCTATAAGAGTCATCAACAACTTGCTCACATATAATACATATATATCATTCATTTAATATGCTTGAAAAAATTGAAGTGATCTTGGAATTTCCTTTTTTCCTTTTTCATGATTAATTACATAAAGACTGGCTGTACTCATGTACTCTTGGTATGGTTAATCTGTTCCTAGAATCTTAAAACAAAAGCAGAGTGTAGAGAAAGGCTCTCAGATTAGCCTTCATGCATGCACCAGCTGCAGTTCATTAATTATCCTTTAGCTTCACTCATGGAGGCTAACTGTGACAATGGTTTAGAGCTCTGTTTCTCAGACTGTCAACATTCAATTTGAATTTGGGATTCTGAGAGTTATAAGGGTCCTGTTTTAAAAGGATTCTGATCAGGTACCAGAAAAGAGTTGAGGGACAGAAAAAAGGGATAGCTGCAAATGAAATTATAGTTGTTATTATTATAATTGATATTGAACAGATGGAGAGAGAATTATGAATAAATAGGCATAAGGGATTTGTAGTATGTTGAAAACCAGGGAATGAGTCCCTGAATGTGTTCCAAAACAATTGTATTGACTAAAGCAAAATGGACAAAATTGCTGTAATCTCAAATCGTTCCATTCTGCCTCCCAAAATAGGGGAGGGGAGACAAAAATAACATCTGTATCTCTCTCCACTTTCTCCTTATCTAGAATTCTTTCTTATCTTTAGGTAGTGTTTATAGTGGTAAAATCTGAAAAGGCTGAAACTTTCAAAGAAGGCTATATAAGATTTATTGCGCAACTAATCAGTTCAGATTTTTCTTCTGCTGTGTTACCAGACATTTGTTTTCAACTTCTTGTAGTGAAGGTTAAAGTTAAACTTTCCTTACTGTTTTGTCCATTCAGTTCCACATTTCCTTGTGAGCGATTGCTTAATAAGAGAATTTTCTACAGTATAACTGCCCTTGTTATTGCCATTTCTCTCAGCCTCCATTAGTCCACTTCCAAATACTTTAAAAAGATGAATATATGAATGTTGCACACAGGTGTTAGGAAATCTTGCGTTAAGAGAAGATCTAATTAAGATATATTTATGGGGGTTTCATGCATTGGGTACAAGAAGGCATAATGTTTCCTGCCTCATTTTTGGAAATTGTTTCTCTTTGCCTTTTTCTAGATTGTATTTTCTTTTTCCCAGACAAGAATGAAGTTTACTGACTGTCCCAACAGCAGAATCATAGAGTCAAATGGAAGTGAGGAGCTTTTGGTGAAACTTAGAGCATTTCGTGCTAAATGTTTCCTTAGAATAAGAAAAATAAATCTCATGTTCAAGAATAGAAGCAAGGACATTGGACTGATATGAGATCATTTCTTGTAGCATTTTTATGAGTTGTACAAACTTTAAGGTCATTCCATGCGAAACAAAACATACTGTAGCCTGTCAAAATAGTGGTGGATGGGAAGAAAAATATCCCTTCTGAAAATTAGGGGGGGGGGGTTTCCTTAAAATTTCAAGCTTAAAATTAGCTTGAAATGTAAAGAAGCAGCACATGGGAAAGACAATGCAGTGAGATAATTTTTGCATTTCTCTAAAGTAAACAATTATGGAAAATGATCCTATTAATATTAGCACACATGTCTCCTTATATTTCCATAAAGTCTGCATAAATAAAGTCCATAAATGCAGAGCCTCTGTGATTGGTATTGGGGACAATGAGTTAGCAAATTCTTATAAACAACCACTTGCTAAAACATGCTTACAAATTGAAGAGAAGCAGGAAGAAATAAATTATATTTCCAGCTGCAAATGGCCTTGCCAATAACATTTCAATGAAGCCCGTTCCTTGGTGTTTTTATGCAAGTTGGGATTTAAATCTAAATAAACATTTTCTTCTATTCTTCCTATAATAGAACTCTCATAGCAAGTGGCAGTCCCCAGGAACTATCCTAGGTGTGCAGTTTGCTAAATTCACAGTTGGAAGAATCACAAACTCTAAGAATTTGTATCCTTAACAGTAATTGAAAAGTGAATATACTGGGGACAAAGAGGGCATAGAAGTTAACCTTTGTTGCAAATCATGTTAATTATGATTAAGAACTTCATCATGATTCTTGTTTGAACATATCCCCTGATACTCTATGGCAGGGCTGTCAAACTCCTGGCCCATGGGCCAGATGTGTCACGTGCTGGCCACACCCATGCCTGGTTTAGCAAAGGGGAAAAAAGTCCCAATACATCACATGGCGCCACTGTGATGATGTGAGTTTGACAGCCCTGCTCTATGGTGTCCAGGCAAACAAAAGTATAAGAGTCAGAAGAGCCCTTAAGAGTGTCCTCAAACCCAATCATCAGGCAAATCTGTTCTCTCATATTCCTTTCTTAGTGTTCATTGACTTATCTGTGTATGGGCACTGAAGGCAACAAGATATATGAAGCTGAACAACAAATTGACTGCTTTGTGAAGGAGAAAGCTTGTTTGGAGGTTAGAGAAAAAGAAAAAACAGTATGAATGTTGATTGTACAATCATACAAAAAGTTGCCCTATTTTTCATTTTAATCTTGTAATAAGCTTTAGTATAAATAAACAAGTGAGATGAAGGATGTGGCATTGTTTAAATGCGTTCTTGTAGCTGTAGAAACCAAGAATTAAAACTTGAGCACTTTTTGGGCAAAGTAAGTCAGCTGTCTCATGGCAGCTCCTGGTGATCTGAAAACAATTTGGACGTCCCACCTGTATTCTTGCAATTAATCTATTATTTTCAGGTGAGTAGAAAACTTTTCCCATCAGCAAAGTTGAAATAAACTTCAACTACAGGTATGACCAACACCTGAGTATCAAATTAAGAGAAGCTGCTTTTATTTATTTTGTTTATCACACTTATCTAGCTGTCTGTCTCACTCTTTTACTTAGCTTTGGGGGACAGCACAATGTTTTGATGATGTCATACAATGCTGCTCCTGCTTTCTCTCTATTTCTGGATTGTGTTTACAGCTGTTTGCTGTGAAGTCCAAACTGGATAAACTGTTTAGTGCCAGTCTCAAGACAGCTGAAGAGAGTTTGTAAAACTATGGCTTGTAAATCAATTTGTTTAGCAGCTTATAGGTTTACATAAGGATGAAGGAGACAATTGATGAAGATAAAGGAGAGAAGCATGTATATAGGCTCATGATACATTCCTAATTCTCAAACCATGGTTGAAGCAACATCTGAATTGAGGTTTCATCTCCTACTATTATGCCACTTCATTCTTTGTTTTTGAGAACTCTGGAACTGTCTCTTAAATCTCATGAACATTGGAGGTGCTATAGAAGGAAAAGTGTTGGGTGTTCCATTGGAGATTTTATCATGTCATTCATAAGGTACTTCATAATATAGTATTTATAATAAATAATTAAAGGCAGGATCTATTATGCTTGTTTCCATAGCAGTTGAATTGATACAACTGCATTTGTCCTTTGATCTCAAATGTTACACATTTACCACTATACGTGTACTTTTAGACAGTGTTCGAAGAAATGTAGGCAGAATTCCTGCAGTTCCAATTCCCTCCAGTTTTTTTTTTTAAATAACGGCTATATCTGATGATCAAGCTACAGGAAGCATCCCCCATTGTGCAATCCTTTACTGGTAAATATAAATGTTGCATTTCTAAAGTATATCTGGCAAACAGTGGTCAAAGTATTTATTGAAGAATCAGAGAGAGGTGACCTTTCTTGATGGTTTGCTCTAAGTACTCAGCTGCTGTTTAGTAAATATTTACTCAGCTGGGGCTTCCTATTTAGTGTAAATCTGTTTCCCTATTACCATTGTTAACTTGGAGTGAATACCTAATGCTGTTAATAACTTAAAACTGTTACAGTCATTTTCCCTCTAAGCTAAGTACCCCAATGGATCTTAATCTTGTTGGATTGCTTTATATTTTATTAGTCTCCTTTAAATATTGGAATATAAACTTGGATATTGCTGCTAATGTGGCTGCATTGTCTTTCTCTATTTCCTCCTCCCTACTTTCAGGATAAAAATCCTCTCTCAACAGCTTGCAAATAATAGATACAATTAAAAATGAAAGCTACAATAGGTAGAATTTTAAAAGAAATGTTCAAGGGTTAGTGAGCCAGCAGATTTCCCATTCATGGAAAGGGATGTACAAGATTTGTTTGCTGAATTCTTGTTACGTTCCAAGCAGATAATAGAAGAGGGAAGGATTTTTTCCCACTTTCCAGTGACCGGAGGTTCTTTAAATACTATTAACTCTATACTCAATTATTTGTGAGCATCAAGTTGTGCACATTCTAACACCCCAAAGTTTTCTTAATAAGCTATACAAGGCATGGTTTTTACCAATATCTTGAGGAATAAATGCTGTACAATATAAGGAACTAAGGATTTTTTTCATTTTAGATGTATAATTTATCTAAGCCCAAGTTTCATATGGTTTTAAGGGGATATGAAGAAAAACCATGTTCTTATATATGAGCTAATTTGACTTTTGTTCACAAACAATTCTGAAAAATAAAGAGCATCCCATATCATTTGTGAATATCATCTGACTCTTTGGGTGGAGCACTTCGAGTTTTTTAAAGCCTTTTAAGGGTTTTAAGTATCATGTCAGGATCCAGGCCATATAAATGTATAGAGGGAGGATTCTATCCAGACAGCAGATACTGTGACAGAAAATCCCACTTCCAGGTTCCCATAATGTGACATTATTTGGACTAGCACTGATGATGTTACCTTGTTTGGATAATGAAACGTCTGCAAGAAAACAAGCTCACGGAATACCAAGGACTTATTATTTTTTTGGACTTGGCCCTGGACCATGTCCGCTCTCTCCAATCACATAGTCTTCTTTACATCTTCTTTTACCAATTCTGGGGCTGAGAAAAATCATATAGTAACTACTTAAAAACAGACAATTCTTCAGATAGCCAGGTTCTATCATATGAAGAGCTTTATAGGTGGCAAACAGCATCTTGAGAGCTGTGGTGGCACAATGTTTAGAATGCAGTATTGCAGGCTAACTCTGCCCACTGCCCTTTCCGAGGCCAGTAAAATGATGACCCAGATTGATGGGGGGTATATGTTGACTCTGTAAACCACTTAGAGGGAGCTGTAAAGCACTCTGAAGCAGTATATAAGTTTAAGTGCTATTGTTATTTACATTCACCCAGAAACCCCTGTTTTGAAGCAACAGTGTAACTTGGCCATCTTACTGCAATTTCTGAGTGGTCTTCAAAGGCAGCCTCAGTAGACCACATTACAGATATAAGGTAACAAGGGCATGAGTATCTGAAGGACTTCCTAATCCACAAACAGGCACATCTTGTGCAACAGATGGATCTGTGCAAAGGCTGTCTTGGCCACTTTTATCATCTGCTTTTTAAGCAGGAGCTATGAATTGAGGAAAACTCCTAGATTGCATCCCAGTCCTGAATAGGATATCATACTCCATCATGGACAAAAAAAAGAGAAAAATCTCTGGTCTTGGGTGACTCAAATATCCTTTTTGTCATTTAGAAATGAGCTTGATTCTCACTTCCCATCAAGTCCTTGGGTATTGGACAAGACAAACTGCATCATTTGATTGATCTGAGGTCAAGAGGTTTAGCTGGTGACACCTGATCCAAAACCAATGGATGGCCTTACCTAATGGCCTCACGTAAATGCTAAACAAAGAGGCAAGAGTGTCAATCTCTGGGGCATCCCACCTCCCTAAATTAGAGCTTTAGACTTAGTTTCTCCCCCTAATAACATAGACTCATTCTTCAGCAGACTTTGCCTAATCAGAGTTCAGTTCCAAAGGAATCCAAGCAACTTTATCTATTAGATAACTAAAATTGTTCATACATCTCTGTCTCTAATTCAAACTGGGCAGCTGTCCAAGTCAAGAACATGCATTTAACACTGCAAACTGGGTTATATAATTACAAGTAGTAACTGTTAGTGAATTTCCGTTGTATTTGTCACTCCTAAACTTCACACACACATTTCTGTTTCTTGTGGTCGCTGTAAACATGACATAGACTTAAAATAAGATATTTGAGTCATGTATGTTGCCATTTTTATTTCATGGAGATTATATACATACTGATTAGCTGTTGGCTATTTTCCATAGTGAGGGGAGGAGTGTCCAGGATAGGTTGACCTTGTCCTCTCTTGATTGGACTGAATCAGATAAGGTCTTTGTGGCCACGCCCTGGTCACCAGGTACTACCCAGTTATCAACTCAGTCCATCAACGGATGGCCGTGTTCATCCTGAGATCCTGAGAAAACTTAAAGAAATATTATTTGCTGCAAACGCGATCGCAATTGCCTCCAAGCTGCCTGAGCAATTACCATTGGCTTGGCTAAACCCCCGGTGGGGGTAGAAAGCCTGTGCAGCAGCTGCTAAGGTGGCACGCAGCCCAGGTCACTAGAGTGAGACCCAGCGCACTAAGTGAGGACTCTCACCAAAATAGACAAGCGAGCTCTGCAGAAGCCTCTGCAGCGAGGACTACGCCCGAAGAAGATCTAAGGGCGCCGGAGCACTCCGTCGCTCCCCACGGGTTGAGCGACAAACCACAGCATTTTAAAACGCTATGGAGTGCTCGCACCTGCAGCAATCACTGGAAACAGGAGGCAAGAGCTGGAGAGGCTTGGAACAAGCTGCGGGAAGCAGGGGGAGGCGAGAAGAGCCCCCTGCGGCAGCGGAAGCCACGCGGCAGCCTGCAAAGGCACAAGCCGCTTCCACGTGCTCCAAGGAATAGGAACGTTTGAATTTAGAGCCCAACGCTATGTTGAAACCACATGGTCCAAGATGGCAGTCCCCAGCAGCTCAGAGGATGCCGGCTATCACACTATCTTCATTTAAATATTTAAAGCTACAGAAATAAAAGCACGTGTTCTCACTGATGGCAAAAACTACTATAATCACAGCACAAATGCAGTGTTTCCGAGAATGATTGCAATAGTGAAACAAACTTTAAACTTGTCCTGGTTGTCTTCATTCATTGGACTGTTCTGTGAAGCTGATTTCTTTTCATCATGTGAGAAAGCAAACCCAGGAGGTCATAATTTATGAGGATTCCAAATTTGGGATTCTAATTTGTGGCTCCAAAATAAGGCTGGAATGTGAAAGATAGCAACTAACCAAGATTAGAAGACCTGTTAAAGACAAGGAATACTGTTTGCATGAAGGGAGGAGGGAATAATCAAAGTATGGTACTCTTAATAATCTAGGATGCATATAAAAATAATCACCCATAATGTTTATTTTTATATAAAAAAATTGGCTTTAGTGAATGTTTAAACAAGTGATGACTTAATGCAATGTAGAGTCAAATTGTGTTATCTTGTACTCTCTTAAAGCTCTGTGCATATGCATTTTAGGATGTTAAGTTATATATATAGGAGTCTTAGGGTGGATTTTTTTCTTCTTCATTTCTCTCTGGAACTACTGGCTTTGGCTATTGCAAATCTGTTTTTTTAAAAAAAAACATCACAGCCAAAACTACAGTTTGAAATCTAGTTTGATTATAAATGGTTATGCTGACAGTGTACTGGCAGCACATATTATGACAGTGTTTGAGGGATACGTATTTATGTTTGCTAATTCCCAAACATAACATTCCTCTCTGACAATTGTAGATTTTTTTTCTTTTAAGAATAATACATGGATTTGGTTATCTTAGATGCTTTATCCAACAATAATACAGGTCTTCTCTTCAGACAATTTGAGTTAACACAGCTTGTAACACAGCTTGTTTTCAAGGTTCATTTCAAGTTCAGTTTATAGTAATTCATAACAACCCGAGTAAGAGATTATACTCCATAATATATTTTGTCACTGAATATTTCATATATGGCTGTAAAACATAAAATGACTTTAGTGACTGTAGCTCAGCAGTGAATCATTTTGACTTACAGAAAATCTGTGAGAGAACTCTGTCCAAGACTTTCTTTAAGAATTTTTGCCTATCAAAAGTCACAATATAGGGCTAGATGAATAAAATAGCCTGATCTTAAAACAGCTCAATCAAATAAAATATTAATATTTGGTGAATCAGGTTTGACTCATAGGAACAATGTGGACATATCAGAGTTGTTTTGTGAGAGATGGACGGCTCTATAAATGATTAATAAATGTTTTTCAACAGCAATACAAACATGGTATTTACCAATGTCTACTTCCAGAATACTTTCAATTTACTAATTAATTTATAGCCCTGAGATGTATGGTGTCTGTCATCAAAGTGATAACATGTCTGATCTTGTTTAACTCTTTGAGATTAGCCAGGGTTAGCTGGGTGTGGCCACTTGATGGGATAATGTAAGTGTCTTGAAGTTGATGTTGATCCTTGGTGATTTCATAGACAGAAATTAGTTTTTGCAAAGTAACACAAAAGTGATACAAACTTCAGTACAAATGCTCTAAAATAGGAATGTGGCAGATGAAGCACTTGTGTTTTCAAGTCACCTGCAGTTTGATTACAAACAAATAACCATATCATAATTTTAAATAAATAATATTAATTTATATTTTATTTATGTGCCTTAATAAGCAAAAGTAACAACATGTCTTTCTGGATTTCTGGTGAATGAATTGCTTTCTTCCAAGGCACAAGCTTGCCTCTGTGTATTTGATACAATTTTTGCTGTATAAATCTCTCACCGATGTCCCAGGGAAATGTAGGAAACAGCCAGGTCTATTTGCAGTTTTGGCCATGAGCCTAATGCGGAAGGTCAAATTATTTCAATAGAATGATTTCCACGTAATGTGTGTTTATTGCTTCTCCTGGTTTGCTTTGCTACTGTAATGATGATTTCTGGTTTGCATTAAGGGATTTTTTTTTTAGTCCAGGGAGTCACCCATTTGAAAGGATTAAAATTCACATCTATTTTTGGATCGTATTGCATGCTGTTCTTTGCCAGTATTGGCAGTGGCCAACTGGTCTGTTCATAGATAAATATTCCATTCTCCTCAGAGGCGTCAATAACAGGAACTGTTACTTCTCTTCTACCCTCCATGCACTTTCTTTACTCTGTAAATAACAATATCCACATATTCCTAATGTACTCAGCATAGTTTCTTACATTCATATTATGATAACTTATTTATTTGAAAACCCCATAAGGTTTAATGATATTTATGTTCACGATGCTATTATTTCATGCATATTATTATGATGATTAATCTACGATTAGACTCACAGTCGTTGAATAATTGATGGAGGTGGTGATTCCATATATAATAAACTCCTTAAAAGAGTTTTATTTAATGGGAGTAAAGAATCCAGATCATGGAAGGTAATTACCCTATTGCCTGATCAGGATTTCAGTTGGAATACCATGCCTGCGGTCGGACCTCAGCATAGTACACAAAATTGTCTACTACAATGTCCTACCTGTAAACGACTACTTCAGGTTCAACCACAATAATACATGGGCAAATAATCGATACAAACTCAAGGTAAACCACTCCAAACTCAACTGCAGAAAATGCGACTTCAGCAAAAGACTGGTCAATGCCTGGAATGCTCTACCCAACTCCATTGCTATATCCTCAAACCCTCACAGCTTCAATCTTAAACTGTCTACCGTGGACCTCTCCCCATTCCTAAGAGGTACTTAAAGGGGGCGTGCATAAGTACACTAGCTTGCCTTCCCTCCCTGTCTTACTGTCCCCATTTATCAGTATTTTAACTAAGAATTGTACAGTATATTTTTTACCTCCTCCGTCTACGTCTATGTCTACGTCTATGTCTATGTTCATGTCTATGTATTTGTATATGGTTTTAACATGACTGTACACCGCCCCGAGTCCTGTCTAGGAAAGGGTGCGGTCTAGAAATAAAAGTTTTTATTATTATTATTATTATTATTATTATTATTATTATTATTATTATTATTATTATTATTATTATTATTATTATTATTATTATTATTATTATTATTATTAATAAAAGTTTATTATTATTATTATTATTATTATTATTATTATTATTATTATTATTATTAATTTCCTTTGTTTATATTTATGTTCATAATTATACTTGCTACCTTGAACATGTTTGACAAACAAATAAAATAAAAATAAAATAAATAAAAATGTCCAGTTCTCTATAACAAAATTCAAAAATAATTTCCACAAATTGGAGCAAATTCATTGACAATGAAGGACCTGAAAACCAAGCCCTATGAGGAATAAGAAAAATCCCTGAGTATCTTAACTTATAGAAGAGGTGAATGAAGGGTGACATGAAGATTTGTCACATTGAAGAAAAAGTGGACTCACTGCCTTAGAGGGCAGTACCAAAATCTGTGGGTTGACTCTACCAGAAAGAAGTATCTGACTAAAAGGAACTTCCTTAGCTGAGCTTGGGGAACTATTCCTTTCTCCTCCCCCAAAGGTAGTTAAATAATGAACTGCAATGTCTTCTCTTGCTAAATTGAAATGAGGAGGAATCTGGAGGTACCAAGCAGAGTTTCACAATGCTGTGTATTTTTTTAGCAGCACTGATATCTCTTCTGGTAGATGAGATCAGCCTTTGTGAGACCCTTGTTCAGTGTCTAGAATGTGGAATGAACAAGTATTATTTTGTGCTCGAAAAATCTTGCCTTTATTCGTGTTTCTGAAGGCCAGATTATATTTATGTATTGAAACACTTTCCTGTGGGAAAACCATTAATTAGAATATGAATTTTGTTAGCATCTTAGTATAGTAGTTATAAACTGCTAAGCTTAACATTTCCTTCTACAACCCAGTGTCCTCCAGAATTGCTGATCTAAAAGATACAGAATCCTCATCCCAGCATGTTGAGGAACATATGGACGGCAAATAACATAATTATTATGGATCAATTAACTTGTGTGATCCAGGGTTACTTTCCATTAGACAAATATAAAGCATTGAATGTAATAGCTTATATTCTAGTATCAAGAATATAATATTATTTCATATTTTTAATTATAATTTAATTTTAGTTATTGGATTTGTGTGCTATTATTATCATGTCCAAAGTCAGTCCAATGTAAATTGAAATTATAGGGGTGACATACACCAGGCACTGTGGCCAGATTTTGCTTGTTACTGCAATAACTAATATTTTTGTGTTATTGCAAGGAAAGCTTTTGTTTTTGTTTTACTGCTATGGTACCACAGACCTTGTGCTGTAGAATCATTCTATACATACATACATACATACATACATACATACATACATACATACACATACATACATACATACATACATTGTTAAAATCTTTCTGATGAGTAATGTGGCCTTGGTGCTGCTTAGAAAAATCAGAAAGTATTTATTTTAGATTATTTATCTCTTGTTCCATTCCTATGATTCTGTGTAGTTTAGGACAATTAAAACAAACAAAAAAGTTGCTGAAAAACAGATACTTGTTATTAGTGTAAAATGTATAAAAAAACATCTCCATGTGATAAATATAAGAGGGGCCCTTGAATCATCAGGCACACTAGTTAAGATTTGTGGTAAGGTATTCTAGATCCAGAACACGCTGTTGAGCCTTTTAAAATCAATGACAAAAATTCTATCAATTATTTTTCTACTCTGGACTTTTCTTTTAATTTTTTGGTGCTTTCCAGTCAGTACAGTATTACAGTTTTCTTGTCTAGATTTTGGAAGTGGTTTGCCATTGCCTCCTTCCTAGGGCTGAAAAAGAATGCTGTAGTGTCTCTTGGTTTTTAGTCTGGAGCCTTAATCACTATGCCAAACTGGCTCTACTTGAATTAATCTTCAACATATAGTAATTTTTTGGAGTATAAGATGGACATTTTCCCCTCAAAAAAGAGCCTGAAAATCTGGGTGCGTCTTATACACTGAATACAGCATTTTTGCCTACCACCCCACCCCCCTTTCATCAAACTGGCTGTGCATAGCCTTTAGGAGGCTTTTAGAGTGCTCCTGGGAGCTGGGGAAGGCAGAAATGAGTGAAAAACGGGCCATTTTTTGCTCAGTTTTGCTCCTCCAGCCCCCAGGAACACTCTATAAGCCTCCTAAAGACTATGCATGCCCTTTTTTGAACAAAAAGGGCCCATTTTGGGGAGGTCTGTAGAGTGCAAAAACTTTTTTAAAAAAATTTGCCTCTTCAAAATCTTGGTGCGTCTTATACTCTGAAAAATACAGTACTTAGTTATGGTTTGATCATATTCCAAATTAGCTTTCTATAGTAAGCAATTGATTTAAAAGACCTTGGTTTAAGAGACATTAGATTTAAGAAACAAAACTTGCTGATTCTGAGTTTTATCCAAAATTGAGGAACTGTATGGCTTTGGCTTGAATGGTTTGTGTTGCTTCTGTACAATGTACAATGCAAAGTAGATTTTATCATGTATGAATGATTTTGGATTCAAACCCCACCCCCACCCTTTTACATTTTAATGAATGCTTTTTTAAAAGTAAGAAACAGAGGTAAATCTTGGCTGCTTTTAAAAAAAAATGGATGTCTTTATTGTTTTATTGATTTCTTATTGTTTTAACTGTTCTATAGTTTTCAAATTGAAAACCACCCAGATTAACTTAGCTGAGATGAGTTGCTATAGAAATTGAATAAAAAACAAAAATAAGTACGTGAGATAACTGTTTAATTCAGGGTCCTCTGAAAATACGAGGCAATCACTTTCCCGGTCATCTTCTCTCCTCTTCAAATGAAGATAGAGCAAAAGTCATTTAAAATTGTTGGTTTGCAGTGCAGAACTTACAATTTAAAGAATCGTATGTATTTCTTCAAGACTAACAGGATTAAGGCAATTCATTGTGCTGGCCATTTTCATAAAACACTATATGGCATAGGGTCATGGTATTTTGGGGACTGCTTTACTCTCATTGTTTCTATCTATGCCATTAGGTCAGGCAGGAGGAGCATACTCTAGGACTCATCTGTTTGGAGTGTTAGCTAGTGGGAAGCAGGAAGCATCCCTTTTATTGTTATATTTTTTTCTAAAATTACACATGCATTTTTGTGTGTATTCTTATTAGTCATTTAAATTGCATTGGTAAGATGGTCAGCCATATAAATTGATATAAACAAACAAACCAGATACACTTTTAACCTTGTGCATACATCCTGATATTTCTTTCTGAATACTTGAATCAATTTAGTTCTCAATTATGTGGATTGTTAAAGCATCTATTTAGAGGGGAAGAAAAAGGAGGGTGTGGTAGCCATACTATTTCCAAGTGGTTTCCTCAGTTCAAATGAGTCATGGTGCTGTTTAAAGACAGTTGTTCAAAGATTGTTGCGGATAGAGTTTGTCTGTTCCTCCTTTCCACTCCACTCTCCTTCAACTACAATTTCTAAATACAAAGGCAAGTGGCTACAAATAAGGATCCTGTCAGGGTTCCGAGTAACACCCCCAATAAAAGAAGACTCAGAGACTAAGCATTCTCAAAGATCCATTTTATTAGAAATGTCATATTGGCACATCTGGGAAAATCCGAATCTGAAAGCTTCCAGTTTTTCCCCACCCAAAAGAAAGTCTAAGTCCCTGTTCCATCATTCACAGGTCCATCACATGGTCTAATCCATGCACTGTCCTAACTAGCAAATACTCGCCAGTCACACCCCTCAAAGTGCAGGGCAGGATGGCCTTGACTCTGGGAGAAAGGAATGTTATTTTGATTACATATCTCCCAGCTTCATGTAATCCCCCCTCCCAGTTTCCCATAGCACTAAATGTGGCAGGCTGAAGATCTAAGGTCCAAGATGGCTTCCAGGCCTGACAGATCCTAGATAAGAGACTCTTAACAGTACTGACAGAAGTAAACTTTTTTTGTGATACTAAATGATTTGGATCTATTGCAGAGAGACAAGGATGTCACCATTCAAAGAGTTAGTTTCCAGCTTTGTTTTCAATAGCCTCCTAAACCTCCTTTTCATAGGTTGGTTCGTCAGATGGGAAGCACCTTGTCACAATTTAGTCCAAGTATATTTTAGCTGGGCTACTTTGTGTAATATTTCCCTGTCAAATTTCTTCTCAGCTCCTGTCCAATTACTCCATAAGAAGGTAAAGCACGGGGGTGAGTAGTAGCAAAGTTGAGAATGTCAGTATTTCTTCCTTGAAACAGTATCTCTGTGGCTGGAGGAAAAGGAAGAAAGGAAAGGATTCCAGAGGCTGTGTCGGCGATCTTGTGTATACAGGAATTTGTATGCATTCAGGAATGCTTTCCTTCCAAGGTCAAAGCCTTTTTTACGGCCCCCCTGAGGCTATGCCAATCTCAACACTGCAAATTTGGTTTCCTTCCTTCGTTTTCCTGTCTGACTTTCCTGCAGGATTTCATCACAGAATTGGCCGATCCTTTACGTCATTTCTTGATTCTGTATCCCAAGACCATTTTCAAAGGATGATTATCTCTGATAAATGTCTAGTGAGTTTTCAAAAAGGAAATCCCATAGCCTCCCTAGAGTAGGGCTACAGAGATGATAAATTATGGTCTATAAATATATATCTAAGTATTGATCTGTAATGAAATTGAACAGGATGTCTAGCTTCCATTGCTTTAGCCACAGCAGCAGTAAAATGGCACTTCCCCAGATTAATTCAGTATTGCTCCTTACTCCACTTTAGTGATATACAGTGTTTTTGAGTCACCAAGGGAACATCAGTTATAGAGCTGCTGTGTTACAGGAATGCAACAACAAATAAATCAGTCGAAACACAGAAAGCTTGAGGTTAGCAGGAAGAATATTTGTGTGAAATGACTGTAGTTTAAATTATTATAAACTTTACACCTGACTTTGGCAAATGAGTTCTAATTAAAAAAGATTCCACAGACTTGTAGTTTCCCTCCCTCTCTGAGGATCTGATTGTAGTACGTATAAGATTACGTATAAGATGTTTGATTCTATACAGTACTTTCCTATTTTGAAAGTAACTTTTGTCATCACTGGTGAATGACATCTTTTGAAATATTTGAAGAGAGACTACATTATCTAAGCCTTTTTAAAACGGTTTGCTCTTGTAAAATCTTTTCTTTTGGTGGGGCCCTTAAACTCTTGAAATTGATTGAAATAATACAGTTTCAACTCTGAAGTTAATTGTGCCAGCCAGTGGTTACAGTTTACAGTATATCTTTAAAAAAATTACAGGGATTTTTTCATGGGAGATGACCCAGGAAAGGATTCCCCACCACAAAGAGATCAAAAGGAGGAATAATCTTCATGGTGATACTGTCAGTTAGGGGACGCAGTGGCTGAGTGGCTAAGATACTGAGCTTGTCAGTCAGAAAGGTCGGCAGTTTGGCATTTGGAATCCCTAACGCTACATAATGGAGTGAGCTCCTTGTCCCAGTTTCTGCCAACCTAGCAGTTCAAAAGCATATAAAAGTGCAAGTAGAAAAATAGGAACCACCTTTGGGGGGAAGGTAACAACGTTCCATGTGCCTTTGGCAATTAGTCATTAGGAGATGTCTTTGGACATCGTTGGCTCTTCAACTTTGAAACGGAGATGAGCATTGCCCCCTAGAGTCAGGAACGACTAGCACATATGTGCGAAGGGAACCTGTTAGATACTTGTTCTAACTACAGTGGTTTCCACCAAGGTCCTCTGTTCCGGTGGGAACAGAGGTTTAATCCTGTTGGTCGAAGGGTCTGACAGCTCCTATAAAAGGGCTGCTGTCAGACTCAACCTTTGCTGGATTGTTCTCACTTGTACTTCATAAAGAGGTGTTGTTACCATTAAAGCTGTGTGTGCCTATTCATTACCCAATCTAACACTGGTGACGAGGATGGGATTGGAAGGCAACTAGGCGAACCAAAAAGAGCATAGCAATCCAGAAGTACATCCAGCCCAGAGCTCAGCGCAGCTTCAAGCAGCCATTTTTGAGCGGCAAACTCAAAACGCCCTCAGAACACAAAATGGCCATGCACGCCCCACCGACTCCGTATGACTCAGTCACTGAGCACTGGGACTCGTACATGCTATGATGTGACTGCTTCCTCGAGGCAAACGACCTCATGGGCCTTTCTGAAGGCCGCAAGAAGAACATGTTCCTTGGATACTGTGGCCGGGAAGTGTTTGAGACGGCGAAAGACCTCTCTGAGCCAACACCGCTGCAATCAGTTGCCTGGTCCATGCTCCAGCAGATGCTGAGGACCCACTATGCCCCCAAGCCGTCCAAGCACCTTCGCCGGCATGAGTTTAACATTAGGAACCAGAAAGAGGGTGAGTCAATGAATGAGCACATTGCGGCACTTTGCAAGGCCGCCACGTATTGTGAATTCCGAGACCTGGACGAGCTGATTCTGGACCACATAATTTGCGGCGTGCAGGACATTGAGGAGGTTACTCGCTAAATCTAACCTCACTCTGCAGATCGCCTTGGAAGAAGCCAGGGCGTCTGAATTAGCCGTCAAATCTACTGAAACTCTGCAGCGCCAAAGCGCTCCACAAGACATGTGAAAGAGTACATGCATACATTGCGAGGCTGCAGAGCTCAGAAGGCGAGGAAAATGAAAGCTGCCGCATGCGTAGTAGCTGTGTCCAGCTGGCGCACACATTCAAACCGCGTCTACTGCCTTGTGCTAGCTGCAGAGGAGACCATGCCAGATCGGCTTGCCTTTTCCGCGACGCAACCTACCAGCACTGCGAGTGAAAGGGGCACATCGCCAAGGTGTGCCGGAGCAAATTCCCTGCCACTACCTGGCAGCCTAAAAGCGCACCAAAGCGCCAACAGAGGCCCAACCAAGGGGCCTGGCAGAAGCCACCACGCCGCTCAGAGGGTGACAATAGAGTCGCCTACCATACGTCAATTGGCCAAGTCTGCACCAAGTGGCCAAAAAACCTGAAAGTCACAG
Source organism: Natrix helvetica (assembly GCF_964273705.1). Classification (NCBI taxonomy): domain Eukaryota; kingdom Metazoa; phylum Chordata; class Lepidosauria; order Squamata; family Natricidae; genus Natrix; species Natrix helvetica. The sequence goes on along the minus strand of NC_138548.1, from coordinate 109,653,597 downwards.
TCCTCATCGAGGACTCTCCATGTGAGATAGAGATCGACACCGGGTCATCACTGACCATCATGCTGTGCTCTACCCTAAAGCAGGCTATCCCTAGCCTAAAGAAGCAGCATCTTCGCACCCCTGACATCCGCCTATGAGACTACCAGGGGAACTGGGTCCCCGAGTCCTTTCCGGGAGAGGGGGCGGTCTATAAGTGTGAATAATAATAATAATAATAATAATAATCGTGGGCCAAGGTACCTTCCAGGTGAAGTTTAAGCAGTTCAGCAGGAAACTCCCAGTGACAGTGGTCAGCGGCAACCTGCAGAGCCACCTAGGGCTAGATTGGTTCCAAGCCCTGGGCCTAGAAGTGACTGGTATCAACGCCTTGAAAGACAACAGCGCTGAAGCCATCTTTAAAGGAGTTTGAGGACATCTTCGGCACTGGTCTGGGTAAGTATGTGGGGGCTCCAATATCCTTTTGTTTGGACCCCAACATAGCCCCAATAAGGCTAAAACCCAGGAGAGTACCTTTTGCTCTCTGTCCCCAAATTGACAGGGAAATTGACAAGCTCGTATGCCAGAGAATCCTAGAGCCGGTCGATCATGCACGATGGGAGACCCCTATAGTGACACCTGTCAAATCTGACGGGCCTGTCCGCATCTGCACGGACTACAAGTGCACAATAAATAAAGCGCTACAACAAAGCGCCTACCCTGTACCCATTGTACAGCACCTCCTTCATTAGGCCCCGGAAATTTATTTTGCAAAATTGGACATGGCACAGGCATACCAACAATTGCCTGTAGATGGTGCTACAGCAGAGGCCCAAATCATTGTGACGCACAGAGGTGCATTCAAATGAGATCGAAGAATGGGTGGCTACCTGCACACCGTGCCAGGAGTCCACACCAGCTTCCCCAGAGGCGTCCGCTAAGGAGTGGGGGCGACCTCGAGCACCATGGTCTAGGGTGCACATTGACTTTGCAGGCTCACTTCATGGCCAGACATTCCTCGTAGTTGTGGACGCCTACTTGAAATGGTTGGAGGTAGTCCTGATGACCTCCACTACAGCAGAAGTGGTCATCAAGGTGCTACAGAGATTTTTCTCCACGCACGGCCTGCCCGACATCTTGGTCTCTGACAATGGGCCCCAATTCACGGCCATGCAATTTGAGACCTTCCTAGCAGCTCAGGGAATCAGGCATGCCCTGGTCGCGCCATTTCATTCGGCCTCCAATGGTCAGGCGGACAGAATGGTGAGATCTGCAAAAGAGACCCTCTCTAGGATGGGTCCGGGAGATTGGCAAACACGGGTTGACCACTATTTGCTAATTCAGCACATCACACCCAGTGCCGCTACAGGGAGAAGCCCCTCCGAGCTTCTCATGGGTCGCCGCCTAAGGTCCCACTTAGAACGGCTACACCCCAATTATTCTGCCTTATTGCCCCCAGACTCCACAAGCAAGATTTGGACATTTAGCATAGGGGATTTGGTATACGCCCACAACTACGCCAGGGGAACTCTGTGGATTCCTGCCACAGTGATAGGGATCACCAGCCCTTGCTCTTACCTCCTAGAGCTCAAGGATTGTAGGAATTGGAGAAGGCATGTTGACCAACTCCATGGCCGCCTTTCCAACTCCATTCTTAGACAACCAGAGGTAACTCCTGCACGAGTTAGCCAAAGCCCTACCCAAGGAGCAAACACTCCTTCCACGGCCAGCTCAAGCCCGAGGGTACCGGGAAACTTATCTGGTTATGTTGCAGGCCTGTAGTGAGCTCCGAGCGAACCGGCTCTAGAAGCTCCAGCCGTGGCCTGTGAAAGGTTCCAGGAGCTTTCACCAAGCAAAGCTGCGGAGCAAACAGGTCCTTCCGACCTGTCCAAGGAAACCCCTCCTACTGAACTGTGCAGATCAGGCAGAGCTACCCAAAAGCCCGCCTATCTGCGTGACTACATAACAAGTAGGATTGTTCCATCCAAGAGGGGAGGGTTGTTAGATACTTGTTCTAACTACAGTGGTTTCCACCAAGGTCCTCTGTTCCAGCGGGAACAGAGGTTTAATCCTATTGGTCGAAGGGTCTGACAGCTCCCTATAAAAGGGCTGCTGTCAGACTCAACCTTCGCTGGATTGTTCTCACTTGTTGCACTTCATAAAGAGCTGTTGTTACCGTTAAGCCTGTGTGTGCCTACCCATTACCCAATCTAACAGAACCTTTACCTAACCTTACTGTAAGACAGAAGTAAGAGATGTAGAAAGTACTAGAAAACCAAGACTCCGAAATATTTTTTTACGTAAAGAGATAAACAGAATGACCACAGGCAAGCAAACATGCACTGGGAGTGAGAACAATTTTCAAATTCCTCCGGGTTTCCCTATTAACTTTGCTTGTGGGAGGCAGGCAGGGAACATTGGAAATTGTGACCGTTACGACTGTGGCTGTTACAACTGATGTGAAGATCCTTAAAATATCAATTGCATGGGAGTAATGGGATTTTGTACACATGAATTTGAGGTTCCTTGACTCAAAAAAAATTGTTCTGTGACGAACCATTTCGGCTAATTGAAGGTTACAAACAGACAAGATGCTTTTAGCAATACAGTACATAGATTTTGCAGTGCTGGGAATCAACTAGCTTTCAGATTCTTGCACACGAAACAAATTCTGAAGTTTTGGAAAAGAAACAGATCATACTGAGCAGGAAAAAAGAGCCTTTAAGAGAAGAGATACAATTGTTTCTTCAAGAGGACAAAGAGAATAACTGTAGCAGTTGGCAATTCTATAAAGAACCCCCAAAAATATATGCAAACCCAGTGTCTTGTGAAATGCGCTATCTCCTAGAAGATGGGATCTTCTATTCAACCCTTTGCTCAAGCAGGAAACCCTCTAACATTTCAAACAAATGGTTGTGCAATCTCTTCCTAAAAATCTCCAGTGATGAAGCACCCACAACTTCTGTAGACAAGTTGTTCCAGTTGAAGATGTGTGTATTTTCTTAACAATAGAAGATGTACTTTCTTACAAAACAAGAAAGAAAAACAGATGAGATCCCCAAGCAAATCTAGGGATGGGTTAAATTCAGCTTGTCTTCTTGTAAATCAATGGTTTGTAACTGCAGTTTATCACAGTTGTGTGGTGAATAGGCAAGTACAACAGCAACAATGATTTCTCAAAATTCAGATTTGTCCACCAGCCCATTAAAATGTTTCCTCTTACAGGAAACAAAATTATGTCAAACTCTCTAATATGGGGGTTGGGAACTGTGCATTAATAAGCATAAGTAGAATTATTAGCATATACTGCTTGCTATAATGTGTTCATATAAAAATAAATGAAGATTTATAACACATGATATAAAAATCCATGGGAATGAATTTGGTGGCCCTATTGCAAGCATCTGGAACAAAATAAGGCGATTAAAGGGCAACAATATTATTGACTGTGTTCACTTCCAGCCAAGCACATTACTATTTCTTGCCGTACTGAAAGATTTGCAAAGATGGCAGATTAATTATCCTGACATCCTGACATTCTACCAAGCACATCTTCTCCAGGAAATTCCTGACTTGCCTGGCTGATGTTTCTCCTAAAGAATCTTAGATGAGGATTCAAGGGGATCAGCTGTTTTTGATTTTATCCTAAACAAAAGATTTAGGAGAAAAAATAGAAACTATTCTAATGGAGAGGAACTGCAATAGAATACAGTAGAAGAAACAAATGTAACTTAAAAAAAAAAACCTAACCAAAAAGAAAAAGGGGGATATATATTGGAAATAGAGAAGCAGGCCAAATGGTGACGATTACATACACAGCTGACCTGGAATTGTCATGGAATTCAACTTATTATTGTAATAGCCTTCAATTTTAACAAACATTTTAATAAACAGATAATATTAAGTTCAATTCCATGGCAGTGGAAACTAATAGAAATATAAAAGATGGAGAGAGATTTAGAAATTATTCAAATAAGGAGGAAATAAAATAGAATAAGTAGAGGAAATAAAGGTAACTGGAAAAAAAATCTTAAAATTAATGTACATTGAAAATGGAGTGGCAGTCTAGGGAGAGGCCTTTCTGAGACTTACTCAACCTACTTTTTTGGCCTGAGCTTATCCCTCTCATATCTGACCTTTGTCTTGGTAGTGGCTCTTCCTTCTGTCCTTCCAGGCCATTCCCTCTGTCTTCTACAAGAGTGTAAATGTTCCATGAGCAATTGAGAAGAGTAGATTGAAGGACTATAATTAAAGCTACAGCTTGATAGAGACATAAGCAGGATTGCCTACATATTGAAGAATATTAAACCTCCAGTGATAGAATAAATTGTCCTAGGATACTAAAGGGATTTGATAATTTGGCTGCATCTTTATGTATTGAGAAATTCTGGGGAACAAAGATGCTTGGAGGACAGCAAATATTCCTATCTTTAAAGTATGAGAAAGAAAACTTGGGGAAAAGAAAAATATTCAGTTGATGACTGAATGTCAGAGATAAATTGTCTTTTTCTGTAAATAGTAGAGAGCCAGTTTGGTGCAATGGTCAAGGCACCAGATTAGAAATGATGAGACGGTGAATTCTAGTCCTGTTTTAGGCACAAAGCCAATTTTGAGACCTTGGGCTAGTCACTGTTATCACTATGGCAAATGACAAATCAATTATGAAAACTACTTACAAAACTGCAGAGATTCAAGCAACCTCCACCAATCAATATTAACTTGTAGGTAACTCCCCTCCCCTTCCAAAACATATGTAGAATATTATTAGGCAATACATTTTTTGTTGTATCTAAATCCTGAGAATAGTATGTGTTCCTATTTTTGAAGGAAAGGTTTGATGTAACACATCTAAAAAATAAATATATGGTATGGACAATTGTTTCCTGTTGAAGCTTTTTGTGCTTTATCAGTCCAGACAACATTAAAGGATTTCCCTTTTGTGTTTCAATATTAATCTAAGTAAATTTCAAAAGGATAGAAAGGCCTTTATATATAGTAAGGAAAACAATTTACTAGTCTGATTCCAAATCAAAAGGCAGCTGGAGGAAATACATGTTGTCTTTACGACCTCATATATACTTCCTTCTCTCAGCATGATTTAACAGTCATATGGTACACTTAATAAAAGTTATATTTTTATTAAGTAAAAGATCAAGAGGGCCGTCATAATCCTAGGCAGGAGTGGAATTTCAGTCTTAATTATAACAAGCAGATTGATATGAATTATATTCCCTGCAGGAATTATATTCCCTGAATTTACTGTTTATATACACTATTACAAATAACATGAGGACCATTTTTGTATTAAGAAGATAGAATTGGAAAAAAAGAAATTGATCCAGTCTCCCTAACACCTCACTTAGCGGCCTAATGGAGTGCTGGCTTCATCTGGGAATCTGATGTAAGAAGAGCCTAATTAGCTTTCCCAATAGAAATTTGGCATGCTATAGCACTTAAAGATTAAAAACACATCTTGGAGCCTAGATGCAATGTAATTTGCTGGAGACTGAATCCGTTTGACATTCATATCCAAAAAAACATTATTTTTCCCAAAACCCAGCTTTTGATTTAGCGCACAAAAGTTCACTTCTAAAACCATCTTGGGGATCATTGAAAACAGATGTACCAACTACGTTGTTTTTTTTCCCGTATAGGTACTTCATCTTTTGTTATCTCTGCGGGGTAAAAAGTAATTTTGAAAGTTGATAACAGTATGTAATAATGTTGTAATGTTTAATTATTACAAAATTTTAACATGGAATATATAGAGAACAAATGCTCTTTCAAAAAGAAAAAAAGACTTCATTATTTGTCAAAAATCGAAACAAGTTATATTCTGTTTACAAGAAACACATATAGGGGGGGGAAAGATATGAAGTATTTCATTTATAGGACTTTGGGTAAAGAATTTATATTAGCAAGTTTGAAAAACACCAAGTGAATAGTTTGTATATTAATCCACAATTAAAACCAAAACTATTTTACATGGCATTGATTTCCTTATCATATTCCCCTATCATAATTCAAGAAGAATTATAAATTTGAAAAGGATAAAACTAATTTTGTTTTGGAGTTGTGATGTATAAACGTTTATTGAAAATATTGTATGATAAAATGGGCAAAAAAAAATCTGGATATATAAATTTGGGACCAATTGGAGAGTATGTGGAAGTAAAGATTGAAATTTACATTGAATTACATTCTTAAAAGAGAATTATGTAAAATTATGTATTGCAGGTAAATGACAAAAAATGTACAAAGAACACACACATTTGTATTTGCATGACAGTTTATGTCCCCCTTTAACCTATTAAAGCATGTTGCATGAATGTTGTTCCAAAAAAGTTCTGTTGATAAGTAGAGGTACTGGTAGATATATAACAAATGAGTTATATGTGTACTTTTTATTGCTTCATACTAAATCTATAAAAAGAAGTTAATGAACACATTCTTACTTTATGATTAATTTTTAACAATTGCATTAATGCACACATATGCTCACGCGCATAGACGCACACACCCCTACCAGAATCCTATTAACACTTATTAAAACCAGAATGTTTAATTATTCTGTTAGCATGGGAAATAAAGGCTGTTCTTGACTCAAAGTAGAGAATGCTGCTGCTTGGTTATGTCATGCCATATTTCTCAAATTTTCAAACTTTCCTTAAAGAGACACAGATTCTGAGTTTTTCTGTTCTTGTGGCAGAAACTGTTTAGAAACGTCTATCTCTACTCCAGCATGTGTTGCTTTCTTGCTAAAAGACTCGGTGTTATCTGCCATTGGTGAGCACAACTGGAGTAGCTGGCCTTCAACAAGAAGCATCTTAATTAATGCAAAGGAGTTGCTACCTCAGAGTTCTTTATAACATTTTAAATGCTGATCAATTAAATGTCCTAGGAGTTCCGGTTCCGGCGGCGGCGGCGACGGGCAGCTCTTTGCCCGCTCCGGCTCCCCGGTGGGCTTCCCCACTCCTTGGGGGGCACAGGACACCCCGCAGAGGGGTCCTGCCGGAGGGGCGGCATCGCGGAGGTCTCCTGCAGCGGCGGCAGCCGGCGGGGGCTCTCTCGCGCGCCCAAGGCACCGGGGAGCAAGCTCGGAGGGCGCATCGCGTTTCCACGCCTCGCGCCTCGCTACAAGCCGACTGGAGAATGCTACAATTGAAGGAAGCAGCTGCGGTGCGGTGAGGTTGCCTCTCTCTTCATCCCTTACTTTGCATGAAGATTTGATTCAGCTTTTAAAACTTTAAAACAACTTTCGGAGCATTTTGGAGGTGCGGCTGGAGGGAGGGGGGTTTCCCCCCCCCCTTGGACAAGCGGCAAGAAACAATTTTGCTCTCAGCCCCCGGGGAAGGAGGAGGGGGGAGAGCCAACGAATGAAGCCTCACTTAGGCTGAGATGATTTTCTTTTCAATTTAATTTTACATATTACAATGATTTGAGGACTTTTGGAACTTTCTAAAACTTTGTTACGCCTCTGTGCCCAAAACTGGCAGGGCAAGATGGCACACTTCCGTTGTCTTTATGAACTCTGAAACCTGACTCCACCTTTAAAATTCAGGCTTCCGGTCTTTGTCTCCGTGTCTCCCAGAGGAACCTCTTGTGGATTGGTATTTTTTTAACCTTCTAGGGGAAATTTTCTATCTATTGCCAGACTTATTGGAGAGATTCTCTTCTGCCTGGTTATTCTGCTCCCGGATTCACCTGGCTACCCTTCTTTTCTAATTGCTTACTTCATATTTGGACTGAACTTTTAACGTTATAAAGGATGGCATCTAAAAGACCCCCTCCTGGAAAACCTGGCTTTGCCACTTCTGCTCCAACATCCGCAACATCCAGTCCAGCCACACAGTCAAAGATAACAGAGCTGATGCACCATAAGACTACAGAGATGGACTTTCAACAAATGCTTCAACAAATTCTACAGGGCCAGGAGGAAATCAAGAAACAGTTAAGGGAAATGAAAGATGAAATTAAAGAAAATCAAGCCCAAATATATAAGAACTCACAAAGACTGAATCTTGTGGAAGGGGGGGTGGAGGAGGTGAGGGGGGGGGTGGAAGCCGTGCAGAAAGGGAACAAAGATCTTGACATCCAACAGATGAAATTAGAATTTGAGAGAATGTCCTATTATCTTAGATTTCAAAATGTTATAGAAGAAGATGGGGAAAATATAAGGGACATCATGACAAACATTCTGGCTGACTATACACACAAAGAAAAACAACAGATGGGGTGGGATATAGATCTGGTTTATAGAGTGAACTCAGCTTATGCTAGAACACACAATTTACCCAGGGAGGTTCACATTAAATTCCTTAGAAAAACCACAAGAGATGAAATTCTGGGTGTACAAAGGGGGCAAGCATTGACATATCATGATATGGAGATAACCATTCTGAAGCAGATCCCTAAGAAGATTAGAGAAAAAAGAAAAAATTATTCGCAATTAGCGAATAAATTATACCAGAAAGGGGTGTGGTTTAGATGGTTGATGCCTGAAGGTATGCTGATATTCTGGGAGGAGACAAGAATCAGAATTAATTCACCCATAGAGGCGCAGGCCTTTATGGAAAAAAATAAAACACTCCTAGAGAAACCACCAGACACTACAACGGACACGCAGGACACGGGAGGGGCCAGAGCTCTGCCAGTGGAGGGAGATGGGGCAATAGCAAGAAGACTCAGATCACAGAAATAAATATGAAAATCATATTATTATAAATTGACCGAAAGTGAAAATGGAATTATATTTGGATTTTATATTGTAATGTTTAATTTGATTGAATTTAATAATAGAACTAATATGCTGATTATAATCAATTATATACTAATGCATTATATATAAATGTACGCTATGGGTATGGAGGGAGGGGGGCCTCACACACTTTGCAACTGCCAAAATTTGTATACCTGTCCATTTACCCTTTTCCCTATAAATTTTGAAAAACCAATAAAATTTTATTACAAAAAAATTAAATGTCCTAGGTTTTGTGAACTCCGTTTGGATAATTTTGAACTTCAATAGGGATCTGATCAATCATGGACCCATCAGTTACAAATGACAATTTAACGCAGTGATGCTGACACCAGCCCATCCTATTCACATTAAATTTTAAGTTGCAGAAACTGCATGAGCATGTAGTGTGCTCTTGCGTGGCCTCCAGATCCTCTGAAAATTGCATGAGAGCGCGTGCACACACACACACAGAATAAGGATGGGTTTCAGCTGGTACGGATCAGTACGGATGTACTGGTTGGTGAAATTTAGTGTGGCTTCCCGTACCCGTTCTTCCGGAGGCACCATACCGGAATGCTCCCTCCTCTAGCCTGCCCCCCCGCTCGCTCCCCCCAATTGCGCTCGCTCACTCCCCCTGCTTGCCTGCCCAGTTGTCGCTCTCCCTGCTGTCCGCCACAGGCTTGCCTCACTCTCCCACTTCCTTTGTCGGAGCGGAGAATTGGGAAAAGCCCACGCGGCACACTCTCCCTTCCCTTTGACAGCCGCATCGTTTCCAATGAAGGGGGTGGGGAATCCATGCAATTTCCTCTCTCTGCATGAATTCCCCCCCCTTCATTGGAAACGAGGCGGCTATCAAAGAGAAGGGAGCAGCATCCCACACGTGGGCTTTTCCAACAGCCAAATCCTTACCTCCTGTTCCTTCTTTGGCTGTTGGACAAGCCCACATGGCGTGCGCTGCTCTCTTCTCTTTGAAAGCCGCCTTGTTTCCAGTGAAGGGGGTGGGGAATCCATGCAGAGGGAGGAAATCACATGGATTCCCCACCCCCTTCATTGGAAACAAGGCAGCTGTCACACACACACAAAGTGCACCGCCACTTTCCTGGCCAGCCACCCAGCCAGGTAGGGCTACAGCTGGCAGGACGCGGTAAATGAAGAGAGCACCAGCTAGTATCCGCGCCTCCTTCCTTTGCGAGCCGCGAGCTGAGAAAGAGAGACAACAAAGGAAACACAGGCAACAAACAAAGGAAGGAGGCCTGGATGCTGGCTGGCACACTCTTCATTTATCGCAGCCCGCTGGCTACAGCCCTGCCTAGCTGGGTGTCTGGCTGGGAAAGCGGCGAGGGTGGAACGCTGGCCATCACCCCCGCCTCCTTTGCGAGCTCCAGCAATGGAGAAAGAGAGGCTTCTTTTTTGCCAGCCTCTCAGCTGATCCACTCCCCTTTACACATGTGCCTTGCATTGCAGCAAGCATGGTGTGTGTGTGTGTGTGTGTGAGAGAGAGAGATGTGTGTGTGCCTTCCATGGCGTGCCCAACACCTTTGGACACCCACAGGTCACCTGCCGAGCAGCAGAGAAATTGGGCTTTGGCAAAAGGAAAAAAAGCCATTTGAAATTAGCCCCCTCTGCTGCTCTGCTGAAAAGATGGGAACCAAGGCTAAGAGATAACAGGACAACTAACCATATTTTGTTCACCCCCAGAGCGGTAAGAGGCTGAGTTGGGAGCGCTGTGAATTGGCTTGTAGGACACAGAATGCCGTGATCATAGGATTTATTGGGCACCGGTTTTAGTTCATAGAATATATCTATGAATATAATTGGAAGGGATGTGTGTGTGTGAGGGGGGGGGGGAGAGAAAGAGAGAAAGGAAGAGAAAAAGGAAAGAAGGAAGTGGAGAGATACACACAAGGAAGGAAGGACTGAAGGATGGAAGGGAGAGAGAAAAAAGAGACAAAGAGAAAGAAAGAAGGGTAGAGAAAAAAGGAAGAAAGAAAGAAAAAGAAAGTGGGAGAGAGAGATGAAAGAAAGAAAGAAAAGGAGACAGATGGAAGGAAGGAAGGAAGGAAGGAAAGAAAATGAAAGAAAGAGAATGTATGACCACAATTGAGCCCCAAATTTTGGTTGCTAAGCAAGAACATTGTTAATTGAGTTTCACCACATTTTCCAAGTTGGCCACACCTACCTGGTCACATGATTGCCGAACTACTCCCACAAAACAGGCCACACCTACAGAAGAGGTTCTAAAAAATTCTGAAACCCACCACTGACACACATCATTCTTATGCAGCCTCTGCAGCTCCCAAAAGCACAAGAAAGCATTCCCCCACCCCTTTTCTCAAGATTTTCAGAGGCTCTAGAGCAGGGGTCAGCAATCTTAAACACTCAAAGAGCCATTTGGACCCGTTTCCCACAGAAAAGAAAACACTGGAAGCCACAAAACTATTTCCTGAGTGCCACGAAAACCAGCATATGCATTTGAATTAAAGGTTATGTTTTCTTCTGAAACTTTTCTTTTCTTGGATTTATCCATGGTTGGTCTACTGGGGGTCGAAAAGCTCAATACGTTGTGTGCTGATGGGTGTCGCACATTGGCGGTTATGACACATTTTTAGCGACAGGAAACCGCAGCAGAGGGATGAAAGAGCCACATGTGGCTCCAAAGCCGCAGATTGCTGACCCCTGCTGTAGAGGCCATGTAAGAATGGATTGTGTTCTGCAGAGGATGCGAGGTCAAGCAAAAGCATTCACCAAAATTATGGTGAAGGTCTCACACAATCTGGAGCTGCCTCTGGATTTTTTTTTTCCTGACAGATCTGGGATTGCACAGAATAATTATTTTTTGGTAGAATTTCATGTTGTTACAAAAAGCCATTTTACTTTAACAGTTCATACTAAAGTATCTTAGTTATCACAGGTTTCTTGCAGTGAAAGGAAGCATTTGGGAATTTAAACTTGGCGAATATGCAACAGTGGCAAATTTAACAGCATATATTCACAAAGAAGCTAACTAAACTTTAAAAAGGCATACAACATGCATCATGGCAAATACAAATATTTACACTCTGGTTTTTAAGAGGTTCCTAAAGTTGATCAAAATGTAAAATCAGCAGAAGCACAAAAAGGAGAAAGTCAGACGCTAGATAGTCTTTTTTTCCCTTTCTTTACTTTTTGGTATTTTAATTGCCAAAATTGCTCTATCTTCCCTTTTCCCTTTGCAGTATGCACAAAACATTAAGTAACGGTACAGTGAAGATTGTATTGCTACATAATCAGCTCAAGACCAAAACCTTTATTGTACAATGAATACTTTGGTATAATCTTCAGCCTTTTTTAGTGTTATAGTCAATTCTGGATGAAAAAGCCAAATAATGTCATTAATATTGACATTAAAAAACTAACATTAGGTTTTAAAAAGCACTATAAGACATAGAGCAAGCATATCAGACCCTTTGGATTCAGATAATGATTTCATCTTTTCAATAGCTGTGGTTTCTTAAAATTGAACACAAAGAATATTCATAATATAATAAATAAATAAATAAATAAATAAATAAATAAATTTAAATTTATTAGCCGCTCCCTTTCCAGGCAGGACTCGGGGCGGCGAGTTACATTTCCTTCTGAAAGAGAACCAGAGAGTGAACATGGAAAGTTTCTTTTTTAAAAAACCTTTGACATCTGTAAAATCAGTTTGGCTAAAGTTTTAGAACTTAGCAATTTAATTCAGGCATCTTTAAATGATATGCTAAATGTAGTCCATTGCTTTAGCCATGTGTTGTAATTGCAGAGAATTGTAATCTTCTGAAGGGCATTTAGAACAGTTTGCTTGGGAAGATGGACATAGATGAGTTTTCCATTTGTCATTTTTCTTTTATTTTGAATGGAAAAACAATTTTGGAACTTGTGAGAGTCTTTCAATTTCTTATTCCTGTTTATGAACAGCAATGGAATTTTTTTCTTTTATCTGGTGGTACAATATAAACCAGGGATTACTGTGCCAATACTAAATAGTTTCTTTAGTTCCAAGAAGGAGCCAAATAAAATCCAAGTAGACTTTAACATTTTGGCTGATAGTTTGATATACTTGCCTGCTGAATGTATGCAGCCTGCAAATGAAGTTGCTGATTTGATTAATTCTCCTTTTGAGTCCATGGGTTTCAGCTTCCCCCCCCCCCCAAATTTTATTGATTTTACAAATTTTACAGGGAAAAAGGGTTAAAAGGTTATAGAACATTTTGACAGCTACATCGTGCGGGGGGGGGAGCAGCCCTCCCAAGTCTCGCAACTTTTACAAAAAGAATAGAAAAATATCAACATTTGCATAAGTATTAGCAGTTTCAGCTTTATTTTTCATCTTATACTATGATTTGACATTAAAATTCTAACGTTATAGTTCTTCCAGTTTTACTAATGTGTTAGTGCCTTTAAATCTTGTACCTTAATATTTGTTCAATCTACCACATAGAGGACTTCAGTTGTTGTGTAGTGTAATGATGTGATGAATATTCTTTTTTTTTTGAGGGGGGGGAGCTTAAAAGTTCATTTTGGTACAATTCGTCTTTGGCCAAATTTCTCAAAGCACGAATAGGTGGAAACGTGTGTGTGTAAAAATGTGTGTGTGTGTGTAAAATATTTTATAGATTACTTAGTTCAATATAAGTAACATTTGCTAATATGGTTAAAATTTCTGTTTGATGCTTGGATATTTTTTCTTGCATATTTACAACATTACTTTTATTTATTTTTTGGTTCTAGTGCTTAGACTCTTAATTTGCATCTCCTTTATGTTGGCAATTTGCCAGGTAGAATTAGAATTATAAACAGCCTTTAAAAAATACCATTTCATTTCTTATTATACAGTACTAATTCTACAGATTATAAAAAGTTGTACAGCAATCTGAGGATAGTATCTTGATGCCTTCTGAATTTTCTGTAAAGAAGTAAAAGTTCTTGAGGAAAAAGTTTTGGGGAAATCTTAGATTTTCTATCCTTGTTGGTCCTTGCTGTTACAATATGCATTATTTATTATTGGGTAGTTTTTAATGTTCTTTTTTTTCTATGTATGCCTATCTAAGTGTCACAGAAATGTTAGTAATAAAAAGTAATAAAGTGCCATTGCTGTTTAATCATCTTTCATATTTTCATATTTAAATCTGTCATTGAAACCATTAGTATTTTAATTTGCATTCTTGTCTAATGACCAGTTTGTCTATGCTTTCTCTGCATTTCAGTTCTTTTCCATGGTCTTATTCAGGTCCTTAACTGGGGCTAATTATTGCAACTGCCAAGCTAGCAAGATAAATTCACACATACATATTCATTACTTGACAATCTCTGTACAAAAGACCCTTCATAGGTCAAAAATACCCAGATGGGACTTTTACATCTTTTCTTGAAGCATTTCTCACCCTGCATCTATTTCTGCTCATGTTGTCAGTAAACTGACTGGGTATTTCAAGAGTCATTTTTTAAAAATTGTAACTACAGTATTTAAAAATCTATTTAAAATACCGATATGCAAACAAAAAGTCTATGTCGCCAACTCAAAAAAGAGTAAATAATGATTATATTGTAGGGGAAAAGCCATAAACTAAATATAGTGATTAAAATAAACTTAACAAAATTCCTGTAATTAACAGGGAAAATAGCCATATAATAACTATAAATAGCCATATACCAGTAAATTAGTTCAGTTGTGAAACTTAACATTACATCTAGACCATAAACAACATGTTGTATCATTTTCTCACTTTTATAATGCAGAGACTTTTCCAAAGTAAATCAACAAATTAATATCATGGATCTATTTCTTAACATTTGGAGGATTACCTAAAATAATCCTCTTTTGCCATATTCCAAGATTGATAGAACCAAAGTTCTTCGTGAGATGACAGTGCTGTGTTTAGAAATATAATTCAACATCACATTGGGTTTGTTAATTTCCAATTTTTCATTTCACATTTAAATAAATAACAAATGTGACTTTCATTTCATGTTTTATAAAAGTGGATTGTTGGTTTCTATTCAAACACTCTTAGCCATTGGAAGTAAGTCAAATTAAAAACTAATTTCTTAAAATCTTTGAAATAGCCATCCATAACCAGCTGATTTAAAGTATTAATCATTTATTAAGTTCACCTATTCCAATAAAACAGCTTTCTTGTTATTTTTATATTTTAAGTTGCACCACAGCATCGGTTTCTCATGTAATTTTGATTAAAATGTAAAAAGTTATTAATAAATGTATCTAGCAGCTTTCAAAGCAGAAGATGAAAATCCTGTTTCAGTGTACTTGTCAAAATTTCAAATATGTACATTTGCTTCCAAAATGGCCCAAAAGAGGAGAAGTCTTAATCCCAAAGCAAATGGATATTAAAATAAGAATCTACTGATATAGCTGAACATCTGATTAACATCACCACCAATCAAACAGAATGGGCAATTTAGTCAACAATAATCCAGAGGCCTTAACCTGCCATAAAAATGCATTGAATGGGTGTATATATACACACTATATATATATATATATATATATATATATATATATATATATATATATATATATATATATATATATATATATATATATATATATATATATATATATATATATATATATATATATATATATATATATATATATATATATATATACATACACACACACACACACACACACACACACACACACACACACACACAGATTATAGACACACAACCTATAGATCTACAATATATATTTGATAGTTAAAAAGCTGTGTAAAAATAGCATTCTATAGAAACAATTTTGAGGCACAGAAATCAATTTATTTTCTGTTCTCTATGTTTCTTCAAAAATAATGCTTTGGCTTTAATACTAAAAAAAAAATTGAGCTTGAAAATCTGCATTGTGCCTAGTGGAATTTCAGCAGAATTCCACCAGGCACTATGATGGTGGAATTCAGCAGAATTTCAGCAGACATTCAATCTCTGCATTAACACCTATTTAGTCGATTTCTTTGCCCTTATCTAAGTTTAGGGACTATTTCCAGAGACAAGGGACATCAGCAATACCTGTTCAAGACCTGGAATTTGGAATTAGGCACTGAATGCACAATAGAAATTAGAACCAGCTGACTTTAGCCTTTTTTAAGGCCATTTTTTGCCCTCCCCAGGCTCCATAGGCTTTATATGAGCCTAGGGAGGGAGAAAACAGCCTCCCCCGCCCCCCTGGAAGCCCTCCGGAGGCTTCAGGAACTTCCCTGAAGCCCCCAGAGTGCAAAAACCGGCCCTATGGGCAAACCGGAAGTTCAGGAACAGACTTCTGGTTTGCTCGTAGGGCCGGTTTAAGCCCTCTGGAGCCTTCAGAGGCCTTCCCGAGGCTTCCCTGAAGGCTCTGGAGGACAAAAAAAATGACCCTACTAGCAAACTGGAAGTCACTGAAGCTCCTGAAGCCTCCGGAGGGCCTCCGTGGGGGCAGGGGAGGCTGTTTTCGTCATCCCCAGGCTCCTATAAAGCCTCTGGAACCTGGGGAGGGCGAAAAAAGCTTGCAAAAAATAGGGGGTTGTGCCTGTCATGCGCACATGCGTGCTGGGGGGTTGCGCATTGCATTATGGGTGCGGCACGCCCGCGCACAGCCCCCCTGTGCTCCCCCAGCCTTATGGCATGCGAGCCAAAAAAGGTTCGCCATCGCTGCTATATATGGTACCATATATAATACTATCCATATATAATAATAAGTAAGACAGAGCAAATGCTATTCTGAAACGAGGGGTGGGGAAATAAACCCTATTTGCCCTGCAAGTTTTATTCTGCTTGGCAGTTTGTTGCTGACGGAATTGGCGTCACAGAAATCTGGACGGCACAGCAATTCCTGCCAAATAAATGCTTGAAAAAATTATGCCAAAAGGCCTGTAGAGCCTCTTTTACCAAATGTCTATACCACTTTAATCTCTGTATTAGTTGCTTAAAGCAAGCGTAACAGTAATGTATTTACGTCAAGCTTGATTCCTCTGCCTGCATAAAAATCATTGATGTATTGTTGTGAAGAATATGGAAGTGGTTTGCCACTGCCCTCTTTCAGGATGACTTTTCAACTTCTTATAATTGCTTGGTTGTCTCCTATTCAAGGAGTGATCAGGTCCAAACTTGCTTAGCCTTTCTGAAGTCATACGGGTGCGGTTGTTCTCTGCTGTCCATAAGTAAATTGAAACTGGTGAAGGATACTTAAATGTCTCCTGACAATTGGATTAATGTTCACTAATACAAAAGCAAGAAGACATTAAGATAGACTTCTATCAAGATTCCTTCATAATTATATTAGAACCAGTTTTGTCCAGTGGTTAAGGTACCAGGCTAGAAACCAGGAGGCTGTGAATTCTACAGTAGAGATAATCCTCCACTTAACCAATGACTTAAGTTCATTTAAGAATGAACTTAAAATTTTCTAGTGCTAAATAAGACATTTAAATGAATTTTGCCTCATTTTCCTGCCACAATTAAGTGAATCACCGCAGTTGTTAAATTAGTAACACAATTGTTAAGTGAATCTGCCTTCCCCATTGACCTGCTTGCCAGAAGGTTGCAAAAGCTGATCATGTAACCCTGGGACAGTGTAAATATGAATCAATTCCCAAGTGTCCAAATGTTGATCAAGTGATCATGGGGATGCTGCAATAGTCGTAAGTGTGAAAGTGTGTGAAAAACAATCATAAGTCACATTTTTCAGTGCTGGTGTAACTTTGAACAGTTACTAAATGAGTTTTAAGTCAAGAACTATCTGTAATCCTGCCTTAAGATAAAAGTGGCTGGGTGACTTCAGAGGTGGTATTCAGCAGGTTCTGACCAGTTCTGGAGAACCAGTAGCTCAAATTTTGAGTAGTTCAGAGAACTGGTAAATACCATCTCTGACTGGCCCCACCTCCATCTATTCTCTGCCTCCCAAGCCAGCTGATCGGGAGAGAATGGGGATTTTGCAGTAACCTTCCATTGCCATACCCACCAAACCACACAACGCCCACCAAGCCACACCCACAGAACCGGTAGAAAAAAATTTTGAATCCCATCACTGCTTTTGATAGTCAGTCTCTTATCTGAATTCATCTCATAAGGTCGTTGTTGTGGGGAAAATTGGAGAAGGAAAGAGTATTAGTTATGCTCACTGATTTGAGTTATTTATAAAAATAATCAAGCTTGAAAGTATAAGTAAGTATAAAATGATGTGTAGATACGGGATTTCTTTTAATCTTAATTTTGTAAATCAGCTGTTTTCATGGTTTTGATGACTGGTTATTTTTTCAAAATGTAGATTTCTATATACGCTACTTGTCATATTTTAATAAAGTGTTTATAGTATGAACACTTCTTCCATTTATTTAATGGGATCCCTGAAGTATTCATCTTGTTTTCTTCCTCTCCCTCCCCCATTTCTTTTCAGCTGGCAGGAGGGATCATTCTTGGTGTGGGATTATGGATTCGTCATGATTCACAAACCTCACTCATCTTGCAGTCATCACTAGAAGACCAGCCCGCTCCTAACACATTCTACATTGGTAAGATAAAAAGCAATGTAACTAGGGTTTCTAACATAATGGGAGGGAAACGAACCCCAAATTGTTTGGAGTTATGTTTTTTTTTCCTTTGCATCTATGGAGCCTCTGCAATTGACCATCACTGGGTTTTGGGAGAGAAAAAAATTGTGCCTTCTTGCTTAACACCTATTTATTTATGATATATTTTATAGTTGCCCATTTCACACAAGTGATTCTGTGCAGCTCAATAGATTAAAACACAAACCATCATCTAATAACAACACATACACATAGATACATATCCATGTTTAGAGATAAACAATTGACCCCACTCACCATCATCAATACCACCTGGCCCAAATGACTAGGAAAAGAGATAGAACTCCAGTGCTTTGTCAAAGGGTAACAGGAATTGGAGCTCTCTGAATCTCCAGTTATCTCCATTGTGGGTTAACACATTTCATACTGGCATAAGAAGAGTAAAAGAATAGGATGTCTCTTTCTGGTCCCCTATCTTCCTCCCATCCCACCCTGAAAGTCAGCCACAGCATAAAATATAAGAGCAAACCAACAATTTATAGCTGGGTAGATTCTCAGAGGTCATCCATTTAAACCCATGACATCATTATTGCAAATCTAGTAAGTGTTCATCCTACCTTTTTTTTTTACAACCCTGTGACCTCTTAATTTTGGGTAGGGCGACTAAATGGATCCAAGTGTTTATTGACTGGATGCCCTTCCTGATGCTTATGTGAATATTTTCTCTTAGCGCCCTGAGAGAGAAACATCTGTCTGGGGGCTCATTCACAAAGACACCTTTCATCAGCTGTAAAAGCCCCACTTATCCCAGGTTGATGACCTTTTCTCACAGGAGAACCTCAGTCTCATTGTCAGCCTTCTGCTGAGCTAGGCTGAAAACATTCCTCCAAGATGATGTAACACAAAAGTAGTATTTTCCTTGGCAGATAAAAGATTGTCTTCGGAAACAATATTTGTCACATGGAGGAGGAAGGTTGGCAACACCAATTGCCACACTGAAAGATAGGCCCCTCTCGTTTAGCAGAAGAGTTCTCTGCTGCCATGGCCATATTTTGCTGTGGCTCCTTGGAGAGCTTGTATAGCAAACCAGGTTTTAATAAAAGAATAAGCAAGACTTTTGGCAAGAGAAATTAGTAGAAAAGGAGTCCAAGTTGAGTGGGAGTTCCTAAAAATGAGCTACCAAAGTTGATGTATTGCAGAGGCCCTTAGTGCTCTCTGAGCTTGGTTGTTTTCTTGCAAATGTTTCCTTACCCAAACTAGATAACCTCATTAATGCTAGTCAATCAATCAGGACTAGTACTGATGATGTTACCTGTAATGAAACATCTGTAAGAAAATAACCAAGTTCAGAGACCACCAAGGATCTCTCATTCCAACTCCGACATACACATATTTTCCTTCCTTCCTACTATCACAAGAGTTGGTGCTAACATTTAAGGTAGCCAGCCTGCACTTCTCTGGACCTGAGGAGGAAGAGCAGGAGGAGGAAGATCTGAATCTGAGATCATGGCATGTGACTGTTGGAAGAAATGTCCTTCTGGGTTCGCCCCCAAGTGGGGAAAAATACACTGGAGGCATGGAGGCTGCTTACAAAGATGGTTTAATGTTTTAATGGAGGACAGGACCGCACGGCTGGAGGTCCTGGGGAAAAAGGTGATCACATGCTTCCAGGTGTTGGGTGATGAAGAATAAAAGGGAAGAAGAAGGAGAAGAGTCGAAGAAGGGCTTGCAGGGCTTTTTATAATCTGTTCGCCCCCACCTATCTGTTTCCTGTTCCTGTGTAAGAAATGTATTCTGATTGGTTTCAGACTCACGTGGGCCCATGCAAGGGCAATCCTCTAGGCTGAGTTTTGAATCCAGGTTTGGTTGAGTTCAGATGCCATGTGGTCAGTTGAGTAAAGGCTTATATTACCATGCCTTCATTCCCATCCCCCTGGAGCTGAAGGGGAGAAGTCTTTTATTATGTAAAGTGGACTAGCTCGGGCTTTAATGGCTCATGGACAAAAGGTGGGGACTGGAAGCTGCAGGGAGAGTTGCCTTGTCTTTTTGAAACATGTTTCTTTCCACATCCAGAGAAATATTCTGCCTTTTCAATATTTCCTAGGATATTTCATTTTTCTGGGAGAGGGCTGGGTGATAACTTCCTACATGACGGTAGTGGGAAATGAGACACATTCATGAGCAAGTCACTCACCATAATCAAAATAGGACACAGAGGAGAGGGCATAGTCAGTGAGCATAGCAGAGCTATTTCTGAAAACTCATGCCTTACTGTGTGGGCGTTCCATGCGTCTCAGTATATAGTCATGTTGGCCACATAACCATGGAAATGTCTTTGGAAAAACACTGGCTCCCTTGGCTAAGAAACAGAGATGAGTGTCACCCCCTAGAGTCAGACACAATTGGAAAGGGGAAACTTACTTTTTATCTTTAGTTTGAGAAAAAGGAAGTCTTGTAAGAAAAACCAAACCATTCTGAAGCTGAGTATGTTTAGAATGTAAGTTATGCTGTGACCTTCTTAGTAGGTTACTTAGATATTTCTACCAATTTCTCTGGGGAGGAGCAAACACCCAGCATTATTAAAACTAATACACAACTTACAACTATTCATTTAATAACTGCTGAAAGTTGCAACGGCACTGAAAAAAATGACTTAGGATTGGTTTTTACTCTTATGACCTTTGCAGCATCCCCATGGTCACATGATCAGAATTTGGGTGCTTAGCACCTGGCATATATTTTATAACAGCTTCATTGTCCTGTGGTCATGTGATCACCACTTGTAACCTTCCCAGCCAATTTCTGATGACAAAGTTAATGGTGGAAGCCAGATTTGCTTAATGACCACATTCACTTAACTGCTGTGATTTACTTAACAACTGTGGCAAAAAAGGTCATAAAATAGGGTGCAACTCACTTAACCATCTTGCTTAACAATGGGAATTTGGGGGCCAAGTGCGATCATAAGTTGAGGACTACCTGTACATCCCTCTTCCTGAATTCTGAAAAATAAAAATTTCAAAATAGCAGTAAAACTGCTCCAAAGCCTAGAGACTATACCTGACTATACCAGTTTTGTATAGTGGTTAAGACACCAGACTAGAAACTGGAAGGCAATGAGTTCTACTCCTGCCTTAGGCACACAGCCTGCTGGATGACCTTTGGGCCAGTCACTTCTTCCCAGCCATAGGAAAAAGGCAATGGCAAGCCACTTCTGAAAACCACTTGCCAAGAAGATTGCAGGAACTAGTCCAGGAGTCAACAGTGACTTGAAGGCACCTTATTGAATGGTAAAGCTAGGCATCTGGAAAACCTATCTTTTTTTTCTTTTGAAATAGTCTATATTTGGCTGTTTAAGCAATATTTTTAGAAGGCTCTGCTTATATTCCTTTTTTTGTCATTTCCTTTTAATAACAATGCCTTTTCTACACCTGCTCCAAAGCCATTTCCCCAGATCTTTCATGATATACAACTGGGATTTTTGCTATACCTGGCTTGCTACAAATTCTTCTTCTCATTGTATTTTCCTGCTTCCTGGAGGAAAAAAAAGGCTACCCCTTGAGCACATGTTGCTGCATTAGTCACTTTTGCCCCCTATTCTTTACAACATATCTCTCAGATGTCCTAATGTTTTTCAGTCACATTGGAAAGTAAAGCTGCCTTATCCAAGAAACATCCTAGTGATAGGAACTCATTTTAGAAAAATACATAGATTTATTTTACACTGCTGTGCTTTATGCCAAATTTTTAACAGTTTCTCTATATAATTTGTAAGGAGAAAGTTTCCAATATATAACATATGGTGTTTGATTTCCTTGGGAGATGAGGAATGAGGAAATATGTGTCCAATGTATAAATGAAATGGCACAAACAATAGCCATTTAAAATATATGTGATAATTATGCTAAAGTTCTTTTCCTCATATCACATCCTTTTCGCACATCTCTAGAGACCTCCTTTGTTTATTTTGTAGATGCTGTCAACTAACATATGATCCTCCACCCACCCCCCAAAACCATCTTAAAATAAAAGTTGAGATTTCCAAGAATGTATTCACTCTGCTGAATTGATCCAAACGTTCTAACAGAGTATTTTTAGTTAGATAACTCTTAGAATTTGCACCCAGAAAGTGCTCAAAAGCCAGAAATAATGAGGCAGTTTCCTTAGAAGCCACTTGGTTATTTCATCAAAGACTAGAAGGTTATTTATTATTTTATTGTACTTTTGATGCCTATGTGAGAGGCTCAGGTGCCAAAGTAACTGAAGGGACTTGGGTCTTTCTACTCCAGAACAACTGTGGCATGTCCTTGGCCAGTCAAAAAACCTTGATGGTAGAATGTGTAGAAATGTCTCCCAAGGTTTTGGGAGGAGCAGAACATGGCAAGGAGCCAATCAGCGAAAAAGAATTGCCTGTTGCAGTCACATTTACCAAAGCTTAGACTACAAGCAGCACTTGGGGGTGCACTGCCTGGGGAGTGGGAAGCAACAAGTAGCCACAAAGGACTTCAGAAAGTAGGCCTCTTGGGTGTAAACTCTTGGCTGGGTTTGCTGTTGGATTATTTCATCTCCCTTCTCTGAACTGGAGTTCCTTGCTTCCTAGAAGAGATGTGAAGAGATTTCTTCCTCTCCATCTTCTTTTTCTCTGTTTCTTTTCCAGCAGCTTTTATTCCACCTCGGGAAGGTAAGTGAAGCAGCTGTATATTTCTTTCCATGTTAGGAAACGGAGGAGGGAGGGTTCACTCTCCGTTCCATCTTTGGCTGGGCCTCCAGGCTGTAAAGCCTGGTTACTGTCAGTGAAAAGAAAATAAAGAGCTCCTGGAAGTGAGGCAGAGGCAAACATTCAGCGATAAGAAATGGAGGAACAGCGAGAGAGGGAGAAGGGGGAAGAGAGAAGAGAAGCATCTCCCTTGTAACAGTGCTAGGATCCAAATATCAAACAATCTGCAACCTGAAATTAGGAGATATCTAGAGCAGGACAACTCAAGAGGCAACTGGACTTTTTGGTTTTTCTTTGAAGACGTTTTGCTTCTCGTCCAACTGAAGAAGTTTCTTGGATGAGAAGAGAAATGTCTTCAAAGAAAAACCAGAAAGTCCAGTTGCCTCTTGAAAAAGCAGCTTTGGGACAACTGTGGTCTGGATGGCTGAGAATCTCCATAGATATAGAGCAGGATAAGTTTGTTTGCTTATTTTAGGAAGAAAATTCCAATATTATGCTTATTTATACATTGGTATACTACTTTTCCTAAAGGACACGGTGGCTCAGTGGCTAAGATGCTGAGCTTGTCGATCAGAAGGTCAGCAGTTCAGTGGTTTGAATCCCTAGTGGCACATAACGGAGTGAGCTCCTGTTACTTGTCCCAGCTTCTGCCAACCTAACAGTTGGAAAGCATGTAAAAATGCAAGTACAAAAATAGGGACCACTTTGGTGGGAAGGAAACAGCGTTCCGTGCGCCTTTGGCATTTAGTCATGCCAGCCACATGACCACGGAGACATCTTCGGACAATGCTGGCTCTTTGGCTTTGAAATGGAGATGAGCACCGCTCCCTAGAGTCGGGAACGACTAGTACATATGTTCAAACGGAACTTTTACTTTTTATATTACTTTTCAAAACTTGAGTTATTCCAAGGCAACAATATATTTAAAATTACCATATTTAAAAAGTTGAGAATAAGTAATAATTATAACCTTGATATATAAACAATAAAACCAGAACAGCGGACAGGTGAATTCAAGCTAATTCAGTGTATGAATTGGAACTATTTCACTTTCAGAGTGAGCTGTTTTGTGCCTGAAATGGTCTGTTTCAACCATCCTTCAAGCATTTCAAACTATTGTGCCTACTGTGAAATTTCTGTTCAGTTGAAAGCAAGTGCTGAAACAACTGAATTGATAAACTACAATTCTAAGAAATGTTGAGTTTCTGTTTCCTTGCAGGCTCTGTCTTTCCTATCCTATAGTTTTGTGCACTCTGCAGTGGTGCAGTACAAACCATTCTATCTTAACGTTTCATTTTTTTTCCTGCTAGCCTTATCATCTTTTTTTGTTGATTAGTGACCCTGTGAGACAGGAGGAAGAACTGCAGCCTACATAATGATCTGATAAACAAAATCTGAGGCTAAAGAGGGTTGGGGGTGGAAGGAGTGTCTCAGAAATAACCCTTCTTACTTTTGGGAAGAGTAAAAATGAGGGAGGGGACAGCTACTTTCAGACTTGGAAGACTGCTACTGCAAACTTACAATAAGTAATTTTAGTATTCATGGTTGCCGCCTCTTGTCTGGGCTGCTTCAAAGGACTGGCACAGCCCTAGAGTAATGTATCAAATGCAAAACAAGGTTTTCTATTTAATAACTTTAAACAAATTTCTGTAATTGAATTTGCCTTGCTATAAATAAAGTAAATATGCATGTTTTCCATTTAATTTGAAATCAAATGAATGCCTCAGTGTTAGGTATCTTGTCCAGTAACTTTTTCATTTTTTGATCAAATATATGTGGCATTTGGTTCTTGGAACAGAATGCAAATTCTGTTAATTTTTCTTGATGTCTGTTTCCTTCATGCCTTGACACAGTTGTGAGGTATTAAAACCTCAACCTTGACTCTCTCTCCATCTTTTCTCCCTTGTAGCAAACCATGTTACTTGCAGCTCAATATATTATGGTCTTCTCATAGGTCTGACATTTAGGTTTAACGTTTCATCTTAGCCAGGTTATATATTTGCGCTGTGTGTGTGTATGAAGTTATGATCTGAGAAAAAATAGAATTTTAGACTATAATTTAACCTCTAATTCAGATGCACAGCCAATATTTAACCTTTCTTCTGAAATTTGTATATCCTCCCAGTTTCCCTTTCCTTTTGTTTTATACTACTTTTTACTTTTGTTATTTTTGCCTTTTTAAAAAATATTGTTTTACCCCTTGCTTGTAAAGAATTTAATAGAAATCAATCCCATAAACATTTTTTTCCTATGGCTATATCCTTAGAACCAATAAAAAGAGAGGGATGTTTCTGGGAGTTAAGCTTAGGAGAAAAGCAGCAGAATCAACCCACTGCAAAATTAAATAAAAGCAAAGAAAAATAGAGGCCCTTAAACAAGACTGTATTTTGATATTATGTATTTGTTCATTTGGCATCTGCTGCCCTGGAAATGTATCAATATGAAGCCAAGCAGATCTATAGCACAGACAGCAAATGACCACAAATTCCAGAGATGTTTCCAATCCATGGAAAGATTTTGCTCCCTTCCAGATGGATAGGAATGGCCTCTAGTCATAGCCACATCTGAATAACTCTGCTCCAACTCTAGACTTGTGCTTAGTGCGTCTGCTAATAATTGCCACGTTTAGTTGTGAGACGCACACTTGCTACTGGTGAAGGTGATCAAGAGTTTCAAGAAAGCAGAGGAGCAGTCCTCTCCAGAAGGTGGACTGGAGAGCAGAGCCAAGTAGCAAAGCAGGAGAATGAAAATGCCCATCCTCTACTCACAGGTGATAAGTGTGTGATATGAGAATTGTTATCTCTCTCTAATGCTTTTTTATTGGCAAGTATGAGTCTTGTACATGAAATGTGCAAAGAAACTCTATGAAGGAACTCATAGTTATTAGAAGAACTACCTGTAGGTCTCCTGTTCTTTCTTACTTACTTTATTAAATTTATAGGCTACGCATCTACCCAATAAAGGTGAATCTTGCATGTGATGCTTTGTATCTTGCAAAAGTCTGGGCATTCGCAAAGAAAGGACAGCTACAAAACTTCCCAGGTGCTTTCCTTCTAAACAATTTAGAAACAGGTGTCAGATGCAAGAGTGAAAAGTCTGTGGCTTACCTCTAGAGCAAAATTTCCCAAACTGAGATGTACAGCGACTCAGTGTTATCTCCCTTGTGAATCTGCAGACAGAGTCCAGAGGGTGTGAAAATCTTTTCATGGCACATTATTAACAATAAATCCACGTTTTCCAAAGTTGCATTGCATTGTTTTCATTGTTCACTTCTGTTCATTTTTGTGAATTTGAATTTTTAGGAGAGGTGTGTACATTAAAGATTACACTAAAGGCAAATGTGATGGCAAAAAGAAAACCTATTTGGTTTAGTAATTAAGGCATCAGGCCAGAAAGCGGGAGACCATGAGTTCTAGTTTCAGACCTTTGCCATGAATGCCATCTAAGTGACCTTGGGCTAGTCTTTCTTTCTCAGCCCAACCCACCTCACAGGATTGTTGTTGTGTGGAAAATAGGAGGAAGAAATGTTGGATATGTTCTTTATATTGAGTTCTTTATAAAAATAATAAAGGTGCGATGCAAATTGTTGATAGTTGTGAAGTCGTTTCCGACCCATCGCGACCCCCATGGACAATGTTCCTCCAGGCCTGCCTGTCCTCTACCATCCTCTGGAGTCCATTTAAGCTCACACCAACTGCTTCAATGACTCCATCCAGCCACCTCCTTCTCTGTTGTCCCATTCTTCTTTTGCCCTCAATCTTTCCCGGCATTAGGCTCTTCTCCAGTGAGTCCTTCCTTTTCATTAGGTCGCCAAAGTATTTGAGTTTCATCTTCAGGATCTGGTATAAATACATAAATAAAATAAATTTTGGGACTTCCTGACCTAGAACAGGGGGTGTCAAACTCGATTTCATTGAGGGTTGCTTCCATTTTTGGCTGTGAAGGCCTTCTGCAGCCCTCTGCCAGTGAAAATGGAGCTCAGGAGGGCCAAGCTCCATTTTCGCTGGCAGAGGCACCGCAGGCCAGTCCTTCACTGTTTCCAGGACTGCCCCATGGGCCAGATCCGGTCTACGGACCTTGAGGTTGACGCCTTTAGGCTCTCCTAAAGGCAGGATGAGGCAAAGGTTCCTGACAA
Organism: Natrix helvetica; assembly: GCF_964273705.1. Lineage (NCBI taxonomy): Eukaryota > Metazoa > Chordata > Lepidosauria > Squamata > Natricidae > Natrix > Natrix helvetica. Next base: position 109,626,484 of record NC_138548.1, on the reverse strand, counting down.
TGGGATAATGTCATCACCACAGAGCCGCAATGTTAAAAAGACTTAGCTAATTCTATGATTCCTGGCACACTGTAGCTAGCTGTGGAGCAGGGGGATGTGGAGCTAACCCATGAGGGACAACTTCTGCCATGCAGAGGTACCTTTTGCCTTAGTTATCTTTCTCTATGAACTTGATACATTATCCAAACTCTGTTAGTATGACTCAATTTAAGGAAGTGAAGTTGTTTACTTGGTGTATAAAATATTTTTAGATATCCTGTATGTGGAGGTGGAGGGGTACAGTTGCGTTTCTCCTGCAGGTACGATATGTGTTTAAAACGTCTGTGACCCATAACAAAATATTTTGAACTGATGTGAACTGAATAAGATCATTTACCATTCACACACTAGATTCTGTAGTTACAGTGTTAGCTGCTGATGTTGTTCCATCTCATTTCTTACTCTTTCCAAATGAAGAAGGAGAGCCAAGGATGGGGTTTCCATTCCTGGCATTCAAAGCATTTTTCCCCCTTAGCTGTGCTGTATATTTAGGCAACCTTCAGAAGCAAAATTTAGTTTGGAAATTCTAGCCAGAGGTGGGGAATTTATGCTTGGCTGTCATTGCTCAAGAGGCCTTTTTTCTGTTCTCTTGCTCAACATTTTGTAAAAGCTTAACTTAAACCACAGAAAACAGCAATACCACAAGAGAAGTCTGGCATTTCTTTAGGCCTGTGATGGTGAACCTAGCGTGCTGGAAGTGGCACCCAGAGCCATCTCTCCAGGCACACCAGCCATCACCAGTTGCTCTCCTAGGTTCCTGAGTGCACATACATGCTGGGCAGCTGGTTTTTTCCTGTGCGGGAGCGACAGAAACGGGAAGAGCAGTTCCCTGTTGTGCATCAGGAAGCTGAGTTTCCAGTTTCTGCTTCATGCGTGTATACATGCCAGAAACCGGAAGACCGGGTGACCGGCACGCATGCGGAAACTGTAAGCTCAGCTTCCCAGCACATGCATGCTCACCGGGAACTGCTCTTCTGGTTTCCGGCACTCCTACATGGGTGCACGCTCCCGTTTTGGCACTCAGTGCCAAAAAGGTTCACCAACACTGCTCTAGGCATTTCCTACTTTGATTGGGAATTGCCTGAGAGTTGCAATGCTTTTCCGTGCTCCTACATTATGGAACACCCTCCTAGCACCATTAATGTGGCAAACCCACCCATCCCTTTAGGCTTTCAGAAAGCCATCAAGACATAGCTTTTTACCCTAACACTGGGGTTGTTATGCAGAAAAGAAGTACAACCAGGAACAAAAGTATTATTACTATTGTAAGGATACATTAAACAGAATCTTGTATTTCTCCTGTCTTTTTTAGTTTCTGGAAAACTAGGGAGGATCTCTTGTGAAAATGGTTCTTTTTCTCCACCTGCAGAATGAGCTGCCTTTTATCACACCAATGCCAAGGCTGTGGGTCTTCCTCCTTTTTCTTGAGGTCATTCCCACATACCAATAAGGGTTAGAGTGAGGAAGTTTGGGCTTGTTTGTGGGGACATCCAGCTGTTGAGGTGCTGGGTTTTGGTTGGGTTTTACTGTTTTATGGTTTTGATAGTTCAGGATTCTTATTGTTGCTGTGAGTTGTGTTTTAAAATAGACAGACATACATATATTTTAAATAAATAAACAAATTCTTGCACTCATCCTGCTAAATTACTAAATAAGTTAGTAACTCACAATTATACCCATGATCACAGTTTGAACGTCTTTGGATATCTGCTGTGTTTCCCCGAAAATAAGACAGGGTCTTATTTTCTCCCCCCCCCCAATTTTGGTTGGGCCTTATTTTCGGGGGGGCTTATTGGTTTGGGATTGCCGGGTGGCTGCTCTTGCGAGCGGGCGCCCGAAGAGCCAGGCACAGCCTCAGGGGCAAACAGCTGTGTTGAGCTGTCGCAGCAGCGCAACAAAGCCGCCATGAGGTGACCATGTTTATGAGCAGCCGCCAGGCAACGCCCCTTTCCAGCAGGGCACAGCGCCACCCACTAACCTAGCGGTATCCCAAAGGCGTCAAGCAATGTGAGCGCCTTCCCCCCCCCCCGGCTCCTGCGGCTTTGTGCCTTCAGGATATCGCTAGGTTGGTGAGTGGCGCTCTGCCTGGGTGGGAGGGAGGGAGGGTTGTCCAGGGGGCTTATTATTGTGGGAGGACGTTTTTTTTTGCCCACAGGAAAAATATGGCATGGTCTTATTATCAGGACATGTCGTAATTTCGGAGACACATGGTGTTTTCAGTTTGATGATGACATCTAAAAGCGTAAGGGTAACTGGATGTGCTGTTGATAACAGCTCTATTTTGCCTACAGAAAAGGCTTTTGTCTGATCGGGGCATTTCTTAGTCATTTACTGCTAGTGACCCTAAACCACAGGAGACCTTTCTTATAGGTGGATTGGTTTGGGCTGCAGCAGCTGTATCATGAGTTCATTGATGACTAAGAAATACGTTCTTGGGAAAGAGAAAACATTAGGGGCTTTCCACCACTTTTTTTGCCCGCCACTAATTCACATGACAAGAATTTGACATAATAGCAATGTGAGCAAAAATATTAGATGGCAGTCTCCATTGCCACATGAACTGATTTCTTGATAGATGTATTCTTTTAGATACCAGAAAAATTCCCTTTCACACTTTTAAGTCCTTTTTAGTACTTGAACACAAGACTTACATGTATATGTTTATATTTGATGATTTAAATGTGTTTTTGTTAATGCTGTAAGCCGTCCAGAGTTGCTTTGAAATGAGTTGGGCAGAAAATAAATGTCAAACTATCTATCTATCTGAGGTTTAATGGCAGCTACCTTATATGGTTTCTAAATATCAATAAACCATTTAGTGATAGCTAGAGATCAGAACTGTATGCTGAATTTGCCACATAGGTTCCACAATTTAAAAAAGAAATCAGATGCATGTTATGCTTGCTCTCTTGTAACTTTAACTTTTCCTATCTTTTGGAAACAAAAGTCTTAAGAATATTTCATGAGAATAAGAAAAATATTCTCCCAAACTTCCCCTTACGATAGCTCTTTCTTTTTTTGACAAGATTAAGGAAATGAAAGGGCAGTCAGAGAAAGGCAATACCTCTCACACATTTCTAATGAGGCATCTGTTGCCTACTTAGCAGCTTGTGTTTTGTTTTTTTCCATTTTGTTTTGGCTGTAGTTCTGAATTATTTCAGCATTCTCCAGCTTAATGATTTCCAAATAACTCTGTCTAGATCATTTGATTCATAATCATGTGGTGTTTTAGTCCAATATATCTGAAGAGTACCAGGTTTTGGGAAGCGGGTTTGAACTAATTCAGATGCTTCCTGCTCACTAATAAAATGTTAAATAATTATACAATACAGATTTCAGGGAATTGGTGCCTCAGAAAGGACTGTCAGATTTCTTCTACAGAGATGACTATAGAGTAGTTGCTGCCACAGGAAGAGTCATTGTGGATTTTTATTATATGATGGTTTTTTAAAATTTTGTAAGCCATCCTTAGTCAGCTATGTGAGAGTTGGGTGGATATATAAATTTGGATGGATGGATGGATGGATGGATAGATAGATAGATAGATAGATAGATAGATAGATAGATAGATAGATAGATAGATAGATAGATAGATGATAGATAGAAGATAGATAGATAGATAGATAGATAGATAGATAGATAGATAGATAGATGATAGATAGATAGATAGATGATAGATAGAGATGATTGAATGCCAAGAGAAGCTTGAACATATTTTTGGAAGCTAAGAAAATATAATACTATTAAAAATATATGACATACTCTCTTGATTTGCTCAAATAATGTTGTCTCATGTAGATGGTCACTGTATGCTTGGGTGTTTGGTATTGTTTGCGTTTTAAATTAAATTGCACAAAATAGTCTCATTTTATTAGTCTCCAGTTGTCTGCTTGGCTCTGCTGTTAGGGACAACTCAATGAAGGCTATTCGTCTGTATTTCAGAGAAATTCTGGCTCTACTCCCAATAGCTTCTCAATTATTTTATTACTTCCTGACTGCCATTAAGTGATCAAATCTCTCTTTCTCTCTTCCCATTGTGTTTCATCCTATCCATTTCTCCCTCTTTTTGCTTTTTGTTTTTTGCAAGCTGTGCTGAAAATTTGGCAGAATTGTTGTGCTGATGCTTTCCAGTGAGAAAACTTTAATTCATCCTGATGCTCCTCAGATTTCTGGGAACGTAAATACTGTCACATCCACCCAAAATAATAAAAGGTGTTAGATGAACATGAAATAAAATGTAATGCATGAGATTTTTAAAACAAATGAAATGTTGCAGCCTCTGCAATTCATTGATTTTTCTTTGCTCGTGAGTAAAGGTAAAGGAGTCCCTCTGGATTTTACTCAGCTAGTCGTTGCCTACTATAGGGGGCACTGCTCATCTCTGTTTCAAGAGCCATTGAGTGGTACCTATTAATCTACTTGCATTTGTATTCCTTCAAACTGCTAGATGGGTAGAAGCTGAGGCAAAGTAACAGGAGCTCACCCAGTTGTGTGGGTGACTTGAGTAGATCTCAAGTCAAGTTTTATTGTCATTTCAACAATATACAGTACAATACACAAGTGAAACGAAATAATATTTCCCCAGGACCAAGGACCAGTCTCAAACCGGGACTGTCTTTAACCACTGAGTCGTTGTGCCCTTTTAGAGAAAGCAAAGGATGTTTTTTTTTTAAAAAAAATGCACCTTCAAGTAAGTGTTGACTCTTGACAACTGCTTGGCAAGTCTCTGCAGTTTTTTTGGCAAGATTTCATAAGTTGTTTGCCATTTCCCCCTTCCTAGGGCTGAGAGGGTATGACCGGCCTAAGGTCAATCAGTTGCCTTTGTGCCTAAGGTGAGATCAGAACTCACTTAATAACTACAGCAAACTGGCTCTTTTTAAAAAGTTACTAGTACAACCAAAGAAATGAATGGGCAAGTCATATGTCATAAACCAAAGAGAATACATCAAGCTGTATCTTTATCCACTTCTATTCCTTGAAAGTATTGTTACCGTGTTTCCCCGAAATTACAACATGTCCTGATAATAAGGCCATGCCACATTTTTCTGGTGGGCAAAAATATAAGCCCCTCCCAGCAAATAAGCCCCTTGGACAACCTCCCACCTCCGGCCAGGCAGAGCGCCACTCACCAACCAAGCAGTATCCCAAAGGTGCCAAGCCGCAGAAACCGGGGGGGGGAGGCAAAGGTTATTGCGTTGCTTAGCGTCTTTGGGATACCGCTAGGTTGGTGAGCGGCTCTGTGCCTAGCTGAAGAGGGGGGTTGCCGGGCGGCTGCTCTCTTGCGAGCGGGCTCCCAAAGAGCCAGGCACAGCCTCATGGGCGAATGTGTTGCGCTGTTGCAGCAGCACAATACAGCAGCCATGAAGCGATCACACTCATGAGCAGCCACCCGACAACCTCCTTTCCAGCCAGGCACAGCGCCATTCACTGACCTAGGGGTATCGCCAAGCCGCGTGAGCGCCTGTTCGCCACCGCCCGGCTCCCACAGCTTGGCGCCTTTAGGATACCATGTCCGGAGGTGGAGGGTTGTCCAGGGGGCTTATTTGTGGGGAAGGGCTTATATTTTTGCCCACCAGAAAAAATGTGGCATGGCCTTATTATCAAGACATGTCATAATTTGTTTGTCAGGAGGCTGTGCCCGGCTCTTTGGGAGCCCACTCGCAAGAGAGCAGCCACCAGGCAACCCCAAAACAATAAACCCTCCCTTATAATAAGGCCCAAGCCATATTTTGTGTGTAAAAAGAAAATAAAACCCTGTCTTATTTTCGGGGAAACACGGCAGCTTTCAAACAAGTGGATCTAAATGAGCCTGGAATAGAAAATACAGGTAATCCTCAACTTACAGCAGTTCATTTAGTGACCATTCGGTGTTACAACCCCACTGAAAAAAGTGATTTATAACTATTTTTCACACTTGCGACCGCTTCAGCATCTTCAGTCACATGACCAAAATTCATATGCCTGATAACTAACTCATATTTGTGCTGGTTGTAGGGTCACGGGACCATGTAATCACTTTTTGTGGCCTTCTGATAAGCAAAGTCAATGGGGAAGCCAGATTCAAACAACCATGCTACTAATTTAACAACTTACAGTGATTCACTTAACAACTGTGGCAAAATTCACTTAACAGCAGCAACAACACTCGCCTAGCAGCAGACCTTTTGGGCTCAAGTCCAATTGTGGTCATAAGTGTCCTTGGTTTCACCATAGCTTGACATAGGATAGGATATGTCTGTTACCAGAGGTCGGCTGAAAGAAGAGTCTGTTCCTTCAGTTCGAAGAACTTGGGAGAAGCCCCTCTTCTTTTGAATCCCTTCACCTCTCCCAGCCCAGTGCACTAAAATGAAGTCTTTGCAAATGGTTTCTTGCTGCTCTTCTGGCCTCCAGCCAGTCTACTAAACGCATCGTATTCATGGCAGCAACTCCCACTCCTTTTTACTTTATGTGCATCACCATATAGTCAACAAAAGCTTTTGTGGGCCACAAGGCGCCACGATCCACCTAATTCTCCACTTGGTGTCTGTGGGATTTGAAATTAAATGCAAAATTTTGTTTTTAGGGGCTACAAATCTTGATAGTTTTTTGAGCAGGAGTGCCAGTATTTTATTATCTCTGTTCTTTGTCCATATCAAGCATTCAGTTCTCCTCCACACCTATAATGAAATGAGTGTGTGACACCCCCCTGCGCAACCCGCTCCCTGCGCACATGCACACAACCCGCCTACCCACCCACGCATGAGCGTGCCACACCCCTTCCCCCACGCCCTGTTTTGGGCCTAGCAGGCCTCCCTGCAGCCTCCTGGGACCAAAAACAGGCCCCGCCCCCACACATGTGCAGCGGAGACCCCAAATCAGTTGGTCACCGGGAGGCATGCGAACTTCACAGTGGAGCTGAGTTGGGGGAGATGGCTCGTATGCATTTTTCAAGTTGTTATTTCCCCCCCCCCCTTCATATTCCACCAGTACTATATGTTCAATATGTCAAAATATAAACACCATCACCATCATCCTCCCATAGTCATGCATTTTGACTTCTTATTGGTTGGTCGTCTTCTGACACAGCTCCTAAAGAAACTTTGCCATAGCAACCATTTGTTTAGTGACTGTTTAAAGTTACAACAGCAGTGAAAAAAGTGAATTATGATTGGTCCTCACACAATTATCGCGTATCCCCAGGGTCATGTGATCAAAATGTGGGTGCTTGGCAACCGGCATGTATTCACAATGATTGCATTGTCCTGTGCCCGTGTCATCACCATTTGCAATTTTCCCAGTCAGCTTCTGACTCAATGGGGAAAATCAGATTTTTGTTAACAAAATCTTAACAACCACAGATTCACTTACCAAACATGGCAAAAAGGTCACTTCAGGCAGGAATGCCTTAATAACCACCTTGCTTAGCAAAGGAAATTCTGGTCCCTATTTTCATCATAGGCTGAGGACTATCTGTATGGAACAAAATTTCCAATTATCATTAACTTGGCCGTGCTCCCTCGATTTGAATAAGAAGTGCTGGAAAGCTCCCTTCATTCACGACTTTGTGAGATACTCTGAAACATCTGATTCACTACTTGTTAGAAAGTTGTTCAAAACACAGCTTTGGTTTCATACAATCTGATTCATATTTATGAGGTGGATTGTTGTCCTCCTGCCGCTGTCTAATTCTGTAATCCAACTGTCATAGAATATCCATGCCTGTTAATCATATAACAAGATATGTTCCTCCTGAGTTAATTAACGTACCTTTCTTTCATCTTCCCCTGCAGGAATCTACATTTTGATTGCTGTTGGAGCAGTGATGATGTTTGTGGGTTTCCTAGGATGTTATGGAGCTATCCAGGAATCACAGTGCCTTCTGGGAACAGTAAGAGACCATTTACACTCTTGGTTACATTTTCCAGCATTTCCTGTGAGACTTTCATTGAGTTTAATGATTACTATTATGATGGCGAACAGTAAAGAGACTTAATGATCATAAGGCATTCTTACTGTTCCATAGTAGAACTTCCTGTATCTGTAATTATGATTTACTTTATTATTTTACTGCATCCAATAAGGCAAAATTAAATCTGACAATATGGAGGTGCTACCGGTATTGTAAGTAGATAATTGAATTTGGGGGCTGAGGTTCAGATTATTTTGAAAAAGGTTATACTGTACTTCTCCTGAAAGAAAAGGTTTGAAGTGTTCTTTGATGCTTAACTACCGTGTTTCCCCGAAAATACGACAGGGTCTTATATTTTTTTGACCCACGAAATATGGCCTTGGGCTTATTAAAGGGGAGGGCTTGTTATTTTTGGGTTGCCGTGCGGCTGCTTCCTTGCGACTGGGTTCCCGAAGAGCCGAGCACAGCCTCGGGGTCGAATGGCTGTGTTGCGCTGTCGCAGCAGCAACGCAGCAGCCATGAGGTGACCAAGCTCGCGAGCAGCCGCCCGGCAACCCCCCTTTCCAGCCGGGTATAGCGCCGCTGACCGACCTAGCAGTACCCGGAAGGCACCAAGCAACGTGAGCGCCTGTTTGCCACCCTGCCGCTCTGGAAGTACGCTCTATGGTTGTGGGCTGCAGATCGTACAACCATAGAGCGTACTTCCAGAGCGGCATCCATCCTCCGTGCTTTGGGGAAAAAAACCAAGCGGCGGGCGGCGCCAGCAGCGGAGATGCCCTTCACGCGAGTGGGGAGCGGAAAAGCCACTGCACAACTCCCCTCTTCAGCCATGCAGAGCCCCATTCACTCACCTAGGGGCATTCCGAAGGCACCGAGTCGCGGGAGGCGGAGGGCGGTGAACAGGCGCTCGCGTTGCTTGGTGCCTTCCGGGTACTGGTAGGTCAGTCAGCGGCGCTGACAGCACAACACAGCCATTCAACCCTGAGGCTGTGCTCTTCAGGAGCCCGCTCGCAAGAGAGCAGCTGCCCAACAACCCCCTCTCTTCAGCTGGGCACAGCGCCGCTGACCGACCTAGCGGTACCCCAAAAGCACCAAGCAACGCAAGCGCCTTTGCCCCCACCTCATTCCCGTGGCTTGGTGCCTTCGGGATACCGCTAGGTCGGCGAGCGGTGCTCTGCCTGGCTGGAGGGGGGGGATTGTCCAGAGGGCTTATTTTCGGGGGTGGGCTTATATTTTTGCCCATGCGAAAAATGTGGCAAGGCTTTAGTTTCAGGACAGGTTGTATTTTCAGGGAAACACGGTACCACTTGATTTATAATTGTGGCAGTTGTGGTGTGGAGTGCCATCTCTCAATTACATCCAGTGTGCCAGTTTTGTCTCTTCCTAAACTGGTCACATTTCAGCAATCATTACTCATAACTTTCTTACAGTCTGTGTTGACTTTATTAGGAGCTGCTTTCGAAACCTGACCAGAAACTGCAGTTAATGTAAAATGCTGTTGTTAGGTCGATTAATTCAAAGTGCAGGGATCATCATTCAGAGCGTGCATATTAGATATAATGTGGGAAAGGATGGAGATCAGAAATGAGAAGGAATAATTAGGACTGTCCTTTGTTTTTTTTAAAAAGGTAGTATAACTCTGATGTTTGGAATAGTTTAGGTGCTATTTTCATTAATTATAATGACATTTGCATTGAAAAGGATCTTTCCCTGTATCACATCCGATTATTTTAAATTTAAAATATGCCAGTGCAAATATGTGAAAATAAGTGCAAATATCTGCTAAAGAAAGAACAGTCTGAAGAAGGAAGACAAACATGGCTGAGCTCCAGAGAATTAGCAAGTAAACAGATTTCAAGAAAATAGTGATTTAAAATTTAATTAGTTTCATTTAAAATAGAGTTGTCTGAAGTAAGTTGCATATAGTCCTCAGAAACATATTCCTCTCTGACAAAGTGAAAGTTAGTTCCCTATATAGAGTAGTTCCATTTCATTCCATTTCATCCACATTGCTTTATTAATGGTTCCTCTGTCTTTTCTTTCCATTGCGTCTTCATGTATTCTGTCACCATGCACCAGGGGCTGGAAATTAATTGTTTTCATTTTTAATGACTTGTTACAGTAAAGGGGCTTCTAGATCATAATGTACCTAATATCTATCTTCATTCTACCTGCTGTTCTGTTCCTTTCCACAATCCAGGTCTCATGTCCATTTTCTTTGATTTCCCCTTTGCAATTTGTTTTCATTAGCCTGGCATATAATTTTGTTTAAAAATTAATCCTCTCATCAAAATGATAATTTAATTGTATTTAACACAATTAAAATGTTGATGTCCTTGTACTCTACCTAGGAACTTTGTTAATGGGTTGTCTGAAATCAATGAGGGAGGGGGGAGAGAGAGAGAGAGAGAGAGATTCTTTTTATTCCAGCCCTCCGATATACAGTGTGAATATGAAACAAACAAGTAGCAGTCTTGAATGAAAGGCTAAACAAAATGTATGCCTTATTAACTGAGGGCTAAAACTAATAACGGTTTTAGTATTGTAAAAGCAGTGTTTCATCATTTGGTGCTCTGTTTATCAACAGTTTAGTCTATCACTGCAAAATATATGGATGAACCAAATACCTTTTCTTTAGTGGAAATACCTCTAGACAGGGGTAGTATTCACTTATCTTCACTACCGGTTCGCAAATGTGAGCACGCTCAGCCTTCTACGCGTGCGCTTTAGGCTAAAAAACAGGACCTAAATGGGATGTGATAGAGCCCGGGTGGGCGGGGCCACCCGCAATTTCCGCTACTGGTTCAGGTGAAGCGGTAGAATACCACCACTGCCTCTAGATTTCCTTAATCTGATATTTATCTTTTTTATTTCAGTTTTTTACATGCCTCGTCATCTTATTTGCTTGTGAAGTGGCTGCTGGCATCTGGGGATTCGTTAATAAGGATCAGGTAAACATTTTATTATGATGATTTATGGTATGCATTTGTGCGTAGCTTTTATGTTTATGATGCATCTGAGAGCCTTACAATTACTTGAGGGCAGGATGTTTAATGTTTATTGTGGCATAGGTTTTCCAGGTATTCAAAGCTACTTTATTTTCACCTTCCAACCTCCCAGTAGGTTGGCTTGATTGACAGCCGGATTAAACATTTATAGAAGATAAGGTTGTCCTGCTGTTTCTTTACTTTTCTAGTATCAATAGTTTCACGAGACATCGTCCTTCTCAATGCCTCTCTGCTCTGTGCTAGCCAACCTGCTGCTGCAGAAAGCGTATTGCCATAATTTGTGATTAATGGAGAATGAGAAAATAATGGCATTTGATATATTACAACGAAAGGCAAGAAAGATGGGATAAGCAAGGGCTCTAAATCCTAACTTCTCAAAGAAAGCTGCTGGTAATAAAAGCTTTCCAGTGAGCTTCCTGATTAATAGGAATTGAGTCTTGGATTTATTCCCTCTGAAACCAGTCTTGAGATCATGTCATTTCAGCAGCTATGAATGGTGTCAGTTTTTATATGTGGAGGATGATCAGTCCCTGGGGAGCAGCACGATGCCCCCACCTGGTAGTGCCATAACAAACTATTTGTCTGCTGTCCTCATTTCTTTTCCATTTGTTGTGGAAAGCAGGCACCAAGTCTGGAAGCTTAATAAAAACAAATGCACTGCAACTATCTAGCTGTCACCAGAGCTACTATGATGCATGCATAGGTGGTGCTTTTACAAGTGTCATGACAGGAAGAAGACAAATACTTGTCCCCAAGAGTTTTAACAATCCTGATTTCAAGGTAGAATGAGAAAAAAGACTGTTGGAAGGTGGGCCTTAGAATGTAAGGTTGCCATGTAGTGCAGAGATCCCCAACCTTTTCGGTTTTGCAGACTGCCGGTGGTGGAGAAGGGTGATTCCACACGTGGGGTGGGCAAGTGCGTGCGCACACAGCTCCATTTGCACAAGCATGCTGTTCTGACCTAGGCTTCCTGGTACAGTAAAACGCACACAATTAAGTCCAAAAACCCTTTGAATTTTTTATTTCAAAGGCCGTGAATTATATGCATTCACAGCCTGTAATGAGTTCCAAATAGTAGTAAAGAGTTCTACCGCAGGCTGCCAAAGTCCTTCAGGATAAGGCTGATAAACACCCACCTTTATCTTCTTTGAAAACCCTGCCAAAGACTTAATTGGCCATTAGCTTGGCAAGACCACATGGAGCAAAGAGTCCAAACGTATTTTCAGAAGGTAAACTGACCAGCATGAACCAAGTTGCTTCCTGCAAAGGCTCATGAGCCTTTGCTCCTCCTTTATGTCCTATGAGAGGGGTCAATCACCTCCAAACCTTACTCCCGAGTCGTTTCTTCTGTTTATAACTGTTCTTGCCTTCCGGCAGCTCTGCGTATGGACGCACCGAGAACACGGGGAGCCTGTTCCTCTGCCTCGCTGCTGTCCGACTCTGGAAGCTCCAGAGACAGCACATAACTCCCAGATGGCCCTGGCCCACTCTCTGCCTAGGACTCTAGGACGCAGAGCCCTTGTCCGAGCCTTCCCCAGACTCTAAGACTGGCTCATATTCCTCCCCAACCTCCTTGCTGTCTGACTCTAAGCATATTCTTCAATTTGACATGATCAACCCAATCATATTCTCCCAGCAGCTATATTCTTACTTATTTGTAGAAATTGGTAGCAATGACATTAATTCAGTGAATCAATTCAGTGAATCACTGAATTAATGTATCCTTTTTTAGAGTGTATGTTTGGATTATAATAAAACCTTACTAACCTTTTTAGTAGTACTATTATTTCCTTTTCTAAAGGCAAATAATAGTTTTCTTTTTGTCTGTCTTGTTGCTCTCTGGCTGAATCTCTCCTCTCTTGTCTGGTTTCACCTCACTCGCTGCTCCAAAATGATTACACCAGTGAAGAGACAATAATAAAATTCTGACATATTACTCCATGTTCCATTTATCCTGCTACCAGAGGTGTAGTTTCAGCTTTGTTTATGCAGAAAGGAATGAAACAATTATAGTGCAGAATAATAATTTAAATAACCCGCATCCATTTTTCAGTATTGAATGGCCACTTTGTTTTCATTACTACTGCTGACTTTTGAAATCCTAAGTGTACAAAATGGGTGAAAATTGTATTGTGCTTTTTTCCAATAGTCCATTCCAGGAAACACATGGGCATTATGTTACACTTAAAACTCCTCCCCAGGGCAAATTATTCCATAAAGGAAGTCTTCATTTTCTTCATTTTCTGTTTTTAAATTAAATCAGACATCCAGCTTCTCAGCTGTTCACATTTCAAGGGAGAATTTAGAACAGATTTTTTTTTTACTGTAGCATGTTAGTGAACAACTGGCTCAGACTTCTAGTAGTCCAGTATAATTGCTCATTGTTGACATTTTGGCCAAAGCAAGAGAACTGGATGGTTTAAAAACAAAATAGAAATAGCATTTTAGGCTTATATACCATCCCATAGTGCTTTATATGCACTGTCTGGGCAGTTTGCAGTATAAGCATTATTTGCATATTGCTCCCAACAATCTGGATCCTCATTTTACCAACCTCATACGAATGGAAGGCTGAGTCAATCTTGAGCTGGTCAGGATCCAACTCCAGGCTGTGGGAAGAGTTAGCCTGCAGTACTACACTTTGACTACTACGCCACCACTTCAGTACACTATCTTATTCCTTCTGCAGTATTATCATGAACTACTATATAAAATGATTGCTTTGGAACTGTGGACTGAAACATTCAGGATGATTGATTTACCGCTCTCTTCCTTTTTTAAACTCACAAGGGGGAATTCAATCTTTTGCTTGCATATTTTAGCCTGGATATATAAAATTAAGAAATCAAAACAATCTCACAGATGCAAAGGGAGAGCAGGATTTTTCTGTTTGTATCTTCTTCTTTGCCTTTTTATTTTTCATTGATGTTTTGTTTATTTACCTTCTTTTCTTATACAATTTTGCTCTACTGTTAAACAATTTTACACAACTTAGTGTACTCTTTCTTTATTGATGCTGTCTGGATGTATTAGACTATAATACTGTTTCCAGACATTAAGATGCCAAGTTGTAGAAGCCTGGAAACAAATATTTATAGTGTCTATAGCTTGCTTTTTTTGTTTCAAACTGAATTCATAGCAGAGTTAAGATAAAATAAGAGAAAACATTTAAAATAGTTCTTCTGGAATAATTTGTATTCTGTAATTATATCCTGAAAAGCTTTCAAGATCTGTCCAAATGGACTAACAAAGTCTACATGTTGTGTTTGAGATGAAAAGAGATTTTTAGAAAAATCTCTAAAAACACTGTTATTCTTAGCACTGGTCACTCTTCTCTTTTAATGAAAGACTTATTGCTTGCAAAGGCTGATCTCTACTGATCTCTAGTCAAAGCATTTTCATAGTTTAAAGATGAAAAATGACACACCAGAGTTTGTCTAGAAAAGGTAATAGGCAGAGAAAGCAGTACTAGTATATAACATTCCACATGGCTGTTTTTTAATACAAATAATGCTATAGAATACTGTAGCAATTAAAACTCTTCAGGGATTTCCAGACTCATCCTCATAGTCAAGTCAGAGTCTTCAGTATATACACAATGCTGTATCCTTTTCTCCACTTGTTGCCTTTCCCAAACATTTTCTGAAGCCATTGTATACAACTGCAAGAGCCTTCAGAATCAAAAACACTACATCTTTTCTTTTAAAGGAAATTAACCCAATTCACCCTCTGTCCAGGTACTCACCAGGCTACCTAACCTAAGCGTATTTTGTCCAAATTGAGTTTCATTTGTTTTTTTATCTTGCTCACTGGTTCTCAAAACAGTATGTATTAGTTTTAAAAAAACTCACTCTTGGTGACATTACCCAGACCCTAGGAAGCAGCATATAAGACATACGCACTGTGTAATATTTCCTATGTTAAGGTTTACATATTACAGTGGGGCAAAAAAAGTTACATATTACAGTTAAAAAAAGTTTTTTTTAACTTTTGGGATGTGTTTTTTTTTAATGTTGTACGCCGCCCTGAGTCCTTTTGGAGAAGGGCGGCATATAAATACAAACAAACAAACAAACAAACAAAAAAGTATCTAGTCAACCACCAATTGTGCAAGTTCTCCCACTTAAAAAGATGAGAGAGGCCTGTAATTGGCATCATAGGTAGACCTCAATTATGAGAGACAAAATGAGAGAACAAATCCAGATAATCACATTGGCTGATTTGGAAAGAATTTATTTGCAAATTATGGTGGAAAATAAGTATTTGGTCAATATCAAAAGTTCATCTCAATACTTTGTTATATATCCTTTGTTGGCAATTTCCTGTAAGTCTTCACAAGGTTGGCACACACTGTTGGTGGTATGTTGGCCCATTCCTCCATGCAGATCTCCTCTAGAGCAGTGATGTTTTGGGGCTGTCGCTGGGCAACACGGACTTTCAACTCCCTCCAAAGGTTTTCTAGGGGTTGAGATCTGGAGACTGGCTAGGCCACTCCTAGGACCTTGAAATGCTTCTTACGAAGCCACTCCTTCGTTGCCCGGGAGGTATGTTTGGGATCATTGTCATGTTGAAAGACCCAGCCACGTTTCATCTTCAATGCCCTTGCTGATGGAAGGAGGTTTGCACTCAAAATCTCACGATACATGCCCCGTTCATTCTGTCCTGTACACGGATCAGTCGTCCTGGTCCCTTTGCAGAGAAACAGCCCCAAAGCATGATGTTGCCACCCCCATGCTTCACAGTAGGTATGGTGTTCTTTGGATGCAACTCAGCATTCTCTCTCCTCCAAACACGACGAGTTGTGTTTCTACCAAACAGTTCTATTTTGGTTTCATCTGACCATATGACATTCTCCCAATCCTCTTCTGGATCATCCAAATGCTCTCTAGCAAACTTCAGATGGGCCCGGACATGTACTGGCTTAAGCAGTGGGACATGCCTGGCACTGCATGGTCTGAGTCCCTGGCGGCGTAGTGTGTTATTGATGGTAGCCTTTGTTACGTCGGTCCCAGCTCTCTGCAGGTCATTCACTAGGTCCCCCCGTATGGTCCTGGGATTTTTGCTCATCGTTCTTGTGATCATTTTGACCCCACGGGGTGAGATCTTGCATGGAGCCCCAGATCGAGGGAGATTATCAGTGGTCTTGTATGTCTTCCATTTTCTAATTATTGCTCCCACAGTTGATTTGTTCACACCAAGCTGCTTGCCTATTGCAGATTCAGTCTTCCCAGCCTGGTGCAGGTCTACAATTTTGTTTCTGGTGTCCTTCAATAGCTCTTTGGTCTTCACCATAGTGGAGTTTGGAGTGTGACTGTTTGAGGTTGTGGACAGGTGTCTTTTATACTGATAACAAGTTCAAACAGGTGCCATTGATACAGGTAATGAGTGCAGGACAGAGGAACCTCTTAAAGAAGAAGGTACAGGTCTGTGAGAGCCAGAAATCTTGCTTGTTTGTAGGTGACCAAATACTTATTTTTCCACCATAATTTGCAAATAAATTCTTTCCAAATCAGCCAATGTGATTGATTGGTTGTTGTTTTTTTTACATTTTGTCTCTCATAGTTGAGGTCTACCTATGATGCCAATTACAGGCCTCTCTCATCTTTTTAAGTGGGAGAACCTGCACAATTGGTGGCTGACTAAATACTTTTTTGCCCCACTACTTCTACAGTACAACTGAATGTTGCCCTAAGTTATTTTATCATGCATAGAGTCCTTGCTCATCAGTATAGTTGATACCATGATTCATATCGTGAAATTTTCTCATCACTACTAAACATTTCCTGTTAGAGTTTCCACAATACTTGAATGGTTAGTAGGCTGTTTTACACCACAGTTAGGACGTTTAACAGTATTTTTTTCACACTCACCGGAAGCAGAGTATAAAAAAAAGTTTTGATACTGCCCCAGTAGCAGAGTTGTATCCCCTCTCTAATTTTAGAATAACAAGCCAGAATAGAAAAAAAGACCTTCACAATATGTCCGGTGTACTATTTTGTGGATATTCTGTTCTATATTGTCAACTAGCTTCAACTATGTGGATTTGCAAATTTAATTCGGGTGTCTGAGCTTTGTTGCTTGATTATCCGGTTGTTAAGATTATTGGAATCAGCAAGAACAAGCAGCTGAATAGACCAATGGGTAAAGAGTGCCTGAGAGTATATTGTCTCCTGTTCTCTTTTGCAGATTGCCAAAGATATCAAACAGTTTTATGATCAAGCATTGCTTCAATCAAAAGACAAGGATGAGAACAAAGCAAAAAAGGCACACGCTGTTGTGAAAACCTTCCAAGAAACAGTAAGTTATACAGTACACTTCTGTTGAGAATCAAATGTAATCTTCACAGGTTTTTGCTTGCTCAGTTAGTTGGTTAAATACCTGCTTGAAGTAACTATAGATTAGAGGTAGTCCTTGTTCAGCAATCACAATTGAGACCAGCAACTGGATCATTAAGCAAAATGACCACTAAGTGTAACTGTACTTCTAATCTAAACTTTAGCTTTTCTTTGCTTTCCAGACATGTGAAGGTCCTAAATAGGAGGATTGGTCACAAAGATATTTTTTTATCACCATCACAACTGCGAATGGTTGCTAAGCAAGGGTTACCTGTATATCTGTTGAAGCCCAACTCTGTATTCTGTAAAAAAAAAACGGTCTTACTACAAAGGATCTATCCCCCATTATTTATGGCTTAAGTATTTGTAGTTTTCTGAGGAGAAATCTTTAAGGAGTGTTTTTTTTAAAAAAAATTATTCATTGATTTTGCAAGTGTAATCAAACAAAAATGAAAAGAATAAAAAAGATTTACAAACATTATAAGATGAAGCTTTAAAAAGCACAAAAAGACAATTATATCAATTTGAAACCATATATTTGTATTAAAAGTCAATATTACACTATTATGCAATAGTTAGCCACTCAAACCAATTTAACTCAAATTGTAAACGAAGATAAAGAAATTACAATACTGCTTAATGTATAAAATTTAATAGATTTATCAAATCATAATCTTAAGGAAAACCTAAACTTTGTGAGATGAACCTGTTTATAAGATTATAATTCAAAAATTATTTTTACATTAATTTCTAATTCAGATGTATTTTTTAGTTGGGAGTTTAATTTTGATTTTGAAGCATCTTCCATAAATTTGTTTGTCTTTATTCTACAGAAGGAATTGGTTATAATTTCCAGGGAGAAACATAAAGGATTCTTACATCTATTACCATATGCAAAGCCAGTTCAACATACCTTATAAGAATATTTTATTTTATTTATTCATTCATTCAATTTTTATAGCCACCTATCTCTGTTAATAACTCTGAGCAGCTTACAATTAACAAATATATTAAAATTAAGACATTAAAACATTTTAAAGCAATAAAACATCAAAAATAAATCTATATTTGTGTATCATACAAATTCATTTATATAGTTTTATATTTAAATGTATATTTATATGTTTGATTTAGTAATATGTAACTCAAAATGATAGGCAGCCATTAAAATAGCACAATAGTATGTAAAAGTATTATTTGATTAACTTATATCTCACATGTATTGTACAACCTAAAGTGACATGCAACTGTCCTTTCTTTAAAAAATAGAAAAATACTTTAAAATATCTTATTTTTTGGAGTAAAAGACACACCATTTTCCCTCAAAAAAGAGGCTGAAAATCTGGGTGAGTCTTATACACTGAATACAGCATTTTTTGCCTCTGAAACCCTGCCCCCTTCACCAAAATGTCCATGCATAGCCTTTAGGAGGCTTCCAGAGTGCTCCTGGGGGCTGGGGAGGGCAGAAATGAGCAAAAAACCAGACAATTTTTTGCTCAATTTTGCCGAGCCCCCAGGAGCACTCTATAAGGATCCTAAAGGCTATGCATGCCCTTTTTTTGACAAAAAGGGCCCATTTTGGGGAGGTCTGTAGAGTGCAAAAACTTTTTTTAAAAAAATTGCCTCTTCAAAATCTTGATGCGTCAAAATAATTGCATGCATAGCCTTATGGAGGCTTATAGAGTGCTGCTGGGGGGGGGGGGGGGAATGACCCATTTTTTGCTAATTTCTGCCCTCCCCAACCCCCGGGAGCTCTCTGAAAGCCTCCATAAGGCAATGCACAGCCATTTTGGCTTCGGGAGGCAAAAAATTATGTATTCGATGTATAAGACGCACCCAGATTTTCAGCCTCTTTTTTGAGGAACAAAGGTGCGTCTTATACTCTGAAAAATACAGTACTCTTGGAGAGGAGTGCGGTGACGGAGCCATGTCAGTTTAGCATTCTTAACCCATGAACTGCCAGAACCCATGTGATGCATATGAGAAAAATAGATGGCAACAGACTTGTGTCATTGCTTCCATGTGCTGGTGCACTTCTACTGAGAACAGACTGTATTTTGAAGTAAAAAAAAAATGAGTGACAGATTTCTTTGGTATACTTGGCCCTAGTTCTTTTTCTTCCCTTAAAAAGTCTTCTGCAAAGAAGAAATGGGTCATATGGAACAAGAGTGATTAAAATGAAATGACAAAAAGCAAAACAGTAACTGTAACTAAAAGAAATGTAAATATTAAAAACCTTCACATGTTAATAGATCTAAGAATAAAGCTAAAAGGATTAAAATAAATGACCGGGAGTAAATAAAAAACATAGTTTTTGATTAAAAGAAAAAGGTTCACTTAAACTTTTGAGTAGTTTGGACTAATACAAAGTTGGCAAGTCCTGAATTTACTGTAAGGAATAAACCATATCTAATAGGCCAGGGGTGTCCAACCTTGGGAACTTTAAGACTTGTGGACTTCAACTCCCAGAATTCCCCAGCCAGCCATGCTGGCTGGGGAATTCTGGGAGTTGAAGTCCACAAGTCTTAAAGTTCCCAAGGTTGGACACCCCTGTAATAGGCATATTCAAGCAGGTTCTATGGCTTTAAGTTGGTGTATGCATTATTTTACATGCACCCATGCAGAGCCAGGTTACAGGTAATTCTCGACTTACAACCGTTCATTTAGTGACTGTTCCAAGTTGCAACAGCAGTAGAAAAAAATCACTTATTACGGTTTTCAAACTTCTGACCGTTGCAGCACCCTCATGGTCACGTCATCAACATTTGGTGTTTGTGGCGGCTGATATGTCTTGAAGTCACGTAATCACCTTTTGTGATTGTCTGACAAGCAAAATCAAAGGGGAAATCACATTCACTTAACAATGTGTTAGTAACTTAACAACTGCAATGATTCACTTAACAACTATGGTTAGAAAGATCCTAAAACGGGGCAAAGCTGACTTAACAAATTTCTCACTTAGCAACAGAAGTTTGGGGCTCAATTGTGGTCATAAGCCAAGGACTACCTGTAATCACAAATCTTCCATTTTATTAGACAGCCTCTAATGGCATGGTGAGCTGTTTATAAAAAAGGAAGAGAAGGGAAATAATTCTGCTCTTCTTCTTTATGAAGTATAACCTTTCATTGAGATCTTAGCTTCTACATCATTTCACTTAAAAATTTATTTTCCAGGGAAGGATTGCCTGTTTTTGAGATTCTGTCTTTTGAGAGTTTTGAAAATCAAGTGATTTGGTTTCCTTTCTGGTTGAAAGTTCTTTTATAATGATTCTGATACACAACTTCCCGTTTATCCCTGCCTGATATTGTTGTGGTCCGCTGGCGGCCTGCAGAGCTGGCAGCAGAGTTGGACAGTGAGGAGGTTGGGGAGGAACATGGGCCAGTCGTGGAGTCTGGGGAAGGTTCAGATGAGGGCTGTGCATTGGAAGCAGAGAGGGAGCCAAGCACCTGGTAGTTATTTGCTGCCTTTGGAATCTGACATCAGTGAGGCAGAAGAACAGCAGGAGCCTGTTCCCAGTATGCGCATGCGCAGAGCTGCCAGAAGGCAAGAACAATTAAGAAAACAGGGTCGACTTGGGAGTAAGGCTTGCAGATGATTGGCCCTTTCCATAAGACATAAAAGAGGAGCAAACGGGAGGTGAGCCTTTGCAGGAAGCAATTAATTCATCTGATCAGTTTACGTTTTGAAAAGATCTGCTTGACTCTGTGCTAAGTTTGGCCTTGCTCTGCATTTGGCAATTAGGTCTCTGGCAGCATTTCAAGGAAGATAAGGTAGGTGTTTATCAACACTCTCCTGAAAGATTGTGGCAACTCAAGCAGACATCTGTCGGAACCTTCACAGACTGTGAAGCCCTGCGGGCTGTGAATGACCATAATTCATGGCCGTATAAATAAAAGAGGGTTTTGGGGACTAAGATTGTGATTTATGCTTTCTCAGGAAGCCTAGGTCAGAACAGATATGATACAAATTCACTGCAGGTGATGAGTAAGTAATAGGAGGAAAGTTCAGGTATCAAGCACCGTAGGATGAAAACTGGAATCTGTGTGTGTGTGTGTGTGTGTGTGTGTGTGTGTGTGTGTGTGTAATTTTAAAGTATTTGTAGAAAATGCCTACACTTAATTTTTCTTTTTCTCTCTGTTCTCCCATCCTCACCCTCTTAGCTAAGTTGCTGTGGCAGTGATTCTTCACTTTCAGCTCTGTTCACCAATGAATGCACTATAGCAGAAGCAACACAAGTAAGAAAATCATCAATATATTTTATGTATAATATAATACATAATACATATAATACATTTAATGTAATATATATTAAAGATAACTTCCTACACCTATCAAAAGATAAAGATACATCCATTTTCTTCAATAGGGCAAATTAATTGGGACAAGTGTGCCACTAGACCAGGGGTGTCAAACACGCGTCATCACAGCATCACGTGACGTATCAGGACTTTTTCCCCCTTCGCTAAACCGGGCGGGGGGCAGAACCAGCCCGTGGCGCATCTAGCCCGCGGGCACCGAGCTTGACACTCACTAGACCATTTTATTTTTTCCAAACTCAGCAAAATGCTGGAAAGAAATCATGGACAGGGGCTCAGCATTCTTGTCTGATTGACTGCCTGTCAGGAAGATAGCTTTCTGACATTTGAGCTGAATGAGACCAAATGTATATGATGGGAGAAGCTGACAGTAATGAGATTGAGTTTGAAAATGGTCTGATCCAATCACTCAGCCCATCCCATGGGGCAAACATTTGGGGAGCTGCTTGGAATTTGATGACTCTTCTTTTCTAAATCCTCCCCCTTCCAATTTATATGAGCCAAAGCATCTGCATTCAGATGCAGAAGGCAACAAATATTGAATAGACATGCCACATTTTGCCGTATTATACAAAAAAAAATTACAGATGCCTTCTGTAGCCATTGCTAGTAAAGGGAGTAAGAAAAATTTCCAAAGCCATCTTCTGTGTGATTTCTCTGCTTATCTTGTTCGTTTTGCAGCATTAGCTGTTGTGGGAGGACTCCTACCTTAATGTCTTCCATTCCCGCAGTTAGAATTTTCAATGAGTCTAAAGTCGCACAGTTCTGTGAGGTTCTGGATTAAAGTTGTAGTGATGCAAAGTAGGGATAGTTTGCAGAATGGGTCAGTTTTAAATTTAGAGGTGGTTCCAATGCAGAGCAAGACACACATGGGGGTTTTTTTCATGAATTTGGTTCAGCTATGGAGCAAAACACATTCATTTCATGTGGAATCGTTTTGAGTGTTCCATGCTATTTTAGGTAGTGTGATTTATCTGAGAATACTGAGAATTTAATTAATAAATCTATCCTCTTTTACTTCAGACAGGCACTTGTCACTCTAAAATCGATGAGCTGTTCTCTGGAAAGCTGTACTTGATTGGCATTGTTGCCATAGTAGTGGCTGTAATCATGGTAAGTGCTGGCTGTTGTGCACAGTGGAATGTTCCCAAAGAGCAAAATACATTGCCACACTTTCAGGAACTGTGTGTAGCTGGACATTGGAAGGCTTAAAAAAAAAGTGGGGGGGGGAGGAAGTTTGACCTTTCAAACATATATTATCCTGTCCATAAGTCTGTGGTTTTGGATGGGAGAAGGGAGTTTATTAGCAAGATGAAAGAAAGCAAAGAAACTCAAGAGCTCTTTCCATCTCATTGAATAATATTCAGCCTTGCTAAGAAGAAATAGCAGGCGTGCCACTCCCCTCTTCTATTGTGATTGCTGTGAATAGAATAGAAGTAGAATGGAATGGAATTCTTTATTGGCCAAGTGTGGTTGGATATGCTAGGAATTTGTCTTTGGTGCACATGCTCTCAGTGTACATAAAAAGACAAGATACATTCATCAAGAATCATAAGTTTCTTACAATCATAATATCCTATATCTATCAAGGGATCTTTTTCCCTGGGGAAGCTGATGTGCATTATCCCAAAGAGAAAAGAGGCCCTGCCACTTCTGCCAATATTCCTTAATTTGCTCCTTCTCCACAGAGAAAGCTGCAGGTTGACCATGCAAAAGCCTTCTTGGGCCTCCAGGTAGCAAGGCTGGAAAAGGGAACCTTTTAGGTCAACCTTTTCCAGGTGGGATGCACTTCAGTGTGGGGAGATCAACTCCAGAATTTCCTAAACAGGACAATACATGCTGATAATGGATCTGGAAGGGACAAAAGTTGAGGAAAGACTATTCTAGGCAAGCAACTCACACAGACAATTTGGACTCGCCCTCCTCAAATCAGGGCTCCTTAAATATCCCTTTCTGCCTTTTCAATGAAGATAGTGAATTTTGTTATCATGCCGGTTTCCTTCTAAAGGTGGTTTACTTTACAGTAGTCTTGAGTTTGTGACAGTGAGTGAGACTGGGATTGCTGGTGCTAAGCAATGTTTCCTCTAAGCTGCGCGGGTGCACGGCCGTGCACGTGGCAAAAAAACACCACGCAGCAGTTTCCAACTGCCTTGCAGTGTTTTTTGTGAGATGCCTTCCACGATAATAGAAGAGGAGAGCCAGCCTGGAGTCAGCAATCAGTTCTAGGTCCACAAGGCAGAAAGTAGCTGAGAGAAGGGGTGTGGGGGTTGGGAGAAGGCATGGGACAGGCTCCCAGCAGCGGCTGCTCGGATTTGCCATTTGCGAGAGGGAGAGGGAGAGCGCTAGCATGTGTATCCCTCCTTCCTTCAGCCCAACACTCTCGTCTGGCCGGGATGCCAGCAGAGGGTCTCCTCGAGTCTAGGGCAGCAAGTCATTCAATGGGAAAGTTGCCTCTTGGAAGAAATGACCCAGCTTGGCTCCCGCTTCATCTCTCCTGCCTCTTCGCTTCTCTGTTGGGTCGTTGGGCGGCAGATCGAAAGCGGGGGTCATTCCTTCCAAGAGGCAAGTTTCCCATCGAATGACTTGCTGCCCTAGACTTGGGGAGACCTTCTGCAGTCCCTCTCGTCTGGCCAGGATGCCAGCGAGAGTGTTATGCTGAAGGAAGGAGGGATACTCTCTCTCTCTCTCTCTCTCGCATTAAAAGAGAGAGAGAGAGTTAGTTGGTGGGCAGACTTAGCACTTTGTTAAGTTTGTTTCTCTGTGTGTTGTGTATATATGTCACCGTGAAAGACCGAAATTGGTGAATGTCGACATTCACCGGTGAATGTTGGTGAATGTCGACATTCATCGGTGAATGTCGACACATACCAATTTCGGTCTTTCACGGTGACATATATATAACGAGTCAGCGTAACGCTTTACTTTTGCTTTTCAATTCGCGGTCCTGGAAACTACTCGTTCTAACCGCGCAGGATCGCAGGTTTTTTAAAAAAAGAAGTCCGCGAATAGAAGACGCTTAAAAGGAAGCGAGGAGCCGAGGTATTAGGGTAAGGGTATTAGGGTAAGGGTGTCGAGAGGATAAGGGTATTTAGCAAATATTTCGGACATACACCAAGCGACTATGTGAATGTCGACATTCACCAGATTTCGGACTTTCACAGTAACATATATACATGTCTCCATGGATGCAATTATGCAAGCAGTTTTTTCCGCCCAACGACCCATCCAAAGAATTTTTGGATTTCTCCTCACCAAATCTTTAAGACTGAAAGAGTTAAGAGTTGAAATATAAAGAGATTGTCAATCACCATACTGTTAGATTGATAGGCAATTATGGACTATCTTGATTATATCCTCCTTAGAAAGAATATGCTACTGTATGGTTGAGAAAAAGATCAAACTTCATTTCATGGAAACCCAACAAAGTTCATAGGGAGCGTTTCTTTCTACGATGGGCTTCTTGGGTCAACAGTGAATATCAGTTATCAAAAATGTAGGTAGAAAATTAAGCAGACAATAGGCAATTACAAAAAGGGAAGCCAACTTTCTGAATTCTGTTTCTTTGCACTTAGTGACTTATAACTAGACTAATGTTCCAAAAACCTGACCTAAATTACTATATATTTTAAATAGCTGTAAAGCTATGCTGAAAAAGTTGTTCTCAAGGTATTGTGATAAATTCAATAAAAAGAAGGGAATTCTTGATGAACTTAAAAAGAAATGAGAGTATTGGATAGTAAATGGACAAATACAATTACCAATCAAAGAGAATATTTGCACCTCAGGGTTAAAATGAGATGTTCTCTCTTACTCTTTCCTCTTCCTCTCTTCTCTCTCTGTCTCTCTCATCCTCTTTCTCTTTGTCTCTCTTCTCTTTGTCTCTCCTTCTTTTCTATTCTTCTGTCACTTTCTCCTCCCTTCTCTCTTCTCTTTGTCTCTTTCTGTCTCTCTCACCCTCTTCCTCTTTATCTCTCTTTCTCTCTTCTTCTTTCCCACTCTTCTGTCACTTTCTCTCTCCTTCTCTGTCTCTTTCTGTCTCTCTTCCCTCTTTTTCCTTCCTCTCTTCCTCTCTCCCACTCTTTTATCACTTTCTCTCTACCGCCCAACCTGTCCCCATACTTATCTTCGACTGATCATGTTTGCAATAATTTACCTTTTCTAAATAGGCGCAGTTCCCTTACCGGACCCCTCACTCACTCAAACACACACACACTCACGCACGCACGCACAAAACCATTTTTCTCCATTCCAATTCAAATTCTATAAATCAATTGCTCTGTGAAATATCTGTGAAAAAAATTCAGGTGCTCAGGCATGAAAATGTGCTGCTCAAACACTATACTTTTCCGCACACGCTGAAAAAAAATTAGAGGGAACATTGGTGCTAAGTGACATAAAGGCAACACCACCCAACCACCCTAGGAGTCCTACTTGTTGTTAGAATCTCAACATGCACAGGTCAGAAAGCAGGAAGTCCCAAGTAAGAAATAAAAGAATGCTGTGGGGATGTGTGTATATGGGGCAGAGAAGCCCAGCACAATCTATGCACAACTTGGAGGAAACCAGGACCCGGGGGGCGGGGGGGGAGTGCTGTGGCACATTAGTGCAGGAGGGCCAGAGTGACACAATGGAGCAATTTGTGATCTTCCCTGCTGGCTTCTCCAATGACTTTACCAGTGAGAAGCTGGCAGGGAAGGTTGCACATGGTGATCACGTGACTGAAGAAATGATGCTTTCTGATCAGAGCTTCAAGAATTGGTCATATGTCCATTTTTTCAGTGCTGCCCTAACTTTGGTTTCTGAACAAATCGACTTAAGTTGAGGATTGTCAATTTGATCCAATTAAAATTAAGTGTGACAGCATTTAGTTTCCAGCACGATTAATTTTGCTGCATTTGCAATGCAACGCAATTTAGAAGTTCTGTAACATTTTCAACATTAACAAAACCCCATCTATCAAGTTCATGTTTGGTCTTTACTGCTTAGTATTTAAAATAATTAGATAAAGATATGATTAGAATTAATTTTTGCTTATATGATTTCAAATATTTTTGTTAAGTCACCAATAAATTCCATTTGCATTAAAGCCCATTTCAGACTTGCTGCCTAGAACGTATTTATCCACTAGGCTGCTCGAAAGAGAATGAAATGATGGCTTTCCTGCAGTTATACAGATGGTCCTCGACTTATGACCACAATTCAACCCAAAATTTCCATTGAGACATTGGTTACGTGAGTTTTGCCTCGTTTTTGATAAGGTGGATGACCTGGTTGTTAAAGGAACCTGGCCTCCCCGTTGACTTTGCATGTCAGAAGGTGACCAAAGGGCATCACATGAGTGCAGGACACGGACCCATACACAAAGGCATTTGGATTTTAATCACGTGATCAGGGGGATGCTGCAAAGATCGTAACTGTGAAAAAACGGTAACGAGTCACATTTTTCAGTGCCGTTGTCACTAAACAAACTGTTGCAAGTCGGAGACTATCTGCAATGTGACTGGAGTCTCATAGTCCTCATTTTTTGTTTTTTTCTCGGCCTGCAGATCTTTGAGATGATTCTGAGCATGGTGTTGTGCTGTGGCATTAGGAATAGTTCTGTCTATTGAGAAGAAGAAGAAGAAGAAGAAGAGCACGTGGTGGTGCCAGCGTGACCCGAAGTGCCACTGCCTGATCAGGAGACACTTGTAACAAAAAAGAAAATTATGTATATAACTTTTCAGATATTATCCCACAGAGCGTTTCATTCTTACTTGGAAGTCTTGTTCATTTTAAAGGATTTGGGGGGGGGGGGAGGGGAGTTTTCTGTATATTTGTGGCAAAATTAGTTACACACCGGTTTATGGGTTTAAAAAAAAAAAAAGCTATCCTGCTGGTGGCTCCTGGCTTTTATCAAAAATAGCCTTTCTCTCCTCCTTCTCGGCCATTGCTCCCATTTTATCAAGAGGGAATTTATGAATTTATTCTTCAAGGGGTTTATCTTTCTGAGGAATGTGGAAAGTGTTTTGCTTTTTTTTTTTTTTTTTTTTTGTCCTCTGGTGGAAATAAAGTAAAATCTTTCTATTCCAACTTTTTTTATCTTGGTTATAAGAACTCTTGGATTCTTGGACTTAATGTGTGAGCATAAGTGTACAAGAGTCCCTGAGCAGAATTAAACTGTTTTGCTATTCTGTTACTAAACATGCACATTTGTCAGTATTTTTTATAACAACAACCCCACCTTCATTAAAAAGATTTTTAACCAATTTGCATAAATCTATTACCTTGATGTCCATTATGTTTCCTGGAGACAAAGCAAGGATCCAAGTCACAAATCTTCACCAAATACTAATTTACAGAAAGGAAAAGTTAGCCCCCAACCTGGTTTCTTAATTTTGATATAATTCTCTCTTTTTTTTAGATGTAGGTCTAATAATGGAATATACACGCTTTCAATATCTTAACACCCACATTGCTTACATTATTACTTCCGCTGCAAATATTGCCTAACGTTTGCTTGATAAATGTGTAGTATTCTAATGCCAAAAATAATTATTGGGAGAAACCAATTGAATAATTCTTGGAAGCCTGTTTATTAAATGTAATTTGTTGGTTTTTAAGGAAGCAACTATTCTGTGTCATTGAAAAGACTTGAATAAAGCTAGATAATGTCCCTCAAGATAACATAAATAGGGGTATGAGCCCAAAAGTAAAACTTTGAACCTGTTCTCCAGTAGGCAACCTGTACAAATCGTCACAACGAAGAAATATTTTTTTAAACCTAAGCCTTTCATACTTGTTTTCTGACATCAGACACAAGTACCCAAATCACCAGGTTTTTGCATCATGACATGCATTTCATTGTTTGTCCCATCTCCTGCAGAGTCCTGTGTTTCCTCATCTCTACACACCAGAAATAAAACAAGAAAACTATAAGCTGGGCAATTTTCCAGAACTTCTAACCTCATCCATCATGTTTCCAGACAGATGCCTCTTTCATATCTATCCAGCTGAGAGTTCACAAAATGATCTCCTCTTTAATTTTCTGACCATTCTTTTCCACTTATCCATCCTTAGTGCAAAACTGGAAATTGTCTTCTCCTCTCCCCAATTCTGCTAACTGTATTTTCTGTTAGCCTCCAAATGTTTGAAAATCATCTGGGACAATTGGTATTGTTGTCCAATACATCTGGAAGTTCCCAAATCGGGGAATATTCACTGTGCCATAGAAGGCCCATAAGTGTAGAGTTCTGTTTTTGAAATTCAGAATTCACTAATACAGATACTTATCCTGTTCACTACCTCTTAGTTCCTCAAATTTATCTTCCACACTGTTTTCATGCTGTTCTTGAAGAAATCATTTTAATCTTGGTTTCTTCTGCTGTCCCACATCAGGTGCAGTAGGTTCAGCGTCCTTTAAAATAGTAGTTGGAACAAATGAGCTGGATGTGAGCTGAATCAATCCACATTTACCTAAAAGGAAGACAATTCTAAAGTTAAAATATTAGTCTCTTCCCATTGAAAGAATGGGACTTAACTGCCTCCTTCACTGTATTCTTGTCACTTTTTAAAGTAAATTATTTGGAGTAAAAACTACTCCTTTCAGGCAGGCAAAGAAAATTTAACAATCTGGGTAAATTAGAATCTCAGGGTACACAAGACAGATCAGAAAATGAATCTGTTGATTAAACATTTATTTCTCTCTCAGTCCCACCACGCTGCCTCTTGTTCTCACTTTCTGGTGTAGGCAGCAACCAGATTCAATTCCTCCATAGGGACTCTTTAAATATCTGTCCCAAATCAAAAACATTTTGTTTCTGGCATCCTTAGGAAACTATGTCTCAAGAGTCTTGCTGATTATGCTTGCAGGAAATAAGGAAGACATCTTTTAGCCTTAGAAATAGCCTTAAAGCAACACTGCCCTGAATGTCAAGTTTGCATGCACTAAAAACAAAAGTGATTCTACCAGTTTTCAAAGGCTTTGGGGTTACATGGTCCAATATAATAACACTACACTATACGTACAAATCCTAGGTATCAGTTGTGCATGTACATTTTATCTACATACATATATTGTGTGTGCGTGTGCATGTGCATTGGAATCACCAGAGTACAGAATGGATATATGTAACTCACAGCCTTTTATTGGGTGTCCATGAGAAATGTGTGTAAATGTACAACTAAATAGTCTCTGTCTTGTTTTTCCTATATCGTATTTGAATATTGTTCAGTGTTCAGTTGGTGAAATGTAAGCAGCCAGAGTTCTCTCTTGAAAATTAAATACTTTATCCTCTAGCAACTGAAGTGGATCAAGTGCATTATTAGGACAAAAAGTTAGCTTTGAGCAAGAACGCCTTTTAAATAGAAAGTGTGGTATAGGCCAGTGTTTCCAAAATTAGCAGCTTTTAAGATGGGTGGACTTCAACTCCTGAATTCCCCAGCCAGCATGCTTGAGGTCTCTAAAAGTTGTTGAGGTTGGTAAATATTGGCATGAAGATTGGATGTCCTGGCTCAATATAAATTTTAATAGGCCAAAAGAAAATTAAGGAAATTTTTCTCCAGGTTGTTGGCAAAACCTGCCTATTTGGATGAAAAACAGAGTTAGAAATGGCAAAAAGAAGAGGATGCTTAAAAAGATACCTGCCCTTTTAGAAGTTTTTATTAGGAGCAAAATGTTTTTTTGAGCAATAGATTGAATGTGTACCTCTCTAAATCAAGTAAAGTGGAGACTGCTAGATTTTTTTATGTATACTTTTTATTTATTTTAAATGGCAAGTATGTTGCTTTTGTTCCTGGCACTAGAAAAGCAAAAGTGTTCACAAGCATGAAGTCTTGATTCAAATTCCCATTCTAAAAACCAAGAAAAGTGAGTAGCAATTGAGCCAATTCGGTTGACTTGAGCAGTGTAACTATACCTGACATTTCCAAAACAAAGAGTTTGTAATGCTTAGTCAACAACAAAGATAGGTAAGAAGCATCTTCCAGCTGTTTTGAATGTCTACTCCCAAGATTCTTTGCTTTTGTGCTGGGTCTGATGGGAGTTGCAGTACAAAACATCAGATTGATTATATAGTCTAGAGAAATTTAGAAATTTAAATCTAGAGAAGATCCCATTGGAAAACAAGTTTTCCCCTCTTACTTCAAGCTGCAGCTGACAAATGATTTACAGAAATGAAATTCATGTATTGAAAACAAGGTGGTGGAGATCTTCCTGTTATTTGGGGGGGGTTCCCCTGTATGTAGATTCCCCCCTCCCCCTCTGTCTAGCAGAGCACGCACATGCATGCCGTCTGAAATGATGCAGTCTCTGATCAGTCATATTGTGTGAACTGCTGTTTGTGTAAATGTGCCTAAGTCCTTTTTCAGTACCAGTAATGACAGGATCTGTTTCTTTAATCTGTCTACAAAGAGCTGAGGGATTAGCAAAAGAGACACAGATGCCTTCCAGATTCAAAAACTGGCTGATAAATTGGCTAGTGAAGTATCCCATGTGCGATACCATCTGCCATAAAATCAAGCCATAAAAGTGCCTATGTTGAGATTGAAAAATTCCCTTTCAATACAGCTGTCAATGTTTGGAGGAAAGCGGAGAATCAAAAATGTTCATTTCTAAAATGAGATGAAAGGCTTAGGTAGAATGAAGGGTTCATGCCAATTGGAGCCAAATTCAGCAAACCATGAAGTTTTATCTTCACAAGAATTTGTATTAGATCTAAGAAAATTCATACTGGTTATGTGTCCCAGATGACGTAAATTGGCCGACTTGGAATATGGATATGCCCCAGTCTTAATTTTTTAAGATGCTTGGGGAAGGGTGGGAAGGAGAGAGAAATTATGATAAAGGAAAAAAAATCTTATAAAAAGCCAGTGCAGAGTCAATGTGCTCTTTTAAGACTGCTTATTTAAGGAGGGTAGACTTTCTCAGTTCCTTCTTCTCTGTAACATTTGGGGAATTCTAAGAATTGAAATCCATTATTCTGGAGGGGACCAGATTGTGGAAAGTCAGTATACTGTACTGGGAGGCCAAACTGAGCTGCTGGCAACATGGAACTGAATGCTTTGTTTTGTTTTATATAAGAGAACCTGTCACAAGCTATGTTAACTTTTCTTCTTTGGCTTTTTTTTTTTTACTTTTAAATATCTCAATAAACATTTTCTCTAGCGTGTGTTGTGCTAGGAAACTCTCTTTTTTACAACCAGTCAATCCTAACACCTGAGTACTTCAACTATCACATCTCTGCAGCAATAGCAGAGCCAGCCCTGGAACAAAGAACAAGGGGAGACAGGCCAAAACACACAGGAAGGGCACCACAGCTGTTAGCCATTTCCATTTGAATCTTGCTTTTTTCTTAGAAAAGCCTAAAACTCCATTTACCCTCAAATTCGGTATGTTTAATTAGAGGGTAAATGCAGCATCTACTTTTCCAAAGTGGTCAATCTTTTCCTTGTGTGGCAAATTGTAGCTATTTGAAGAATTTTGTTATAGCTAGGTAAAAACATTGTAACAACAAACCTGCTTTCAAATCTAAGGGCAATACATGGAGTCGTGATCTTGCAAATGGAGTTTTTTCTCTTGCAAAAAATCTTGCCGCTTATTAATTAATTTAATTTTATTTAATTTATAGACCGCCCCCTCTCCCCAAAGGGACTCGGGGCGGTGTACAGACCACAATAAAACAATATACAAACTTAAATAATTATAAATACCCATTAAAACAAATTATATGATAGGCTGTACAGTATAGTTAAAAATTAAAACAACCTATAAAATCTATCCCTAAACATTTAAAATTTAAAATACAGGCTAGAGGGACACAAAAGCTACAGTTATTCCCAATTCTGTCTAAAAAAGCAACTTCCCATCTTCTCATTGTTTCGTTAGTGTTGTGCCTTCAAATCACATCTATTTGCTGTTGTCCTGTTCGTTTATTAAATGTTAAAAGTATCTCTCAAAATAACTTTTTTTAAACGATACATGCAAATAATTTAAGCAGCCAGAAAGGTATATTGTCAAATTTACTCTTGGTCTAGTATGGATGTGCTAACCCACATTCTGGATGAAATCCAATTTCACTTTGCTTTTTAAATACTTTTTTCCTGTTTAAAAACAGTCTGCTTCCTATTCCCCAAAATAAATGTGAAAATTGAAATTACATTGAAACTCAAGAATGCTTCATGCTGGTATTGTGTAAGATGACTCCAGTATGTCCTGTATCAGAAAGCCCAGTTGTGTTAAATATCTCAAGAAGGATGTCAAAAACAAAGTACCGTATTTTTCGGAGTATAAGACACACCCTCTTCCCTTTAAAAAGAGGCTGAAAATCTGGGTGCGTCTTATACACTGAATACAGCACTTTTTGCCTCCCGAAACCCCACCCCTTTCACCAAAATGGCTGTGCATAGCCTTTAAGAGGCTTTCAGAATGCCCCTGGGGCGTTTCTTGCTCAATTTTGCTCCACATCCCCCAGGAGCACTCTATAAGCCTCCTAAAGGCTAGCCATGCCCTCTGTTTGACAAAAAACGGGCCCTTTTTTTTTTTAGTGCAAATTATGATTTAATACACAAGCCTTTTGTGAGAGTGACGTCTGAACAAATACGTATCTAGTGAATCAAAGGTTTGCTGAACCAGTGTATTAAAAGGGAATGGTTTTGGAAAATTATAGCTAATTGTTCCAGTTGTAACCCCTTTATGTACATAACAGCAGCAGAATAGAGATATGGTGTTTTTTTCCACTCAAGATTTATCAGCTTAACTCTTGACTGACTTAAGATGATTCTTGCTTAATATTTGGATCATGGATCAACCAAAGAAGCTTCTTGGATAATAAGTGAAACATTTTCAGAGGAAAAAAAAACAAGAAAGTCCAGTTCCCTTTGGGAAAAAGCACTTTTGGGATAATCACGACCTGAGAATTTTCATGGACAACTGGTATTTATGGCAGGAGGGATTTAGGACTCTGCTTTTCTTTTCTTATTGAAATGCCATTTGGAGGACATGGCTTCCCATTACTTTCTGAACATTCCTTGGATGGTTATTAAACAAACCCCTGAATATTACCATTAATACTAAAAGCTAATGTTGTGTATTAATGTGTCTGTTCAAAGTTAAATGTCCTTATTACTCTTGATCCCTTAATTTTCTCTTCCTTGATACAGATCACTAAAAGGAAGAGAATTGCAAAAGTAACAAAATGAAGATTACAAAGTGTAGTGTGATTAATTCTCACATACTACCGAACTGCTAAATTAGAGAACGGACCAAGGACACCTTGGTCTCAACAGTTATGACACCCAAACAAGTCTTTGCTTAATGAAGTTATCCAGGGAGATTAACTACCCTGGAAGCAGTTCAAAAGATCAAATGTCTTTTCGGGTAGTGAGTTTTCAACATCAAAATGGCACAGAGAAGTGTCCACGTCATTTAGTTGATTTCAAAATGGAAGAAATGACACCCCTCCATTTTAAACTAAACATTCAGATCAATTAAAAATGTACACTTGTTCGGCCCAGATACAGGAGCCTCTGAATCTAAACCTTTTAAAGAATATTAAAGTCTCTGTCCCCTCTTACACGCTGCTTACAAACTCTCCTTACTGTATCTTTAATAGCATATACTGTGTGATAGAAATAAATTTATTTGCAGTCCATCTTGTTTCAAATGACTGGGTGGCTTACAGTAAAATAAACATTAAAAGAAACATTCAAATCATTGGATATAAAATGACAGAGCAGATAAAATCATTAACACAAGATGGAGAAGGGAGGTGGGGAGGAGTTAGGTTTAGCTTTTATTAAGTCAAGCACCTCCAGTGTGAAATTCCCCCATTGGTACCCCAAGCCATTTGGCAGAACCAGGTTAAGATATTCCAAAAAATAAGAGCCTTGGCAGAGAAGGCTGTTCTCTTTTCTATAATCAATAGGAATATCAAGAAGTGTAATGCAAAAAAACCCTAGAAAATACCAGGTGACTGACTGACTGACTTCTGCTCTACTATGTAGCTCCATTTCAATGGCAGTGAAATGTGATTATTTATTTATTTTGTGAATGGGCAAATGTACTGAGCACTGTATCCTCTGGAAAAAAAAACTTTCAAGATTTCCACTTAAATTTTTCTTTCAAGAAAACCAGATAATTACTTTTCACTGTTACTACTGAATGAATGTGAAAAATAGCTCATCTTACAAACAACAATCCTTCAAACAACACAGATTGAAATAGAGATGCAAGTTTTTTAAAAAGTTATTGATATAAGAGATAGCCGATTAAGAACAAAAATCCAATTTGTAAGCAAAACCAATCAATTGCTTGCAATCTCAATTGTGCAACTTAATCTTCAAGACATATAGTCTGAGGAAGGACTTCAAGGGGAAAATGGCAGACTGGAAGACAGCTCTGGAGAAAAGCAGTTGACACTAGCAGTATTAACAATCCTATCTGGATCAGAGATGTGAAATCATCCAAACTATTTCTTACAATTGTTCCTCTTCCTCATAAATGGACCATAAGACAGTGATTCCTGGTGTGTGGAGGGTAATTGTGACACAGAAGGGAGTAGATTCGCCATTTTCAGCTGCAAACAGAGCTTTTTCAAGGGCACTAAGCTTGTGCACTTCTCTTGCTAACTATTTTCAGAAATTGCCTATTAATGGCTTCAATGAAGTTAGACACTCGCAAAGTGACAAGGTTGGAAATTACAGATGATGCCTTCAATCCTCAGTAAAAATTATTTGAAAATTTATTTTTATAATATTTTAAAACTCAAAATGAACAGCAGAAAGCAAGACAAGGTATTGGCCTCAAAGCTTTGTAGGGTCAGAAAACATTGAGTTTTGGACTTTGAAAATTAAAACTTTGAAACTATTTTTAAAAGATAAATCTATGCTTGTTGCGAGAAAGAAAAATTGTTTTTGCGATTGGAGATGTAATAAGACACATAATGGCATTTTGAGACATCTTTGAGAAACTGCACAGGGACCTGCCTCATGAATTTAATTCGATTATGTCAGATATTGTGTCTTCTTGAGAACAATATATTCCCTGATGAAGATGTTACAGAACAATATATGCAGCAAAATTTACCCAAGAAAAATATGAACAAGCCTCTGAATAAGAATTCATCATCAGAAATAAAGAGAAAGCTGACTGAGGTTTTAAAAATTAAGAAGGAATTTAAAATTATAATGGCAGAGAACACTTTCAACAACTTTCTTTTATTGGATTTACAAGAGGCTGCTTAAAAAGTGCTAAAAAATCTGTAACAATGATCAATAAAACCAGAATGAATTACAGAAGACAGTTCTGTATGGAAGAAAAAATATTTTCTTACTTTTCTGTATGGAAGAAAAAATTCCTTACTTTTATTAAAAGTAAGGAATTTTAGAAAACATTTTAAAGGATAAATTATTCTTTAATTTAAATTGTAATAGTTTGTTTATACAGTAGAACCATGATGGCAAACCTATGGCATGCGTGCCCTAGGTGGCACGCAGAGCTCTCTCGACGGGCACATCATTCATTGCCCCAGCCTAGCTCTACTGCGCATGTGATTCCTGCTGGCCAGCTGGTCCTCAGGTCTCTGCTGCACATTGACGGGGGGGAGGCACATGCGCAGGGGAGTGCTCGCATTGTATTTGGGCTCACACAGTGCCCCCATGCCCCATTTTGGCTTCCAGGTTGGTGCAGGAGGCCTTCCAGGGCCAAAACAGGCCGCAGGGGAGGGGGGCGCACGCAGGGGGGCAGGGAGCACAGGTCGCATTGCATTATGGTGTTTCAGCACACGACAACAAAAAGGTTAGCCATCACTGCAGTACAACCTCTGCTCAGGACCATAATTCATTCCATAATGGCGCAGAAGGGAAAATCGACTGCAAAAAAAATAATTGTGAATTTTTTGATCAGAACTTGATTTGGTCATGGTCAGAAGTGTTCGGGGCCAGAGGTTCTACTGTATTAGGATTTTGATATTAGTGAAATGTGGATGTTTATAGTTCAGAACAGAGATATGCAATGTATATTTGAATTGGATAAGTTGGAGTGGGAACTTTTTGGGGAACTGTTGATATTTGAAATGGGGAAAATGTATATTGGAACTCATCTTTTGTTAAGGAGAAATGGTATTTGTAATTAATATTACAAATCTAGTATTCTGTTTGAATCTTTTGCTGATACAGCATTAAGATGTGACTTACTTGATTTGCGGGTTAGGAGATGAAGTATTTATTGGTAAAGAGGCAGTGAAGAGAACATAAGACTTGTTTACACTTGCCATGATGAGGGTTGCTTTTTTGAGGGGGGTTGTTTCTATATATTTTTTCTTTGCAGTTTTTTGTTTTCTTTTTTCACTTCTAGTTTGTATTAGTGTCTTTACCAGGACAATCTGAAGACCACGGAACCATTAAGATTTTCAATCTTAAGAACTTTTCACTATATAGTTGCCAAACAATTTTTTTAAAAAAAAAATCTTCTTGATGGTTTTTCATTTTCAAAGTCTAGTCTGCAACTGAATCTCTTGATCCAATTATTGAGGAGGTCCATTTTGACTTGACTCTTCCAAATCAAGAGTGACTTGTACAAAGCTATCCTTGAGTATCCACAGATGGACTTAAATTTGGGTCTCCCAGTGCTAGTTTTGATCCCGATACCACAGTGGCTCTCTATTTTTCAGACCTGAGTCCTCGGTTGATGAAATGGATTGCTAAATTTCTGGACAAATGGAAACAGTCATCAAAAAACATTTTTGCAACTCTAAATCTAAATTAACTCTCCGAACTCTAGCATAAAAGGAAAGAAAATAAACTTTAGCAAACTGCATTTGTTGTACCCTTATGTCGATAGCGAGGCTGTACAAAGCGCCCAAAAGCTGTAACAGTTTTTTCTCTGCACCGTTAACAGAAGTCGGATACGCTGGCTCGGGCGATAGCAAAAATAATAATAATACTACAACTCCCAGAAGACATTGGGAGGGGGGAAACCCGAAGGAAGAGTTTTTGTCATGTTTTGGTTTAGTTGCGAAATGACTTCTGGGACACGTTGTTCAAACGGTTCGAGGGCGGCGTAAGTTCCAACAGACCTTTTCGGAGCGAGAAAACTACTCATCCCATCAAGCAACGGGAAAGCGACGCCGGGAACAGCGCACCGAATCGGGAATCGAGCGACGGGGGCTGCGTGCGCAGATAGGAGCAACGGGCCCTTGCAGGTGAGGAGTTCCACGCAGTGTCTTGAAAAGGCAGGTGCTATAAGCGGCCGTTGGTCCCGGAGGTCTGGGAGATAAGCGGGGCGTGTGTGGGGAGAAGGGTATGCGAGAAGAAGATCTGGGGGGCTGGATCAGGCTGAGAAGCAGCCGCCTGCGACATCTCCTGGTTTTTAATAGCCCCGCCCTCTTACGTCGTAGATCTAATATATATATTTAATGTCCCTGGCTGACCCTTCATTTTACTACATGAAATTGCTCTTGGGACAGTGAATTTTTCGAAGCAGGTGGATTCAGATTATTTTATTCTTTTTTTTTAAAGACTCGAGAGTGAAAGTTCTTGCAGGTTACCTGCTTGGGAGTATATCGTTAGGTTCATAAGGGTGAGAAGCAATAATTTATAGGAGAAGAAACATCCCTTCTCTCTAAGGAAATCATTATAACCGTGCTTTGCACGTTGAATTGTGTAACAGAGGTATGGTAACAATTATGTGGCAGCGCTCACATAAATAATAACTATTGCATAACAGCAATAGTTGCGTAGTTTGCTTTTATTTATTTTATATTTTTCCCTTTGTTTTTCCCCTTTTTAAATAGGGAAAATGTTATTGTCTCCTAGGTGATCCCGTGGGAGGAGTCATTGATGGGATATTCTCAGATCCCATTTGCCTTGAGACTGAGGTTAAATTGAGGCCACTCCCCTCGGCCTCACTTTCTGGCTCCCAGTTAATCTCAGTCTTTCAGCCTAATAGGAGACTTTTTTCCTGGTTCCTGACTTTGTTCAATTTGGTGTGAGAATTTTCCATCCTTGCCTTCCCCACCTCCTCCCTTGTCTTCCCTGAGTGATTGTGGCTGAATTGGGCAATAGCTGGGCTTTGCCAGAGCACCTCAGGTTCCAAGACTGCTTGCAGTCTCTGGAGAGCCTCCGAAGCCAGCCCCCCGGTGATCAGAAGAGGAACTGCATTTCCACCCCATGGGGGGCTGCTGGAGCTCCTCCAGGCCTCTGGGTGGTGCTGTTGAGGCAGAGCTCCTGGAGGAATCAGGCCTCATGGTTGGCGGTCGTCATCTTGGATCCCTGCCGGCTTCTGGAAGACGCACGTGGCCAGGGCAGCCATTAGAGCTCTGCAGAGGCCACGTGCAAAGGCATTCACCATATGAATCCTGGAATCGTCTCTAGCTGCTCCTTCCAGGGTTCCACAATTGAGCCACGGATCGGTGTCATTGGGGCTACGTGCATGGAGCATGGGGCCCTTCAGGATCACTGGCAGCATTCTTTTTCTTCTGTGAGGAGCGGAGGAGGCTGCAGAGAGCCTGGTGAGCCATCTGTGGAGCTGTGAGTACCTGAGGCTTTTGGGGAAGCTGTTCTTAATGGCGGGTGCCACGAGGCAACCAGGGCAGGCAGCACCGGATTCCCCTGTGGATCCTGAGCCTGGCGAGGGGACTTCCAGAGGCCCCTCCACATCCAGAGAGAGGTTCTCGGGCAAGAGACCCACATCTAAGTCTGCCACAGCAGGGGGCTTTCACAGGGGACATGAGGGAGTTGCCACCAGGGCTTCCTCTCGAAGAGCCAGGGACTGCATTAGCCCTTCCCCCTCCAGGTCCTGTTCTCCCCTTAGCTCACGCCTGTGACTGAATCACCCCCTAGATCCTGGGGATCTTCCATGGGGGAGACGGTGTTTCCAGGTTCCCCCCTATCACCCTTGAGCACCCTGGGGCCCAGAGAGGGGATCCTTTCAGCAGGTCTGTTGCTGGGCTGGGCAGACCTAGGCTAGCTCCCTTAATCTGCTGAGGCAGAGCCGGTTTTGGGGCCTCCCACTGTTTCCCCAGCATTTCCTGAGCTTCCAGAGAGGTTTCAGCAGATTATTGCCCAGGCAATATCTGAAGGTATTGCCACAGGCATGCAGAAAAAAATCTAGATCCTCTAGGAGGAGTTCTTGTGGGACACCGGGAGGTCATCCAAACCAACCCGCAACCTCTTTTGCTCGCGAGCATAGGCAGAGCTCCCCCTCTACAGCTAGTGAGGATTCTGTGTTAGACGAAGGGGGTCAGAAGGAGGTTGGTTTCTCTGATGATGAAGAACCTGTTCCAGAGGCTTCCATGTTCACTGGTTTATTTCCCCCCTCCCAATTTGGTTCCCTTCTACGCAAGGCTAAAGCCATTGCGGATTTGGAGGTGGCTCCTGCTGCTGGGGGCACTCCGGCTACCCCAGCTCCAGGCACAAAAAAGGGGCCGTTCCACGAGCCCCCAGTAGAAAAGGAGGAGATCCCTACTCCCCCTATGTTCAAGGAGGTTCTCAAGTCACAGTGGGCAAAGCCCACAGCCTTTCCTACCCCAGGCGGCAACGATCCCCGGTTTTATAACTTTGATCCTAGTTTCTCTCAGGCTTTACAGATTCCGACAGTGGACCAACTGGGCGGCTTTGGGCATCGTCCTCTCTGGTGGCTGGCGACATTGCCAACAATCTTAAGGCGGAAGGTAGGAGAGCAGAACTGACTGCGCAAGAATGTCCAGGCGGCCATGTGGGCAATCAAGGAAGCGGCTGCGGCCGCCTTCTTCAATAGGTCTACCCTTCTCTGGCTGACCCAGATGCAGGAGAGGGTTCCGGCTACGGAGGTACGTCTCTTGCAGGACATCGCAAAGCTCACTGCAGCTGCCCAGTTCTCAGAGGATGCCACACTTGATTCAGTCAAGTACGCGTCCAAAGCGCTCGCCACGTCGGTGGCATCCAGGAGACTGCTTTGGCTCCATAGTTGGCAGGGGGCGGCCCGGTCCAAGTGGACCTTAGCAGCAGCAGAGTATTCTGGCAACAAGCTATTTGGAGCATCCCTGGACCCGCTGCTGGTGGAGGACAAGAACAAACGTAAGATCCTTCCTTTTTCTTTAAAGCGGGCAGAGCAAAGGTCGACGCCCTACCAGAGGAGGCCTGCATATCGGCCTCCAGAGGAGGACTACCAGCAGCAACAGAGGTACCCTCGCCAAGGGGATAGGCAATATTATAGAGAGAGGAATCGATACCAACAGCCCAACAAGCAGTCCTTTCAAAAGCGGGGGGTTGGCCGTTCCTACCACAGGAATAAATGATCCGGGCTCGGATCTTCCTACTGGCGGTCGCCTCGCTCACTTTGAGGACCGCTGGGACCTCATCACCTCTGATGAATGGGTCCTCCACACTGTTTGTTGTGGGTTGCATTTAGAGTTTCGTTCTCACCCCCCTTCTCGTTTCCTGGTCTCCTCCTCTTGGAACCCAGTGAAGTAAGAGCTTATGCGCAAGGCCATCCAGCACCTGCTAGACATTCAGGCAGTGGAACTGGTTCCGGAGGACCAGAGAGAGTCTGGTTTCTATTCCAACCTTTTTGTAGTTCCAAAGAGTTCAGGGGGCTGGACAGCCATCCTAGATCTAAAGTTGCTTAACTCCAGGCTGGTTTTCCGGAAGTTTAAAATGGCTTCCTTGAAGTCTATCCTCGAAGGGATCAAGGTTGGGGATTTCCTGGCCTCCATTGATCTTACAGAGGCCTATCTCCATATCCTGATTGCACCGGACCATAGGAGGTTCCTTAGCTTTTCTTACGGGGAGGGTGGGGTGTCCATTATCAGTACAGGGCCCTTCCCTTTGGTTTGCCTTCGGCCCTCAGGACCTTCACTAAGGTGTTGGCGGTGGTCGCGGGTTACCTCAGGTCTGTCCCGATTCGAATTCAAATTTATTTAGATGATGTCCTTGTTCAGGGGCGCAGTCCTGGGACTGCGAAGAAGGACCTTCAGTTCACCATTAGGACCTTGCAGTCCTTGGGCTTCACTGTAAATTTTGAGAAGACCCATTTAGAGCCCTCCACATGTTTGCAACACCTGGGGGCAGTCATTGACACGGTGGAGAGTAGGGTGTACCTCTCACAAGATCGTAGGGACAGTATCTGCCAACTGGTCCAGCAGATCCGTAAGGCACACTCTGTCCCTGTGGTGTTGCTCTCGCATCTGCTGGGAAGTGCATCTCCTGCATAGCAATTGTCCCGTGGGCTCAACTTCACTCCAGAGAGCTGCAATGCTGCTGCTTCTGTACCAGAGGGACAGTGCCAATGACGCGATGTTTCAGATTCCCGTTCCACCTCAAGTCCGGCTGTCTCTGTGCTGGTGGACGTCTCCAGCCATGGACAAGGGGGCTCTATTAAGAGAGCCAGACAGGTTGGTGTTGACAACCGACGTGAGTCTCTTTGGTTGGAGGGGTGCATCTCGACTCCCAGCTGGCCCAGGGATGTTGGTCTGCCTCCGACTTGCGTCAAAAACTGGCTGGAGCTCAGGGTGATCCACCTAGCCCTACGTCATTTCAAGAAGGTCGAGGGGAAGTGCCTGCTGGTGCTGACAGACAACATTGCTGCGAAAGCGCACGTCAACAAGCAGGGGGGCACCCACTCGGCCCTTTGGAACGAGGCTGCGAAGTTGGGAATTGGGCGGAACGTAATCTGTCGCTGAGGGCGGAGCACATCTCGGAGGTGGACAACCTGCAAGCTGACTGGCTCAGCTGAGCAACAGTGGATCACGGAGAATGGCAACTGCTTCCTGAGGTCTTCGTCAGGATTTGCCAGAGGTTCGGCAGGCCAGTTATGGATCAGTTATGGAGCCAATGCGCAGGTCCAGAGGTTTATCTTCCGGTACCCAGCTCGGGGTGCGGAGGACGTGGACGCCCTGCGGTGTCGTTGACCGGAGAGCCTCTTGTATGCCTTTCCCCCTCTTCCCTTCATTCCCGGGGTCCTCAGGAAGTTGGTAGCAGAGGGGGCGGAGGTCATTCTAGTGGCCCCTTATTGGCCTCGTCACGGACCTGATAGATCTGTTCGAGTCCCCCCACTGGAGGATTCCCCGAGGGGAGGTGGCTCTATGCCAGGGGATCCTGCATCATCTGGAGCCTCAGTGGCTCCAGTTGACCGTTTGGCACTTGAGAGGGAACAGTTGAGGGAGGCCCAGTTTTCAGCTAGAGTCATTATGACCATCGAGACCTCCAGAAGAAAATCTATTACCAGCATCTACGACGCCACTTGGACTGCTTTTGTGTCCTGGTACCATTCCGCGCAGGTAGATCCAGCGCAAGCCTCAATACCTCAGGTGCTGGAGTTCCTGCAGAACGGGCTGGACAAGGGGCTTTTCCATAACACCCTCAAGAGGCAGGTTGTGGCATTGGCAACGGTTCTTGGGTTGGGTTCCCGTTCCCTAGCACAGGATCCGATCATTAAAAGGTTTCTCCGGGGGGGGGGGGGGGCAACCTTAGGCTCACTGTGATCCATTGTTTCCCCACTTGGGATCTTCCAATGGTCCTGCAGGCGCTGATGAGGGCTCCCTTTGAGCCATTAAGGACGGTGAGCCTGCAGTTCCTCACCCTGAAGGTAGTGTTCTTGGTGGCCATCATATGCGCCAGGCGCATTTCTGAGATCAATGCCCTGTCCTCCAGAGAGGATCTGTGCACATTCCATGAGAACAGGGTGGTCCTCAGACTGGACCCTTCATTCTTACCCAAGGTCAGTTCCCCATTCCACAGGGCACAGTCCTGCCGGATTTCTGTCCAGCACCATCCAGGGAGAGAGAACGCTCCTGGCATCGACTAGATGTGAGGAGGGCATTGCGCATCTACCTTAAATGTACCTCTCCCCTCCGGAGGTTGGAGGCGTTGTTCGTCTCCTTCCACCCTTGGGGCTAGGGTATCCTCAGCTATCATTGGTAGATGGATCAGGTCGGCTATTACTAGAGCCTACGAGCTCGCACCCTTACGGTGCCGGCTGGAATTACGGCCCACTCCACCAGGATTGCGGCCACGTCGGCAGCCTGGTCAACTCAGGCACCCATAGAGGATATTTGCAGGGCGGCAGCCTGGGCTTCCCCTACGCCTTTCATCAGACATTACCGGGTGGACACTTACGCTTCGGTGGAGGCTTCATTCAGTAGGCGGGTTCTGCAGAGAGTGTTAGAACCTTGGGAGGCTCAGGCTTCCGATTCCCTCCCTGGGACATCGAGCATTGGTATGTCCCATCAATGACTCCTCCCACGGGATCACCTAAGAGACTGTCAGTTGGTCTTACCTGAACTGCAGGTCTCTAGGTTCCCATGGGAGGAGTCACTCCCCATCCCAATTGGGCGCTGACGCGGGAAGTGCCTAAGCGTTCTTATTGTATTAGGTTGGTTCGGTTCTTGTCTGGTTTGGTTGTTGTTCTTGTGTTCCGTTTGCTGTTCCTTACCATTCCTACCAGATTCTTCTTATACCGTTGACCTTCGATTAAACTGGGAGCCAGGAAGTGAGGCAGGGGGGAGTGGCCTCAGTCTCAGGGCAAATGGGGTCTGAGAATATCCCATCAATGACTCCTCCCACGGGAACCTAGAGACCTGCAGTTCAGGTAAGACCAACTGACATTTCCATTATAAATTTCTTTTTTAAATATAATTCTTAGTGTGATTGATATATTGATTATCAAATGCAAAGTCATATATATCTAGCAAGCTAGCCTGCTTTCGTATTTTAGATATGTATATTAATATCTCTATAGTAGAGGGTAAAACTAATTTATAAACTGCTTGGCCTCCAAAAAAATTAACAAATTAAGCATTCCTTGATACGAAAGAAAAGCTTTCCCCCAATTAAGATTTTTTCACTTCCTCTTCCTTTTCCAAAATAACAAGAAAGCTGTGGATATGTTGCAATCATAGATTCAGGCCCATCAGATAAATATATCTGTTAGATGTGTCTTAAAACAAGGATTTAAAAAAAGCAACAGCCAGTTTGGTCTAATGGTTTAAGGTATCAGGCTAGAAAGTGGGAAATTGTTGGGTCCTGCCTTAGCTATGAAAGTTAGCCGGGTAACTTTGGGCCAGTCACTTTCTCTCAGTCCAATCTAAGAGTTGTTGGGAAAATAGAAGGAGGAAAGGGTGTTGGACATGTTTACTGCCTTAAGTTATTTGTAA
The DNA here is from genome assembly GCF_964273705.1 of Natrix helvetica. Lineage (NCBI taxonomy): Eukaryota > Metazoa > Chordata > Lepidosauria > Squamata > Natricidae > Natrix > Natrix helvetica. The sequence continues at coordinate 109,581,792 of NC_138548.1, read as the reverse complement.
AAATAATACAAGCAGGATACAAGTAAAATAAAAAAGTAAAATTAACTTATTTCAATAGCATAAGCTTGATGGGGAAGGAGAAGATAATGTGCTCTTTGGCTTTCCCACAGTTGAGATAGCAAGGATCAAGACTACTATGGAAGATTTTGATGGGGACTTCAGTCACAGAAAAGCCATTATGTCTGAATTATGTTGCAATCAGATTGCTGCAAACATCCTGTGAGTCTTTTCTCTCTGGAACAATTTTATTGTTTACTGCCCAACCAGGGGGGGGGGGGGAAGGAGGTGAATAGATCAGAGACAGAAACAAAAAAAAAATCTATAACATGCATTTAAAAATCTGTAACGTGCATTTCTTTAATCTACATTTCTTAGTCCTTGAAAAACTTGAGTTTGATTCTTTTTCTGATCTCATCCAATTATATTTTTATGCTTGGTGATTTAACTGTATTGTATTAACATTTGGTTGTTAGCGATGGTTTAAACAGTCCTACAGATCCACTGGTGTGTAAGTCCCAACACTGAAGTACAGTACTTGCTGTCTCTGCCTAGTGTGCAATAATATGTTGCCCCAAAATTCTACTAGACATAATTTAGATTACTAAATAAAACAAATATCTTTGCTTTCCAATTTTAAAATAATAATTTGTAGATGATAACATTGCAAACCTAGAGGGTTCACTTATCAAAGTGACAAGTACTATTGATATACTAGAAAATTGCAAGTCCACATTTTTTGATTGCGCTGATGATATGTCCAACCTCTTACTGCCAGGGTACAGGATCTCAGAACCTTGGTGGCTTTTACTGACCCAGAGGATGGAATACTGGTTCATACTCCAGATGGTGAGTGGCTAGAGGTTGTTCCATGCCTGTTTACCATCGCCATAAAGTACTTTGTTGGACAACTCTTGTCAAATACAGTTCTCCTGTGATAGGCAATCTGTCACCAAAGAATAAGAACACTAATACTGTTGGGCTACTAAACATGCTTAAATACCTAAAAAGGCCTTCCGACTTCAGAAATAGTGTGAAGTTGTGCCAACAAACCTCATGTTTGTCTACATAAATGTATTACAGAATTGTAATTAATTTAGAGCACTAAATATCTGGATGCCATTGTAGAGAATTGTCAAAACAAAACCAAGTTGTTTTATGTTCCAGATTTGTACACAATCCTAAGTGGTAATATTTGCACATCAGCGCAAAGATATTACTATTGCATTAGAAATACACAAAAGGGAACACAATTTATCAAAGAAGCCACTAATTTATGCTAAATATTATTTCCATCCTTAAATAAAAAGCAAAATGTGATGGTTATAGATTATTTAATGCTACCAAGTTTTTAATTCTCACAATTTTGCGTAATACTCTGTAGTAAATCATAGATTTCCTCAACTTGTATTTTGCATTTCATTACTTATAAGCAAGAACTTTGCTTTCATTTAAGGTGACTGTTCTTTAATATAAGTTCTTGGTAGGTTAGTATTGATAGATTACCCACTATTCTTAATGAAATATTAATTAAAATGAAGTACTATTCCCTGGGCTAAAATCTAAAGCACTAAAATTTGACCAGTTGAGAGTTTCTCTACAAATATGATTATTAGATGTTTGCACTTGTAAAAGAAGATGCACCAACGGCATTAAATCTGGAAAGCACAGCAGAAATAGGTTAGACTGTATACTCTTGTAAAATCATATGTGTGTGGCAGGTTATAGGATTATAGATGTATTTAAAAATAAATAGGAAAAAAAATCGCATATCACAAGAAATCTTGTAGTAGAATCTACTTGGAATCTATTTATACCATGTCAATATTGTTTATAAAAACAAAACTAATTCCATCTGAGATAATAGATTAGATTAAAGTTTCTCGCTTATTTTTTCTCTCTCTTCTTGTTTTAAAGTTTTGGTACTTTTTTTTTGCAATCTCCTTATGTAAATGAAGAAGCAGATATCAATAATACTGTATGTCCTTACATATTTGCATATAACTCTTCCTTTTTGTTCTAGGAGGTGTTAAACATCCTCTGAGAAACAGCTGAAGAACGTATTTGTCTGTAGAAAGACCCAAATCAAAGTAGTATAAACAAGTGATCATCAAGAATGGGAGAAGAAGGTGCAGGTGAACCCTTTGTGGGTATTATGACTGATGCGGCCGCAGATTACGAAGGCATCCTTCCCTCAGATACAATTTCCCTGAGTGATTCAGATTCAGAAGATTTTGAGTTTGCAGGCAGTGCTGAAGTTGATGCTGTGTCCCCTGAGGAGCCGCTTCATTCAGATGACGTGGATTCTGAATCAAATAAGAGTGGGGACTCTTTGCACAACAGCCCAAAATCAGTTGTTCAGCCCTTTCATTTGAAAGGCATGAGTTCAAGCTTTTCACAACGCAGCCAGAACATTTTTGATTGTCTGGAAGGAGCAGCCAAGCAGGCAGTGCCCTTGACGGGTGAAGACAGCGTCATTGATAAAAGATTTAAACGCCCTCTGCCACCACTCAGCATTTCGAACAAGACGCCTGCGGAAAGCTTTGGAAAACAACGTCAGCCAAATCAGTCTTATAAAAGTTCCCCACCAGTACCTGATTATGTGGCCCATCCAGAACGCTGGACCAAGTACAGTTTGGAGGATGTTGCAGAATATAGTGATGATACCAACAGATCAATTGCTATGGAGTTCTTGAGTGGCTTGAAGAAGGGTAGAAAGGAACAAAGCTCAACAAGTCCTGAAAATTATATACCATCTTTCAACCAGGATGCTTCTAGCTCTGGTGCAGGAAGAATTGTCTTTAGCAAACCAGTAAAGGCAGGCTTAGACAGATCAGGAAGAAAAAGAGGAGCTTCAGCAGAGGAAAAGTTGGAGGCCAACATTATTAATGCAAACCAAGGGGCCAGTGGAAGGCCTCTCGGTAACTTGGATGCCCAGAATAAAAGTGATGTAGTTGTACTAGATCCCTCAGAAAGCAAAGAGAAAAAAAAGGAAGATTGGGAGCCGCTGAAATTGGAAGAACGAGGTGCTCAAAGAGCCAACACAGGTTCTTCAGAGGTGCCTGAAGAGAAGGTGACAACAACCATAGGATTTCATGGTAGCCAGAAAAGGAGTAGGAAACATTTCCGACCCAAAGCTAATGATGATGATGATGATGATGATGAAGAAGAAGAAGAATCCTAAAAGCCAGATACATTATATTTGTCTTTTTCCAGTGATAGCTTACTGAAAATTTTATCTTCATCATATGCATGAATTTGGGCAATTGTTTTCCTTAACATGCTTGTTGCTGTGACTAAGAATACTTGTAACTTTGCTCTTTCCAACAAAATCCCACTGTGTTTTGCAATAAATAGAAGACATTTTGCCTTGAGATAGTCCAACAATATATGTGTAGTTTCTGTTTATGCAAGGACGTCTCAGCTATTCAGCTGTCAAAACTTTTGACAGTATACTGTATTGATATCTCAACCAATTCATAATTGATAAAACATATCTTGTGGATGAGGTACAAGATTTATCAGTTTATTGTAGCTGGGGTAAAGATTTAACCAATATTATTCCACAGTACAAATGAAAATAAAAGCATGAAATATGACAATGTTATTCGGCTAGAGACCAGAAAATGTAAACACACAGTATGTTAAGATCATAGGAAGTGCTAACAAATTGGAAGTGATGTTTTCTAAAATTGAAATACAGCCAATCAAGCCATACTTAGACTTGATTGGTTCAGACTGTTGAATTTCCACAACTTCCTTGAAAACTGAAATATTTTTTCCCCTCCATACTTGGAAGCTTCTTCTAAAGTACATGGATTTTTGTCCACTGAACTGTTTATGTAAGAATAAAGGAGCTTAAAATAGTATTTCTAGCAGAATATTCATTTGATATTTTTGGTGTCAATAAAACTTGGGAACAACTGCTTAATTAGGTTGAAAATTCTGTACCTGCATGTTAGCAGCTAGCCATTTGTGTCAAAAACTAATTTTCTCTCTACTCTTGTACCCCTTTTTACCCATTAGCCCCTTTCTACTTGTCACACTTTCTGCCTTTACATTTAAGGAAGCAAGATGCCATCTCATTTCAGCTAAAGTTCTCTTGTACAGCTATCCCAGCGTTACTCTCACCTTGGCATGTTTGGTCATGAATAAATACATTGGTTGGAAAAAAATTGTTTTATTACTGCTTATAGGTAATGCTCCTTTAGCTATCACAATTGGAAATGGTAACTCAGTCATTAACAAAGCAATCACTAAGAGAAACTGCAGCGATGCTCATTATCTTACTTCACCTTTCTTTTGCTTTAAAGTCCTGAAAGATCATAAATGTGACCATTGGTCACAAAGTTACCTTTTTCAGTCTTAACTGCAGTTGCTTTCTGGGCAACTGCTAAATTTGGACTACCTATATATGAGAATGCCTAACGCAGTCTAATTGTTTTATACAAAAAAGACGTTAAATATTTGGATTGAAACTAAACGTAATTGTACTCATGATTAGTGGAAAATAGCAAGATTGGAAACTAACTACACTAGTAATATATACGTTCAAGGGGAAAGGCACAAAATGAGGGAAGCAGGTCAATGAATACTATGTACAACTATATCAAAGAAGGATAATTGAAAAGATCAGAAAATATATAAATGTTCCTTGGTTATAAGAAAATATTGAAAGGTTTGGTCTAAATCAGGCATGTCAAACAAGGCCCTTGGGCCGGATTCGGCCTGTAATGTCCAATCTGGCCCACGGTGTCCTGGAAGATGTAAGGGGCCAGGCCGCATTGCTTTGGCCTGATCTACCCAGTGCGAAGAGGAAACATTGGGCCAGTGTGGTTTGGGCTTGGTCTACCCAGTGCGAAAACATGGAAACATGCCAGCAATTTGGGGAATGGTGTCAAGCTAGCCATGCCTACCCAGTTGGCTATGAACGATGAGTGGCATCAAGCTGGCCATGCCACCCACTTGGCGACGCCCGCCTGGCCCCTTGAGGTCAAACACAGCTCTGATGGGGCCCACAATGAAATTGAGTTTGACACCCCTGGTCTCAATGAATTTACAGAGTCACATAGCGTAAAATTTATTTTAACAGTGAAGATTAGAATAAAAAAACATTTTTGAGATGTCATTAGATAATTTATTGGAAACACATTGGATATAATGTAAAAGGAAGGCATTATGTAGTTATAACAGTGGTGCTCTCACATTAAAAGAAAATATCCATTAGGTATTTGAATTGACAAAATTATACGGAGAAGTGATCTGTTACAATCAGTTATTGATATACATCACATCATCAAACTGACGAGTATCTACCCCATCTTCATTTTCTGGTACAACCATTTGATCAGTGCCTGCATTTATGAAACATGAAAATTTAAATGAAAATATTGGTTATATAAAGAATGAGCAGGTATAGTGAGATTTGAATAAGTTATTTCTTGTAATGCCACTTGTCAAGACTAGCTTGTCTTTTTTAAAAAAAAACTTACATATTTTCTGTGTATTTCAGTAGAGATGTTCAAGAATGGGAAAATAATACACCTGCAATCTTTAAAGATTAATCTGGCAAATTATGGACAAAATTCCACTAGCTTGTGTATGGAGATTCAAAACACATCCATTTTTATACTGACTGACTACATTATTTTTTTTGTTATAAGAAAGTACATTTGTGCTTACTTTTAACATATTATCAAGTTCATTTTTACCTGGATTAAATGAGAAAGAGGTATGAGATCTTCCATATTCAAAAGAAGCTCTAATCCCCAAAATTTGGAAGCTCTTGGGCAACTCTATCTTAATGCTCACAATTGGGTAAGTGAGATTTTTGTACTCATTAGCAAGTGTTAAATACATAATCAGCTATGTGAATAATTTATGCTGCTGCTGTGTGGGATATTTCCCCCCCCCCCTGCTTATATGCAAATCTTAAATATCCCACGTTTGAAATTCAAACGCCCCTTTTGTGCTTGCTGTGGGAGTATTGTGCTATCTTAAGGTTAATAATGATAAAGCATTGTTCATTTTACTGCAGAGAAACATACCTGTACGAAATAGGTATGTTTGAAGATGCCACAAGACTGTTCCAAAGGGAGAGAGGCTGTTTGTTTCGGTTTGGTACTTTCAGGTCAATTTTGACTCCTGGTAACTGCCTGGACAAGTCCCTGTGCAGTTTTCTTGGCAAGATTTTCAGAAGGGATTTGTCTTTGCCTTCTCCTTAGGGCTGAGAGAGTGTGACTGGCCCAAGGTCACCCAGCTGGCCTCATGCTCAAAGAGAGACTAAAACTCACAGTCTCTGTAGTCTGGTGTCTAACCACTATGCTTCCAAAGTTACTTCTGTGGAAATGAGTACACAGAGGAGCAGACTTGCTGAAGCTAAGTAGGTCCTAAATTAGGCTTTACATTCCTAGACTATAGAAACAGGCAGAAAGAATAACCATGGGGAACCAGAGATTGAGATGCAACCAAGACAACTGTCAACTAAAACCTGAATCTGGGGCAGAACTGTAACCTGAGAACGTATCTCAGACAAGCTGCTCCCTAGTCCACACGAAGGGAGGGAGGAAGAAGCACATTCATACTTGCAAGGTTCTGTTACTACTGTAACACCTTATGAAAGTAATACGTGCATTCATGACTTTGGTTTCCCAGTCTAGTCTACCTTGAAGGGCTGACAGCTACCGTCTTTCCCCCAAAACAAGACAGGGTCTTATTTTCTTTTGACCCTCCCCCCCCGAAATAAGCACTTGGCCTTATTTTCGGAGAGGTCTTGTTATTTTTGAGGTGCAGGAAACAGCGAGCATGGTCACCTCACGGCTGCTGCTGCTTTGCAATATTTTTGGGGAGAGTTTATTTTCAGGGGAGGGCTTATTTTAGCGCATGCGCTCAAAAGCCTGATTGGATTTATTATCTGGGGACGTCTTATTTTCAGGGAAACAGAGTACCTACAGATAAACTAAAAATGTTGAAATTGTTTCAGTCTGAAAATGTGTTTTTAAAGGGCACTCGATGTTCATTATGTAGTAAAATGAGTTTGGCTAAAGTGCCTGGCATTGAGAGGTCACTTTGTCTCCTATGTACCAGGCCAACATTTTCCTCATATTTTCATATAGGAGATTAAGCTGGAATGCAGAGGGATTGCTATGAACTACCTAGCCAGTCAAAAACAGTGGCAAGATGTTAAATTCTTAACCATTATATCATTGTGTCTTTCTTTATAATCTAACGATTAAGAAAATAAGGTTTACACATCCCTAAAGCTTATGGCTTGTTAATCATAGTTAATTGAATAAAGTATTATTTTATTGGCACAATTTGTTAAGCATTAATTAAAATGGCTGGATTCACAAAACCCAGCCCAAGCCAAAAAAAAAAAACCTTCATTATGACTGAATGCAATGTATGAAGTCATAGCCATTATACTTAGCACAATTACAGATGCTTCTACAGCAATTCTGGTGTGTATTGTGTATTAGACTGTTTTTAATGGATTTTAGGGGTTTTTTTAACCTCTGTTTTGCATTCCTCCCCCACTCTACCCAATCTTTATTAGGACATTACTCACATGTGTTGTTTGAAGTTGGTCTGCTGAAAAATAAACTGTTGTTCACTAAAGTATCTGCCATTGAAGAAAGCATAATTGTGCAATAGCTAATCTGCATAATAAAAACAAATTATTTGGATACCATTACTATTCAAGACATACTACAATTATAATACTAATTATAGCAAAGTTCTGTGAAATCAAAACTGATGGCATAGTGGTTTTCTTTTGTGATACAGTCATAGAATCAGAATGTGATTGTAGACCAAACTTTGAAACCCTCTACCCATTTACTTAAGTAGTTTTACTTCTGTGTAGGCTTACTTCTAGGTAATTGCATATACAGTAGTTTCTTCTTAGTTATTTTGTCCAATTGAGACCCTTGAATCTATGAATTGTTTATTAGGTTTAGAATCCAAAGTGTCCTTTGATTGTAACATATTTTGAAAGTAATTTATTATTGAAGTATCCTTCTGGAGAAGGCCATAGACTATTGTTTATCCATCTCACCTAATCATGCCCCAAACAAAAAAAAAAAAGATTGATGCATGAAATCCTATCATGATTTCTGAATGTTGATCTTGGAGATATATGTATAAACAAATAAAAAATTGTGCAACTGAAGCATAAAGAAAGAAATTCTTACTTGTGATTCCAAAGATTTAAGCTGTTTCTCTTGCTCTTTTAGACCACTAAAATTCTTTAAAAGACTGTCCACCCTGTTTTAAAATAAACCAAGAATAATAGAGTCAGAAAAACATGGTCATAGAGGAGATCCTGAAGAACTCAGTAGAGCATCTATCCAAGACTTATTTAGAATAGTTTCTACTGCAAATAATTTCTGTGAATTAACAATTATCCATCTAGGAAATGAACAGTAAGACTGAATCCATCCACCTACTATAGCAACTCATATCTTCTAGTTTGGATTTTGAGTGATTGCTACCTGCTATTCGAATTCCATGGACATAGATTCTACATGGAGGTATCTGTTGACACGTCTGTGCAATCCTGTTCTAGTTGGAATTCAGTTGGTGAACCTATAAGAACCACTGGATGTCTGAACTGGGCTCTAAACATCAGATTCTGCTGTTCATCTCTACATTTAGAATAAAGGTAAAGGTTTCCCTCACACATATGTGCTAGTCATTCCCGACTCTAGAGGTGATGCTCCTCCCTGTTTCTAAGCTGAAGAGCCAGTGCTCTTGGTCATGTGGCCAGCATGATTAAATGCTCACAGAATGTTGTTATCTTCCCACCAAAGGTGGTCCCTATTTTTCTACTTGCATTTTTACATGCTTTAGAACTGCTAGGTTGGCAGAAGCTGGGACAAGTAATGGAAGCTCACTTTGTTACGCTGCACTAGGGATTCGAACCGCCAAATATTTAGAATAGCTTATCACAAAAAATGACTTCTATTAATGTTATTCCTAGCATTTTCATTGCGAGGGCCATATAATGTGTGCATTTTTTAATGCTGGGGTTTCCCATATCACCTATAGAAGGATCTGTTTGTACAGTGGACATTTGCAGTAGGTTGGCTTGAAGAACAATGATTTTGGATTATGTTGCATCTGGGAGGTGGGATTAAAAGCTTCAAAAAGGGAAAGGGAAACAGAAACAGGAAAAGAATAAGAGAATGAAAATGAAGTAAATAAAGCCACCCATTATCAAATGTTTGCTGCTGACCTGATTATAAACATATAAATATGTCCCCTGCTTTTTAATTACATCAAACTGCACCTTACTTGCTGACCCTTACTTACTTGTCTGACATCTTCTTCAGTTTTTCCTCGTTGCTTTCTTTTTTCTTTGTTTCCAAGCTTGCCAGGTAATTTTCTTTCTGGAGCATCTCCCAGGTTATTAATTTTTGATCCAGTTCTTCTGGAATGTCTCTTTCTGAAGGAAGGGAGAGTTAGATTTGGGGTGGGGAAAAGGAAACAGTTGCCAAAGGAGGGGGTATAAACCAACACCAAAATATAGAAAAATCATCACTTGCTGGTTTTCTATAGGGTTTAAATATTACACTATAATCAAATGAATATTGAAGGCACCTCAGTAATACTGTACACGCAGTTTTCACTGAGTTCCCTTGAAGTTGAATACACACTTTAAGAATATGAGTATGAAAGGAACCACTTAGTTTAAGTCAGAGGTGCGTTGCTCTATAGTGGTGGCGGTGCGAGGCTGCGCCCACCCACCCGGATGCTTCTGCACATGGCAGAAGCGTCGCACACGCACAAACGAACTAGTAGTAAAAAAAATGGAAACCCATCACTGGTCTATGTCCAATGGCTGACTCATTGCTGTATCTTGAAAGAAGCTCACTAACCCAGTTCACAGAAGCACCACTCCTGCACCCCCAGCATAGGAAATGTTTCCCCATACAAATTTTCATCTCTACCCTGGAGGGTTTATGGGCAACCTTAATTTCCATTCTGAATACTTCCTCAGAGGCCTCATGTTGACAAATGTCCCATTTTGATTTAAAATGTAGCAGTCTATTTTTAATTTACTTCTAATAGAATTGGAAAATCTCTTGGAGGGGGATGCCCCATAGTCGTCTCCATGTGTAATTTTGGATCTTAACAGATATTCATCATTTGTTCTCTGTGCTACAGCAGTAATAGTTTCTACTGATATATTTTTTAAGAAAGTGTGAGTTTTTATTTTTAATTAAAAATTAATGTTTAATTCCATTTTGCTTTTAACATTAATTTGTTTTTATATAATCACAGATAATATCATTTTAATGCATTTTAATGCAATGTAAAATGATCCAGATGTAAATGTAAAATGGAATACAAACCATTTGGAGGGCACCATACTGAGGAAGGTTATTCATCCTCTACATCATTTCAATTTTTAAAAATAATAATCCACAGCTAATTATATAGAAATGAACTTTACTATTGCCTAAACTGATAATACAGTTTATGATTATACATTAATATATGTATTGTATGTATGTGTATGTATAGATGTAATCCTCAGCTTGTTCTTACCATTCTCCCCATCGCTTACCCAGATGTTCTTTTTTGTGTTCGGTCTTCTTAAGGGCCCATCTAAGAAATAGTTTAACATGGTCAATAATGATAAAAGGAGGAGCAAATGCAGGACGACCATGGTATTCAACAATCAAGTTGTATCGCTGAAATTTCCAGAAGATGTCTGCATTTCCTTGAACAACCTGAAAAGTATAACTTAAAAAGAAGAAGGGTGGTATCAACAGATCTTATTCGCTAAAGAGAAGATTGTTTTCAAATGTGTAAAGTTCTTGCTGTTTTTTCTAATTGAGGAAGGAGTCTGCCAGCTTTTTTTTTTTTGGGTGTGATTAACACTGACAGTAAACAAGCTTGGATTCTGCTGAGGTAAAATGAATTTCACAATTCATTTTGTATGAAACATCATGATAATTGTTTCATGTGATTTGGAGAGGCAGTTCTAAGCCTTGAGTTTGATTTGAATTAATACATTAATTAATGCAATTAATACATTGAACACGATAAAATATTCCTGTGAATATTCAAGCATTGGTGTTATTTGATGCATAGGACAAATGAGACTAAACCTGAAACAATATCACCATTTTGCTAAATTTTCTTTCAATATTCTCTGCAAGCTGTCTGTTTCATCAGCTTGTTTTGTATTTCAATTGCCATTTAGGAGATACCCAAGCATTTAATAACTACATCTGATATATTTATTTTCTACCTGAGAATGTAGCTGTTTCCACTGACTATAGAATATTTTAGGCTGTATTTGTTTTAGTGTTGTTATGTCCCTTGGTTTAAAATAGGCAAAGTTTTTGTTTCCGTTCTTATTTTTGTTCTGTGTCTCAAAGGTACATCACCCAAAACTGGAAGGAACATGAGCTATTTAAGACTCCCAGATCAGGAAGAGATAATATGATCACATGAATAGGCCAGAAAGATCACATCAGTAGTCCTGCCTATTTAAAGAAGGTTATCCAACTATATTGCCATATATCCCTGGGCTAGTTGAGATCATAGTAAATATTTTCAGTGGGTTTTAAAAGGTCCCAAGATGTCAAATATGTTTCATAAAAATTATTATGAAGATAAATGTTCAGAACTCTATATAAACTATAAAAAGTTCTCCCTTATTAATTGCCAGAGAAAATAAAGTTAAATACGGTAGATTATTTCCAGAGATAGGACTATTTATTTAAATATCTGCACAAATTACCTATTGCATAACACGTGCAACTTTATTAAGAATTTAAGCTTTGCAAAAGTAACATATTTAAGCATATTAATAATATACTGAATAATATTACTGTAAGTCTTCATTTTAAATAGATTGAGAACCTTCCTGATTCTATCAGAAATTCCTTTTGTGACAAATCTGAGACAACCAAATTCCATTGACATGGGTGCTAAGCAGACCAGTCCTTGACTTTCAATCATTTAGTGACCACTTAAAGTTACAATAGCATTGAAAAAAGTGATACACTTATGACCATCGCAGCGTCCAGTCACATGTTCAAAATATGGGCACTTGGCAACCAGCATATATTCAGGATGGTGGCAATGTCCCGGTGTCATGTGATGACCATTTATGACAGGGGTGTCCAAACTTGGGAAATTTAAGACTTGTGGACTTCAACTCCCAGAATTCTGGGAGTTGAAGTCCACAAGTCTTAAAGTTCCCAAGTTTGGACACCCCTGATTTATGACCTTCCCAATCAGCTGACAAGCAAAGTCAATGTGGGAAGCTGGATTCACTTAACAACCATGTAATTTGCTTTAAAATCTGCACTGGTTCTCTTAATAACCATGGCAAAAAAGATCGCAAGATTGGGAATGACTCACTTGACAACTGCCTTGCTTAGCAATGGAAATCTTGGTTCCAACCATGGTTGTAAGTCAAGAACTAGTATGCGATATGTCAGTCTAGCACAGTTATCAAGAAGTAAATCACATTACGCTTACTCAACAGGATTGATTTCAGAATACATAGCTGTACTCTCAGTATGTTTATTTTGCTACTGCTTTTCTTTGCAAAACCTTTTGTGGATTCCATCTATTACACACACACACACACACACACACACACACACACACACACACGATAAGTCCCGGAGCGTGGGCATGCATATTATTCTATCTGTGGCTAGCAGATAGAAGGTTTCTTATATTTTCTTATAGACCCTCATTTTATACTTGCCTGAACATGGCAATTAAGAGATTCATAAGCAGCACATTTGTAACCAATAGGAAAATGACTAAGAGTATTATAACCAGCCAATTAGCGTAGGCACTGGGACACGAGGAGTCACTCGCCGTCTGGTTCCTCTGCTGACCCAATGTGCAGTTTTCAAAATCCATGCGAGATACTGTTGTAGTGAAGATTTAAAAAAGAGAATTGGAAAGGAGGGAGGGAGGGAGGAAAGATGGTTGAAACTGTTAGAGATTCAGAATGATTTGCTAAAACAAGGTTCTACTACATTGAGTTTACAAAGGAATCGGGTGAATTGATGCAGCTGACACTCAGCAGTAGCATTTATAAGGGACGGGAACCAGAGCCTCCAAGTAGAACATAATTTAACAGGGAAACAAGAAGACATAGCAAAAGAGGACAACTGGACTTCTGAAGAAACACCCCAGGCTAAAGGACTTGGAAGAATCTGTCATAAACCTCATTGATATCACTGAATCTGACTTAAATCTAAATCCTAACTTTTTATACTGATTTGAAGAACTAGAAAAGGCTTTTGCCATAGGTAACCAAATTGCTTTCATATTTGCCTCATGCTGCTGCCTTTGTCAATTCTATCTTATGCAAAGGATGGCTTTACCCATGTGCAACTAAATGTTTCTAGCTGATATGATTCAGTGATAGGACTTAAAATTCTGTGCAAATCAGCACACTTAGTTAAGTTTTACTTGCTCTAGTCTATGATTATTATGGTGCATTATGCCATTCATCAGGGTGAATACAATAAAAGCATTAGAGTACAGATGACTTCAGATACAGTGCAATAAGAATGCTGTGGACTGATTTATTATCATCCACCAATACCCCTTGACATAAAATTTAATTAAAGTAAATTAAACTCACAATCTATTTTATCCAATGGAATTTGTCCAAATATTTGAAGGTAAGGACGATAAAGGACCCTCCTGAAAATCCACTCAGCACGACTGTCATCTGGATGAAGCAAAGCTTGTGTGGCTACACCATATGCAATAAGCCACACACTCAGGAAAAAGAGAAAGAAAAAAACATCCTTCATCTGTAAAAATAAATAAACAAATGCAAAACTAAAATCTGAAACTATCTCCCTCAACATTTTGTACCCTCCAGATGTGTTATAGTCCCATGACATCTGGAAAAGTCAAGTTGGGGGCTACTGGATTAGAAACATTCAAAGAGAATCACAATGGATTTCTTTTCCTTGTCACCATGTAGTCTTAAAAAATCCTCTTTCATGCTGAACTAGGACTTAGACTTATTGGAAGGACTATTTTGTTTAATTCATGCTGTACAAATATATTAATATATTAGTCATATATCTAGTCAAATTGAGCACACACACACACACACACACGTTGTAAAGAAAAGTTTCCTTCCTGCAGCTTTTGCAGGTGAAATCTCTTCTGCTATAGCCAGGGTTTCCCCTTTCTTTTAACTTCTAGTACTTCCAACCTAGGAGAAGCCCCTTCAAAAATATTGCATTTAGAAGAAAAACAATACAAGCATTTGTATGAGAGAGAAGAGAAGAATTTCTTTTCATTTCTTCAACATTATGTTATACTGACTTTCTCCTCAAAACAGTGTCCAAGATAGCTAATTAAGATTCAAATAGTTTTTAAAGTTGAGATAAAAAGTAAAAGGAAGCAACAAAGAAAAATTTAAAAAAGATTTGCAGGTCTCTAAACACCAAGGGGAATACATGGCAGGGAAGAGCCTTTTGTGTGTGCCTAGCAACTGGCACACTGACAGCAAGGAAATCTTCAACAGTGTCTGGTAGATGTCTTAGTAAATCGATACCTTAATAAAGGCATATACGCTGGTGGAGGTAATGATACTTAGACATTTCAAATTAATAGCATAATTTCCCTTGAGCCTGCTGGATTGAAACCAGATCCACTCCACCCCCATTTATTTTCATTTCTCTCTGCAATGCTGCACTTACCATTCTTTCCACTATGATAATCTTTGGGCCCAGTTGTTTATGAATGGCAAAAATATGAATCAGTCTCAGAGTGAACACCATAAAATCAATTGCGAGTACTGTTCGACCATCGTGAAAAGTTGACTTAAACATTCTGGAGGGGGAAGAAACATTTGTGCATTGATATTTAATTTATGCCTTTCCTTTCTACCCTGATAAGAGGATGAAGGCAGTTATCGCAAAAATAAAATAAAATGGAAACACAATAAGAAGGCATAATTAAAACACAAACATAATAACTATTAATATCAGTCTAAAACATCTCAAACTACATTCTTTTCTAAATACAGGTGTAAATTTATGTTTCCAAAAGTCAATGGGCCATAGCTTGCAAATAATTCTCTCTCCATATTCCCAAGGAATACTCTCTGAAATTAGGGTAATTCTTACGGACATTTCTTCAGCTATTCTGATCCAAGATCATGACAAATCACTAGTTGTCCAAAAAGCAATTAGCAACCCGTGCTGGTTTTTCAGTCATGGTAAGATTTTTATTTTGCACTATTCAGATATTTATTTATGTGTTTATTTATTCCATTTACATGGCAGCCCATTGTGGACAACAGTGATTCTGGCTGGATTAAAAACTCAAATAAATAGAGTTAATTAATAACAAATAGCTTTGTTGCCCCTGGAAAAGAGCTATGGCAACTATACCAATAAGAATAGCAGTCATCTATCCTATATTTCTATTGAATTATTGCTTTTGTTTACAGATTCCACAGATTGAAAGTTCTCTGATTCTTACAAGGACTGAATAGTTATTCCTTATTTTCCCCCCATGTCATTTCTGATTCTAAACTAGTGATCTTTTCATAATTTCCACTTAAGGTAAATGTCTATGGAGATTCTCAGTTATGCAGGTTCATGGTTGTCCCAAAGATGCTTTTTCAAGAGGCAACTGGACTTTCTGGTTTTTCTTTGAAGACATTTCTCTTCTCATCCAAGAAACTTCTTCAGCCCTGCACCATCCAGTCAGAGCTGAAGAAGCTTCTTGGATGAGAAGCGAAACGTCTTCAAAGAAAAACCAGAAAGTCCAGTTGCCTCTTGAAAAAGCACCTTTGGGTCCACTAATGGTAGTTATCTCCCATGCTTGGCTACTTAGTGCCTTTCGGACTTTTTTCTCAGCACAGTATCATCTCTTCTCTAGCTACCTGTAATATAATGTAATACTTTAAAAAAAAGGGGGGGGGGGAGAAACATATGAATCCACATACCTGCAAGTGATTCCAATGATGAACAAGGAAATAGCCAACATATCACACTTATTCCAATTATCTTCTACATAGAGCTTGAATTTTTTTATTAGATTCATGCCTTCATCAGTAAAGAAACTCTGTAAGTTAATATCTGTTAGGTTAATGCTTTCATTTCTTCATCAATAGTTTCAACATTTCAAAATTGAGTATGAAATATATGACAATTGCAAATAAGGATAATTTTTCTCCTAGGCTTGCTGTACGCATCTGAATAATTAAAAGGTCTTTCATTCCTGAGCATCCTACTGCTACCTGTAGTATAATGTAATACTTTTTAAAAAAAAAGTATGGGCTTGGATGATCCACCCGACATAGCTATGTTGTTTATGCCCACCTATACTTAGCATCTCAAGATCTATGGAATCTGAAAATTAATTCATTGATTCTGAACTATAACATTTTATCAGGCTTCGTGATTATAGGAGACTGTGACTTTTGTGGGAAAGTTGGAACCTACCTCTTTAATGCGCTTGCATTCTGACAAAGTCTTCATACGCTAGTTTGACACATCATGGAAATACTTGTGAGTCTATATTTGTAGTAATAAACCCAGGAGCAATTCATCACTGAAGCTACCAGATTCCCACAGTTGCAATGGAATAACTGCTGGATTTAAAACTCAGCATGGACTAAGCTAGACATTTGCATGGGATCATACTTGCTGATGTGTTTGCAGCAATGACCTAAATCCCATTCAGTTTTTCCTGTGCCAAAATTTAATGAATGCAATCAATATTGACTGTAGCTCAAGGCTTTTTGCATATATACAGTTTCTTTAAACGGGAGGAAGTGGAAAGGATATGGAATTGTTGAAGTAATGCAATAATTTATTCTTATCAACCACTTGCAGATTTCTACTTCCTGAAGCCATTAATAATCTAGAAGGACCCATTCTTTCCTCCTGGCTGTATAAATCTTTCAGCACAGAAGCTCCAGGCTGGATCAGGATGCTACTGTCTTTAGTAAAATGCTAGCATTCCACCCTCCCCCCCCTGCTTTTCCTGCCATGTTCTGGTTTAGAGGGATCCAGTGACCTGATAAATTTAGTAACATGGTGGACAGCACAGAGCAAATCACCAACCTGTCTGATTTCTTCCAAGACTAGTGTAAAGACCCAGAAGTAGAGTATGTTCTCCTTGATAGCAGGACCCTTAGGTGGAGGTTTAAAATCCACTAAGATGACGTAGGCAAATAGAAAGAGAAAAGCAAAATACATAACAACATTCCCCATAAAGACTGTAACAGGAGCGGTCCAGAATTTCTTCCAGCGTGTAAACATAAATGTTGCATAGGCAATATTCCCAGCGGCAGGTTCTGCTTCTAGTCTGGCATCAGCCCTGCAAAAGTGAAAGAACAGTCCCCTAGCAATTCATTTCTCAACATTTTTAATTTAATTTAATTTAATTTAATTAGCACTTCTAGACCGCCCCCTCTCCCAAAAGGGACTCGGGGCGGTGTACAGTCCATATCAAAAACATCATACATAATAACAATTAAAAATTATTAAATTGATAAATACATAAATAAGAGGAGGATAAAATAGACAGAACTGTAATTGCTAAATAAATAATTTAAAATATACAAAGTTTAAAACCCCAGTGTCTTATAAAATTAAGTCCCCTAAAAAACCAGTAGGAAATATATATGCCAGGAGGTAGACGTTAAGAATTATGCCAGACCAGCCAGTCGGAACAGGTGAGTCTTCAGTTTCTGCCGGAAGGAGCGGAAGTCAGTGGTGGTTCTAATGTCGGGGGGGAGGTCATTCCAGAGGGTTGGGCCCATCACAGAGAAGGCCCTATTCCTTGGTGTCGCCCGTTGGCATTGCCTAGTGGACGGCACCAGGAGAAGCCCCTCCCTGTGAGAGCGAATTGGCCGCAGGGATGTATGTGGGAGGATGCGATCCCGCAGGTAACTAGGCCCTATGCCATGGAGCGCTTTAAAGATGGTGGTCAAAACCTTGAAACGCACCCGAAAGACCACAGGTAGCCAGTGCAGCTCGCGCAGGAGCGGTGTTACGTGGGAGTACCTAGTACTCCCCATTACTGCCCGCGCGGCTGCGTTCTGGACTAGCTGCAGTCTTCGTGCGCGTCCCAAGGGAAGCCCCATGTAGAGAGCATTACAGTAGTCCAGGCGAGACGTCACCAGTGCATGAGTGACCGTGCGTAGGGCATCCCGGTCCAGAAGGGGGCGCAATTGGCGCACCAGGCGAACCTGGTGGAACGCCCCCCTAGCCACGGCTGCCACATGGTCATCCATTGACAGCCGGGCATCAAGGAGGACGCCCAAATTGCACGCCCGTTCCACAGGGAACAGTTGTTCGCCCCCTATGGCCAGCGTTGGAGTCAGCTGACTGAACCGAGGTGCCGGTAGCCACAGCCACTCAGTCTTGGAGGGGTTGAGTTTGAGTCTGTTGTCCCCCATCCAGACCCCGACGGCTTCCAAACACCGGGACATCACTTCGACAGCCTCGCTGGGGTGATTTGGGGTTGAAACGTACAGCTGAGTATCATCAGCGTACAGATGGTATTCAACCCCAAAACCACGGATGATCTCTCCCAGCAGCTTCACATATGTGTTGAACAGGAGGGGCGAGAGGACCGACCCCTGTGGCACCCCACAAGTGAGTGACCTCAGGGTCGACCTCTGCCCCCCCGTCAACACACATTGCGACCGGTCGGAGAGGTAGGAGCCGAACCACCGTAAAACGGTGCCTCCGACTCCCATCCCCTCCAGCCGGCGCAATAGGATACCATGGTCGATGGTATCAAAAGCCGCTGAGAGGTCTAATAGGACCAGGATAGAGGAACAACCTCTATCTCTGGCCCTCCAGAGATCATCAACCAGCGCGACCAAGGCTGTCTCTGTGCTGTGCCCGGGTCGGAAGCCGGACTGGCGTGGGTCTAGATATTCGGATTCGTCAAGGTGTCGTGGAAATTGCTGTGCCACCACATTCTCAACAACCTTCGCTAAAAAGGGAAGGTTGGAGACTGGACGATAATTAGCCAGCTCCATTGGGTCCAGTGAAGGCCTCTTGAGCAAGGGCCTCACCACCGCCTCTTTCAAGGCAGTTGGTAGGAAGCCCTCACCCAATGAGGCGTTCACCAGGCCCAGAAGCCAGCCTCGTGTCACCTCCCAGGATGCCAGTACCAGCCAGGAGGGACACGGGTCCATTGAACATGTGGTGGATCGCAGCCGTCCATGCAACCTGTCCAAATCCTCGGGGGCAACAGAGTCAAACTCCTCCCAGAATGGTCTCACAAGACTCACTGTTGACGGCTCGTCCGGCCCACTGGAGGGGGCCCATCCGCTCCGGATCTGAGCGACTTTGTCCTGCAGATATTCCCCAAACTCCTCTGCTCTACCCTGCAAGGGTGCCCCCCGCGTCCCCTGTGACAGGAGAGAGCGGGTCACCCTAAACAGGGCAGCAGGGCGGTTATCCGCGGACGCAATAAGAGCGGCACAATGTCTACGTTTGGCCGCTCTCAATGCCACAAGGTAGGTCCGTAAATAGGCTCTTACCTGTGTTCGATCAGACTCGGAGCGTGAGGATCTCCACCTGCTCTCTAGACGTCTCCTATGGCGCTTCATCACCCTTAGCTCCTCGGTATACCAAGGAGCTCGGGTGGATCGCTGCCGCAGGAGAGGTCGCAAAGGCACAACCCGGTCCAAGGCCCCAGCCACCGCCGTATTCCAGGCGGCCACTAGGTCCTCCGACCGAGCGCGGGTCAGGGCTACAGGTAGTGGCCCAAGTTCCATCTGGAACCTATCCGGTTCCATCAGGTGCTTGGGGCGGTACCAGCTTGGAGAGGCTGGCTCCGCCTCCTCGCGGTGGGGGGTAGCGGAAGGGAAGTCGAGCCGGAGACATGAGTGATCTGACCATGACAGGGGAGTAATGACTAAGTCCCCTATTCCCAGATCACTCGTCCACTGTTCAGATACAAAAATAAGGTCCAGTGTGTGACCGCCCTCGTGTGTGGGGCCCTGAATTAATTGGGTCAGGCCCATGGCTGTCATGGAAGCCATGAACTCCCGAGCCACCTCAGATGCTGCTCCCGTCGACGGCAGGTTGAAGTCCCCCATGACCAAAAGCCTGGGGATCTCAACCGCCGTCTCTGAGATCAGCTCGAGGAGCTCGGGCAGGGCCGCTGATGTATAGCGAGGAGCCAAGTATACAATCAGCAGGCCCAACTGCCTCCCTGGGCCCCATTTCACACCTAGGGATTCACAACCGGGTATCTGAGGAACAGTGAACTCTCTCGGTTCCAGACCATCCTGTATAACTACCGCCACCCCACCACCCTTACCCAGGGCCCGAGGCTGATGGAATGCACAGAAACCCGGTGGGCACATTTCCACGAGGGGTAAACCACCCTCGTGGCCCAACCAGGTCTCCGTTATCCCTGCAAAGTCCAGCTCCCCCTCCGAGATCAACTCACTAATGAGGGGGGCCTTGTTGGTTATGGACCTTGCATTGCAAAGCATCAGCCGCAGGCCCTGGCTCTGTAGTTCCTGACCACCTAGGCTGCGGGGGTTGGTACAAACGACCGGGCGTAGCCAACAGCCACGGTCTCCCAACCGACCTTGTGATCTTCTCTTGTCCTCGCATCCCCCCCTCCCCGCGACCGATGTAATAAAACAACCCTCTACCGGAATAATTTGTTCCCTCTCCCCCCCCCCCCACCCCGCTCACTTCCCTCCTGGACTCACCTGTTCGACTGGCGCTGGCTTCCCTCCCGGCCTGGTTAACCCACCCCCCCTCCCTGGAACCCCCTAAAAACAATGTAAAACATTTGACTAAAAATCCCCTCAGCTTCCGTTTCTTCCATGAATCTGCCAAGGGCTCAGACTGACTTTAGAGAGATGTTGATCATTCTCATTTTTCCCAAATTCTTCCATAAAAATTAAGCACCTTCATCCAGTTAAGTTTCCTCCCCAATTCAATTGTAACTGCTATATTTAAATAGATTTATTCTCCATCTTATCAAAATACAAGAATATTTAATGAATCTTTTTAATAATGACATCCAATGAAATCTTCACTTCATTGATATGTCTCTGATTGCTCTTATTGATTCCAGTGGTAAGTTGATCAATAGATACCCAATCATTCCCCCCCCCCTGAGATTCAGATCATATTGATACAAGTTCATAATGTTTCAGGGTCCATCTAATACAGTGGTTCTCAACCTGTGGGTTGGGACCCCTTTGAGGGTCGAACGACCCTTTCACAGGGGTCACCTAAGACCATTGGAAAACACATATTTTTGATGGTCTTAGGAACTGAGACATCAATTTTATGGTTGGGGGTCACCACAACATGAGGAACTGTATTAAAGGGTCACTGCATTGGGAAGGTTGAGAACCACTAATCTAATACCAAAGAGCATCAAAAGAACTGATGAGTGCAAATCTCAATGCAAGTCAAATTTACATTCCTATGAATAGTGGTGGCATCACATTCTCTCTAAAGTGACCCTTAATGAATTGAAAAGAGGTTTACATCTAAACAGCATTTCTAATCTGAATTTATGATCATTTATGAGCAAGCATAGCTAGTTTATGATAACAAACATCTGAATATGTGAATAGATGTAATGATATTTGAAATATTTGAAACAACCTTGGGAGGTGGAGAAAGGTGAAGATGCTCCATAGATCAGATAAGAAGGAGAAGAGCTGCATAATGGGTAGAGAAAGAAGCTCAGAATGGACCTTCCTAAGCTATCAGACTACAAAAAGAGACCAGAGGAGATTTGTACTTTCAGACTTGCAACATTTTTTTAATGTAGACTTACAATGAATTAGAATTAGCTCAACTGGTTGCATTTTCTGTCCATCTACCTACTGCAGGAAGGCTAACAATAGCTCATTTAATGAAAACAGGGAGTGGGGGCACAATAGCATTTTAACTCTGGAAATCAAGTTAAAATACTCCAGAATAATGCTCCCTGAATGCAACATAGCTTACTTCTGAGTTGATAGGCACAGTGCAGATATTGTGAAAGAGAGTCTCATCTCTTCGTCTTTATTGACATTGGTACTCTGATGCCAGAGCATCCAGGGTTGTAGAAGGGAGTTATAGAAGCCTCTATAGGTTGAATGAAGTTCCAAATAATACCAACAATGGAAAGTCAATGGACTTTGAAATGAATAGAGCTAGCTGACATAGCAGAATTGACTGCCTTGCTTAGAGACAATATTTTGACTAAATTTCTTGTGACTTGGAGACCACTGTTTTCTCCTTATCTTACAAGATAAGGAAATAACTTTTGACTTTGGAATTTGAAGACTAGCGAAATAGTGTAGTTTTTCAAACATACTGTTATTCATATTTGACAATTTATTGTGTGTTAGACTAAAATTAAGAGAGTATGAATATTGGTTTTTAAGAATGTTAATTAGTGTTTTATGGTATTTTAAATGTTGTTATTACTTAGAAAGGAACAACTTAGAAAGAGGTTGTAGTATTGTTTTATTATCGCTGTACTAGAAAAAGTTGAAAGTCATTTTTTTAACATATTTGTTTGATGTATTATTTTTCTATCACTTTTAACTTGTCCTCTTATTTCCCTCTGGCTTTCCCTTTTATGTTAGTCTAAATTTTAATTTTGTTTTTTAAATTGATTTTTTTAAAAAGAGATTAAAATTATACTCTGATTCATGGAATGCTCTCCAATGGACAACTAACTTTAATGATAGCATATTTTGATTAAGACACCTTGTTATGAGGTTTCTGGTGAATTTCATCTGATATATCATCTCTTTTCATTAATATATTTATATTGCTGTTTTGTAACAGCACTGGTAATGGATGGTAATGAACACTAGGAGCTGATTCTAAGGAGTAGGACATGAACAGAAAGAAAACTTTCGAATGAAGCTCAATGGAACTGACTCCTACTACAGTTTTTAAATTTCCCCTGGCACTTTTATTAAACATTAAATGTAGCCATTATAAAAAGAGCAATTCCTTTGAGCTTTGGGTGAGCAAGTCTGCAGTGAGGTTATGTATACATTTGATATGCTCATCCCAACCATTCCCATAGCAACAAACTAATATTAAAAAACCGCAGTAATAATTTCACTGCAGGAAGATCAAAAGCAAAGGTGGTCAGGGTGGATATTGTATTAAAATTCATCATTAAAGAAACAGTGGAGGAAGCAGAATTCAAGCTGCCTAGTGACTAATAACGCTTGAGGGGGGGGGGGGTTCAGCATATTTTTAAAAGAATCACAAACCATCTTTTTGTACGTAATGGAACCAAGCTTCTCAACATAGTGGATTTAGATCTTGCTATTTATATTTAATATTTAAGTAAAACAGCAAGAATTTATATATTTTAGCCTAAGTGACAATTATTTGGCATCCTAACTAGGGGCTGAACTCAAACCATCTCCTACATTACATATTTTTTTGTCTCTACATATTCCATTCATTTCATTAGAGCTTTGGGGCAACAAATATATTTAATAAAGCAATGAAAGAGTTTCTTGGGTTTGCATGTTCACTGCGAATTGGAGGTATAAAGATAATTATTCCCAATGATCAAGTATCTATAGCCATAATTTTGCTATTGTTCTTTTTGGAGGAAAGCATTAATAGGACTTCTTCATTTAAAAAAAAAAATCTAGATCTCCACAAATAGATATCTGCAAAATGGCATTCAGTCAGAACTGAAGAAGATTCTTGGATGAGAAGTGAAACGTCTTCAAGCAAAACAAAGAAACTCCTATTTCCTTTTGAAAAAGCATAGTTTTGGGACAGCTATGACCAGGATGACTGAGAATCTCCATAGCCAAAAAGGCATACAGTTCTAACTTCTAAAGACATAATGATAGAAAGTCCTACTGCCCCATGAAACATTTCAATATATGCAAAAGGAGAAGCCACACAGTTGTGACTCGTGGAAGGGTACCAACATGCTGTATTTTTCTCCGCATTCTGCAGCATTTGTGCAGGTGGATTTTCATACTCATAAAAAAACTGTTAAACATAGCCGTTAAAAATAACAAATTGAGGGATTCAAATGTTTAGTAAAGTACAGTTTCGACGTTGTAAAGAAAAGTGCATCCTTCATCAATTTTAAATCACATTCTATATTAACATGGTTGGATGGTCATAGCAATTACAGTTAATAAATGCATCTTTAAAAAAAATATTTATAGAGCCATGTATGTAACCTTACTCCGTTTTTGTGTAGGACAGCAAAGTCCTTTCTGTACCAGGGCTGTCAAGATATTTGAATGATTCTGAGTCCTCCACTGACTGTGACTCCTCACTGCAAAGAAATAGATTTAATGTTTAATGCTATTGAAAACAAATTTGTTTTTTCACAGTTCAAGTGACAATGCAATTTTCATTTTTGAGATTGCTACAGTAACAGATGCTCTTTGCACATATTTGAGCCATGCTTTTTAAAAAATGCACACAAGAGTAATTATATTAGAAAACATTACAAAAATGTATGAATTTTATCTTATTAAATTTTACCTCAGCATAAAATTAAAACCAAATTTACCTCAGCATAAAATTAAAACTAAATTCACCTCAGCATAAATGACAAATCCAAATTAAAATTAGCAGAATCATCCTTCTGAGATTTTTTTAATATGCAATTTAAATAAATCATAGATCATATTGCATCTGAATAACCTGGTGGAGAATATACATGTGGAGCTGGCAGTTATGGTACACTTTTGCCCAAGGAATTTAAGGAGTGGGGGGAGAACAGTTGTGAGGCTCTGGAACTACAATTTAGGTTGTTAGGTATGGAAGCACAAAGAAAGTATCTTAAGACAGGTTTTTTTTTTCCATAAAGCAATGGCATTAACAAAAATGGGCAAAATGCCAGACAGCAGGACAAAAAAACAAGGCTGAGATAGTAACACCACTTCTGCCATCTTGCCTATTTGGATGCCACTATCAGCACCCCTATGGATGCTCCCCTCTTGAAGTATACCTTTTCTATGCACAGGGTTAGTTAGCCCAAGAGAAGCTAAAAGTTCTCAAGATGGGAACAAAATGATACCCTGAGAAAATGAACCTGAGCTTCACAAGATGCAGGGAGATTTTTTGGGACACACGGGTTTCTATACAAGGGACACACATTCTTTCTGAGACAAGTTCAAATCAGGCTGCTGATACATCGCTTCAAATAGAATATATAAAAAGCTTTCTATCGGTGGTGCCTTTAGAAACAAAAGGGAAATGAACAGACCTGTCCTCTGGTGCCTGTGGCATCTCTGAACTCTGAAGTCCAGCTACAAATTTGTCAGTACAGATTTGTAATAATGTTTGAAGTAAAAAAAATGAAATAGTAAGTGGCCACCCTGGAGCTCAAAACTAAAGAAAGGAGGCATTACAGCAAGAGCAACACCCGAAGCAGCTCTCCATTTAAAGAAAAAGAAACAAAGGATGACAAATAGCTTTGAGGTCCTAACAGAGGTGAAAGCTCTAGTTATTTAGGGAAAGAAGAAGAAACAACACAATTGGGCGAGAAAACCAAAGGTAAAATCTTGAAAGGTAGAGGGGATGCAATTGTGGAATATAGACACACACACACACATCCATATACACATACACAACAAAATGTGTTTGTTTTTCCTCTGTCCTAGACTGTAGCAAAATGGCAAAAATGCATCTCTATCATCAAGGTTTTCGCTATTGTTTGAATGGTATTTTATTCAAATTGATTTCAATTTTTCATTGCATTGATTTTATGAATGGTAAACTGCTTTGATTGCTCCTACAAATCAGGAAGACAGGGCATACATTCAACAATTGCATAAATACATCGCAGCTGCACCCTGAAGGAAGAGAAGAGAACAACCACGGTAGTTGACCTTTATACTACGAAGAGCAGAAATCATTAGCCAGATCTGTCAGTGCATGAAATACTATTCTGGGTGCTAGAAGCACAGATCAGAGTAACTTACCAAGTCTATCCCTACTTATCTTTGCAAATGATAATGCCAAAAGCAACTAGTACCATATTATCAATTAGAAATAGACAAGCAGCATTTTCTGCTGCCTGATAGTTTCAATGCTCCTCTCTTCAATTCTACTGCCTCCTTTGATTGCTCTGATTATATTCTAGCAAATGTTCTCAAACAAAACTTGGTGTAAGTTTTATTTAATTTGAACAAGATTAATATTCTCATATTCTTGATGCAAACTCTTTAAGAAGTAAGTCTACTTCAACTACTTGTGTCCATGCTACATTTAGTCTTTCTAATTGCTTTAAAATTTCCAGAAAGAAACCCATGGATTCTAATAATTCACTTGCAACTCTTCATTTGTTGCAAATTGTTGCAGAATCAAACATTAAAAATATTTTAGATTTTATGCTGCTCTCCTGAGCATAAATAGTCCCCGCAATGCACTCTTAACATCTTTTTCAGTATTATAGCCATAATGTTAGTAAATAGGGAATCATATTCAGGACTAGATGTCACAAGTTTTTTTTTCCATTTGCAAATTTTCATTCTTCTTACTATTTCCTACTTTTATTTAACTTCGCTCTTCCAGTACATTTGCTATCCTTTTTCGTTCTAGGAACCACCTTCTATATCAACTTAATAGTCAGCTCTACTTGCTGGATGATAGGTAGCACTTCTGACTGCTTTCCTACCAATAAGCTCTCTACAACAGTAAGCCTTCTTTTAGATTTTTTAAATTTTAATTCTCTATCTAATCTTTAAATCTCTTTCTGCACTGGGTCAAATAACTTTTGCTCAATAGCCAAAAGTTTTATACAGCAAAAAGGATTGTTCAGTGAGAGAAGTTACGAATACAGTCATTATTAGAGAGCATTCTTAAGGCTGGTTCTTTCATGAAAGCAAACTGGGTTTGATTTAAGAAAAAACATTATGATAGGAAAGTCTAAGTTAAACAGAACCGGTAGCATCTTCTCCATGATGGAGATAAAGTAAATCAAGTGAGAGCCTAAACTGCATGCCTCAGAAGAAAAAGAGACAACTAATCTGAGAGAGGATGGAAGTGATGAAAATTTAAAGCTTGTTACATAGATAAATGCAAAACTGTAAGTTTTCTGGAAAAGAGAAGCAGATAAAAGGATGAAGTGACTCTACTAATTATCTTGACATGTATTGCTCCTAGTGGCCTTTAGGCTTACATACTCAGAAAAGTGATTCATGCAAACTTGATCCCTTGATTTTATCACTTCTGTAGCATAATTATTTTAAAATTGACACATGGAAAAAGCAGAATTCAGACAGAATCCAACTTAGAATCACTTGGAACTGAAAGAAAGTGTACTTCTATGTCTATATTTATGCATCATCCAAATGCAGAAGAGGGGAAATTGGCTGAAAAGGCAGCTTAAAATACAATCACTAATTAAATATATTAAAAGGTCATTAGGGAGCATGTGTACCCAGAGACATTTGCAAAGAAATGTCATGTATAAAAGTTAATATGCTGCCCCAAATCACAATGAGTTGAGCAGCCTATAGGTTTGGTTTATAGATTAATTAGTACCATAAAAAGCCAAGTATGACAGTTGGAATGCTTAGTTTCAAAGGAGAATACAATACTGGCATAATGACATACCTTGTAAAATGCAACCACCTCTGAATATGGCTTTTATAATAGGGCTAAGGTGCAATGTCCTGGGAATAATATTGTTCAATGTAAACCTTGAAAGGACATAACTGACTACAATTCTGGAAATATGAACACTTGTTCATAGCATTATAATAGGTAGCAATATGAAGAATCTCAAATGATTTAATAAAAGTACATGATATTTTTTCCCTGATAAAAATCGTGAGAAGGGAATCTGAAGAGGAACATCACTTTGATTCCCCTTGCGCCAGGAACATAATTGCATGCTCCAGTCCCTGAGAAATAAGAAACTTGTCATTTGAACTATAACCACTTATCTTTGACCATTTGTTTCCTCCCTAGCAAAAAGTATAATACACAGCATAACACGCAGAAATTAAAACAAGAGCTTTCTGTCTGGTTGCATCTGGAATGCTAGGAAGGAATTCACTACCCATTACCATCTTTCATAAAGATCAAATAACCCCGATTCTTGCCAGTAAGGACATGACTCAGAGATAAAAGAGTTACTGTGTTTTCCAAATGGGTAAAAAATAATGTTGTTTATTTCCAAGCAATCCGAATCTGGTATCCCTCACTGGGTTTCTCCCACCCAGCTCTTGATTCCCCAAGCTGTTTGCCTTCCAATCAGATACCACAGGGCTGAATTCTTGCATTAGTTATTCACCTGGACAAAATGTTCTCATGATCTTTTGGAGCTATTACTGTCCTCAAAGTTCTAACTTTCTTCACTGATGTCTTGGCCTTAATAAATCATCTTTAAAGGGAAAGCAGAAGTCAGGAACAGAGGGCTAAAGATTGTGAGTGATAAGAGAGTTTGCTTTCTCCGGTAACATGGTGTTTTTTTAAAAAAATCTGGGTTGAGTATACTTTTTGAACTATATTCTAATTACAGATATAAAGAGCAAAGTTGTCTCTATAAACATGTTTTAAATGGAGAAAGTAGAATATTTTATTTTCAGAATATAGAAGGAACCTATTCTGTTGCCATTTCAGTATTTGCAGGTCACTGTTAAATTAGTGAAATAGCCCTGATAAGAAACACAACCAGGAGTACCAGCTGTATCTCTATTGTATGGTTATGTTAACAATCTTGCAAGTCTCTAGGTACCTCTCTTGTCTCACACTTTTACTCTCCTGAAAACTAAGGAAGTCCCTTCTGAGACCCTTTTACCACCCTTCCTTCTTCAGGCTCAAATTTCATTTATCAGACCATTGTCTAGGCTTTGACACTTCCTCCTGTCTCCCAAGGCCATTACAACACACCACTACAATCACTATCCTTGCATTCACTTTTTTCTTCCTCTTGATGCAAAAGAATCTATGGTTCATACCTGAATGAAATCAAGTTAGTGTAAATCAGGAAAGGGCACCAAAATCCACAGATCAGATTCAAAATTGGGGTGGATGTTGACATGTCTCCCCACCAAATTTTTGTCAGAAATGCCTGAAATTTAGAGAAGATACATGTGAAAAATCAATGATGTAATAATACAATTAAAAAGCTAAGAAGGAAAGAAAAACACCAGAACATAGCCAATCATAGCAGTCAATACCAAAATTAGCAGGGATTACATCAGATAAACAATCAAGCAGAAAATAATACCCTGATTGAGAAATTACCAAGGAGGAAACTACACCATATCAATAATGGCAGGGCATACTACTGTTTTCTTTTCTTTTCTTTCTTTTTTACAAAAACCACACTCACCTGCATGGATGATACTACTTAGTTAGGTAATGAAATGTCTGCAAACAAGCAACCAATCTCAGAAAGTACCAAAGACATACAAATACATTTTACTTTGCTCAATAACAATTATAATAAAAAAAAACTTTAATGTATATCATAATGCTTGGCTCTTTTCTTAAACCCAAGAGGCTAAAGTTATTCAATGTAAATGTGTTTTTCAGCTTTTCACCTGTCTCTTAGGTTCCTCACCACAAGAGCTTCTGGAAATTCTGGAATGAGTGCAAATGGTTTTGAATGAAAACAAGGCATATATTTCATAGCCAGCTGTTTCCCCTAAAAACTAACTCATGAATCTAGTCAGTCCTGCATTATCTCTGTGAAGCTTTTTATTTAAAAGAATCAGACTTCTTTTGTTTATAGTTGAGGACTATACTTTCTTTTTTTTCAGCTTCTGAGGGTCTTTTTCATTTTTTTTCTTTTATTTAAAAAAATGTATGGCTGTCTACTCACTCTCATTGACTCTGGGTGGCTTACAAAAATATTTCTTATTTTTAGATATTCTTGTATCTATTTTATCAGTTACTCCTTTTAAAAAGGGGAAAAAATTGAGCTATTGTAACTTGCAACTTAATGCTAATTTTGGATGACACAATCGTGGAGGACACAATTGTGGAGAGCAAAAAGTACATCGCTTCGGACATGACGAAAGGCTGCCCGTTTTTACTATACCTCTGGCTGATTTGCTGAGTCACTTTAGGTAGATTTTTTAAAAGAAGTCATTGTGGTGAGATGGGTGGCTATATAAACTACTTTTAAAAATGAAATATCTAAAATAAAAGAATAAAATAAAATAGTCCTTCTGTTGTTAGATTCTTGAAATGGCTTCTCTGTTGCTTTGTATCTATAGCTTTGTGATTTGTAAAATATTCAATATGTGACATTTAAACATTTACTATATGTGTTTGTCAGCCTCGCCAGACCAAATTAGAAAATCAACTTCCCAAAAAGATCAAAACTCTATTGAGATAAGCCACCATAGAATCTTGCAATTCCAATTGTGCTTTCTTCCCTTCTCTTCTTTTACCCCAGCAAATTGGAGGAGGGGGCATTTGGCTGAGTTACTTCTGAATATTATCTTGCTTCCAGAACCTCAAGGTGGCTGCCTGTGGTTTTTCAGGTGCGTTTCAAGGTATTGGTTACCATCTTCAAAGCGCTTCATGGCACGGGACCTAGTTACCTGCGGGATCGCATCTCACCTCATACATCCCTGCGACCAATCCGCTCTCACAGGGAGGGACTCCTCCAGGTGCCGTCCACTAAGCAGTGTCAACGGGCGGCGCCCAGGAGTAGAGCCTTCTCTGTGATGGGCCCAACCCTCTGGAATGACCTCCCCCCGATATTAGAATTACTACCGACCTCCGCTCCTTCCGACAGAAACTTAAGACCCACCTGTTCCAATTAGCTGGCCTGGCTCATTTATAGTCCCACTTTCAACCTCCTGGCAAACACCTTATTTTGGGGTAATTTTTAAGGGTAATTTTAATTTATATTTGAATTTTAATCTATTGTACAGTGTATAACCTACCTCCTCTGTCTATTTATGTATATCTACCTATATTTTTGTATTTACATTGTTTTAATATGTCTGTACACCGCCCCGAGTCCTGTTTAGGAAAGGGTGCGGTCTATAAATTAAAGATTATTATTATTATTATTATTATTATTATTATTATTATTATTATTATTATTATTATTATTATTATTATTATTAGGATGTTTCAGCCTTCCTTATCCAAGGAATGGCTCTTACACATGTCCTCAAGAACATCTCCCTTAGTGTTTATGGTGTTTTAATTTCTTGCGGGCTACCTTAGGATTCTTGATGAGCTGACAACTCAGAATAATGCTCTTTTGTTTATTTATGGACCTTATTAACAAAGGACAATCTTCATTGTTAATGTAACTTCATTGTTAATATAACCGAGGAAGCAGTCAGTCATTGAATGAAGTTCTAGATCAGGGGGGTCATCCAGCGGGTCGGATGTATCATATGAAGGCCACAGCCACCCCAGCTCCGCAAAGGGAAAAATGATCACAAAACGTCATATGATGACAACGTGATGCCATGAGTTTGACACATGTGTTCTAGATATAAAATTAGCTCAGGTACAGTAGCTACAGTTTTTCCACAATGTTGAATTACATTATCTCTTACATTCCAATGTGAATATTTTCTCCTGGTGAGATTATCAATTATTGTTTTTATTCTTAGGTATTATAGGGTGGAAAGATTTTGTTCTTGCTTTAAGAAAACAGGGTGTCACAATGGTATTGCTGTCATATATGGGCTCGCTTCCCGCTGATCATAATATATGATTTAATTCCAAAGTTCGTAAAAAATGATCTGCAGGCCCATCTAATATCTGATTTCACTGTTCAGAGGAAGATATGTGAAAACATGAGAGTAGGTTGAAATGGCCATAACCTAAAAATAGAGGAGGCATGTGTAGATAGAGGATGAAAGGAAAAGGTCCTTTCAGGTGGTAGATATGAAAAAAAAATCAAGTTGTTAAGGATCAAAGGAAAAATGTCATCAGAAGATGGACAAAAGAAGTTGGGTGCTGAGCCTTCTTCACCCTGACTCCCATTAATAGCTACCAGATTCGTGCATCATCAAAGCAAGGGCTTGGGGAGATAAAAGGGATCCTGAAGCCCATCCACTCTTTGAGTTGTTCTAGGTCTGGCCTTGGTGGCTTCTATCCCTAACCTTGGGTAGCCTAATTCAAAAGGAGGTAGATTAGTGGAGATGAGCAGTGAAAGAAAAAATGTACTTTGTAACTAGTAAACATTTGAGTTCATCAAGTCTCTATATATTCCAGCAGATTTTACATGCCTCAATGCTCAATTGAAAGTGATTTGCATGCATTTCTAATCAGTTTCCTGGCTATTGACCAGATTTTATATTTCACCCTCTAACTGCATTTATTTGAAAAACCCAGGTAGAGGCAAGGGGGGTTGTAAGGTTCCTGGGCCTCTATAGGATCCATATGCACAAGTAAGTGCAATCTGGGTACAAACGTAACAATGTTCTCTCCACTTTCTTCTTAATTGTGGATTATCCAACACCTTCAAGAAAGGGACACCTTGAAAGGTACTCACTTGGACCCCATCATGTGCAAAAAAGGACTTGGCATCTGCTTCTGTGGCCAAGTGGAGACAAGTCGTTTTGCTCCAATATCGATTCTTCCTCACCAGCAAAGCAAAAGCTCGCTCTTCACTGTCATGGTAGCATTCGCTGAACAATTCTGCCAAACCAAAAGTAAAGATGAAGTTCAAGTAAACAGAATGAGGTCTGAGGACTGTGATTTTGAATCCAGCTACACATGTTTTAAGTAGAGATGTTGATCTAGACAAAATTACAGTCCATTTATGCCCTTTCATATACTCTCCTGGCACAGAAATCTTTAATTTCTACTATAAGTGGTTCTAAAATACCAAGATACATTGTAAACCTCCTGTTCCTAATTATTTTAAGGCTTTCTCCCAAGAACACCCGTGCTCAGATTACAAAATTATAGGTAAAAATGAAGCCCATGAAAAGTCAATCAGAATAATCAAAGCACATTAGTTTTATTTCCTCCTATTATCCCAATTAATGTAAAGCAAGAAAAGTAAAACATAAACACACAGTACATATATGAATATGTTCATAAATATCATGTTTGTGTGTGTGTTTTACTGTATTATTGTATAAGTTTCCCTTTTTTTTGCTTTACATTTATTGGGATAATAGGGCTGGGCAGAATAAATAATTGTGTTTTCCTTTGGAATAAAACTGCAAAACTGAAATACTGTTGTAAATACTGCATATGATTAAAGGAGATCTTAATAGTCATCTAATCCAACCTCTATTTCTACTTCATTTAGACCAGTGGTCCCCAACCTTTCTGGCACCAGTTTTGTGGAAGACAATTTTTCCACTGGGGGGATGGTTTCACATGCAACCTAGATCCCACACATGCCAGATAAAGCTTTGCTCACTTGACCGCTGTTGGGTTCCCAACAGGCTGCAGACAGATAGCCGTCCAAGGCCCAGAGATTGGAGACCCCTGATACAGACTATGCAGAAAGAGATGCTGTAGTTAAAAATGGAGAAAACCATTCATAGAATTATTTTGGCCCATTTTCTCTATCCTTTTGAAAACACCGATGGCCCAGCTCAGTTTCATTGCAACATCTAGATTGAAATGGAACCAATTTTAGTCAATGCTGGTGGCTGTTGGAAACCGGCTGAAACCCCACAATTCTCTGTCTAGAATTCATTCACTATCTGGAAGGTCTCATATGAATATTCCTCTACGGAAAAGTCCCTCTGCTCATAAAAAGAAATAAAATAAAGGTATTGGAATTTTTTCCATTTCATACTGGATCTGACATGCTTGTAAACATAGAAGCTACTTGTAAAAAAAAAAAAAAAAAGGGGGGGGGAGTCAATCATTTTTAAAATCCAAACTTCAGCTGCATCCTCCCTGGTCATTGCAAGAATTGTCTGTTTTTAAATATTACTTTCACATAATTCTTCTTACTTATAAAGAAGGAAGTTCTCAAAATATTTGCATTCCAAACCTAGAATGAACAATAGGAGGAAACGGTGCTTATCTTAAAGAAGGTGGTTTCTTTATTTTCATTGAGGGGCAGAAAGATTGCAGAGGAAAGGACAGCAGCTAGTCCAGAGGAAAGAGAAAGAGGCGCTTTTGTCTCTTATTTAGGAAAGTGGGAAGATCTCATTCAAGCCAGGATCCATAAAATACAAATGAACACATTGGAGGGTTTCACAAAAAAAGACAAGTAATGAAATAAATGAGTGTTGTGATGTGATGACGTAAACTCTCTAATTCCACACAACTTTAAATGAAGTGTGTGGCAGGGTGGAATATCATCATTTTGATGTCTTCGTTGCTTAGGAAAGGATGTTTATGGTTGGAACTATTTTGGCTTTGCAATATAATACTTATTATTCTGTTCTCATTTTCTGAATCTCTAACCACAGATAGAAACTCAGAGGAGCTTCAACTAGAGGTATATAATATAGGTAAAAGGTAAAGGTTCCCCCCACACATATGTGCTAGTTGTTCCCAACTCTAGGGGGTGGTGCTCATCTCTGTTTCAAAGCTGAAGAGCCAGCGCTGTCTGAAGACATCTCAGTGGTCATGTGGCCAGCATAACTAAACACCAAAGGCACACATAATGCTGTTACCGTCCCACCAAAGGTGGTCCCTATTTTTCTACTTGCATTTTTACATGCTTTCAAACTGCTAAGTTGGCAGAAACTGGGACAAGTAATGGGAGCTCATTCCATTACGTGGCACTAGGCATTCGAATCGCCGAACTGCTTACCTTTCTGATCAACAAGCTCAGTGTCTTAGGCACTGAGCCATCGCGTCCCTAATATACTCTCTTCCAAATTCTATGTCTCAGCAGTTTATTTTTAGAAAGTTATTTTCTAGTTAAATAAATATGGCTTCAATAAATAGAGGTAGTCATCAACTTACAACAGTTCATTTAGTGACTATTCAAAATTACAACAGCACTGAGGAGGCGGGGATGACGTTGCGATGATACGACATGTGATCTTGGAGCTCCAGGATCGCCATCGATATCTCTGTCACTGGATGATCCTTTTGGACCTAAACCGTCCCGCAGAGATGGTGATAGAGAAGGGCACATCCTGCCAATCCCGGGGACATCACAAAGTCCCTGGTAGATCCAGGAGAAGCCCTTTTTTCCAGTGACAAAGAAGCATCCATTGAAGCTGCTGAAAGTTGGGACAACTCCAGAAATGGAAGATAAGCAGGAGAGAAAGTGTGCTGAATTGGTGAGACAATTTGTTACTATTAGATGAGATAACACCCCAAAATTAAAAGTAAAGTTAAAATTGAAGACAGAAGAGGTCAAGCAGCAAGATTAAGCCAGAGTCAAATTTTGTGTGTTATTTTTCTTCAATCCTTTTACTGCTGGAATTTCTACAAATGCATATTTTTTAAATTGGACTGATTTTATCTTTTTCTTTTTAAGATTTTCATTCTTTTTCTCTTTTCAATGCCCCATAATATTTTCTTGTTAAATTTTTTTATTGGAAAACAAAGAATATAAAGAGAGAAGTGAAAATAGAGGGAAATAACACTGCTCCTTAGAGGCTTGGAGGCTTGGAAATATTGTTTTTCTTCTCTATGTTTGAGCACTTGGTAATTTTGTGCAAAGTAAGAGATGTTGTTACAACATCTCTTTGAGTTTGTTTACTGAAAATGATAGTGGGAAGAGCATGTATGTTTATACAGGTGCTTCTCTGGGTACTATCAGAGTGAAAAGCTTGGAGTGTAAAAAAAAATGCACGAATTGGTTTGGAAAAGAGTCTTGGATTTTAAAGTGGCAGTGTGTACTATTGGAAGGAAGAGATTAATATAGACGATGTTGCAACAGGAAAAAGAAGAGGAAAGAAGTGACATTGCAGATGTTTTTGCAAAAAATTCAAAAAATACAAGCAAGAACAGAGAGCATTGAAAAGAGATGGGAGATTATTGAATAAAGAACAGATAAAATAGATGAAATATGAGGATAGATCTCAAAAAATTGAAGAAGAAGATGAACAAAGAGATAAGAAAATTGGAGATATTGATAGCAGAATGAGTGCTGTTGGAAAGAGTGGAATATTGGATTGGGAAATCGATAGACTTGAACTTTACCTCAGATTCCAGAAGATAGAAGAAGAAAAGGGAGAAAACCTGGCAGAAGTAATGATAGAAATTCTGGCAGAAGCATTGGTGATAACTAAAGAGAAGAGGATGGAAGGAATGGATGAGGGGCTTCGAGCCTTCACAAGATACGCAGTGAAATACAAGTTGTCAAGAGATGTCCATACAAGATTTATTAAAAAAGCAATTAGAATACAAATACCACAAATGGTAAGAAATAAAAAAATGTACCACTATTGGATGGAAACAGGATGATGTAATGAAATTTATAATAAAAATTAAGTTGAATTTATTTAAAGTTAGAATACTTTGTATAAAATAAAGTAATAATAGTTATAGTCAAATAAATTATTAGTAATGATAATACTGTATATTGATAATATGAGATTTTATATAAACTGGAAGTGAGGACTATGGAGAGGATGCACAAAAGTTTGGTAACCAAAGATAACTTTTTAAAATAAAATATGGAATTTATCTTAACAATGGTTAGATAAAGAATTTTATAAGGATGTACTGTTATTGGATGGATTTTGGATGATGTAATGAAATGTCATAATATAAATTTACTTCTAATGTAGAATATCTCACATAAAATGGAATAATGATAATTATAGTCAAATAAATGTATAATAATGATAATAATTGTTTACATATATATATATCAGTTTGATAATATGAGATTTTATATAAAATGTAAGTGATGACTATGGTGAGGATGTACAAAAAGTTTTGTAACCAATCAACACACTGTACGGAACTGAAAGATGTTTTTATGCTTTACGTGTGTCTGTATTCGTTTGTTTAAAAATAACAAAAATGTTTACAAAAAAAGTTATAATGGCACTGGAAAAAAAGACCATTTTTTGCACACAATTGTTGCAGTATCCCCATGGTCCTGTGATGAAAATTCAGCCGCTTGGTAACTGACTCATATTTACTATGGTTGTAGTATCCCAGGGTCATGTGATTACCTTTTGTGACTTTCTGATAAGCAAAGTCAACCGGGGAACTCAGATTTACTTAACAACCATGTTGTTAACGTAAACAACTCCAGTGATCCACTTAACAACTATGGCAAGAAAGGTTAAAATTCACTTAACAAATGTCTCGCTTAACAACAGAAATTCTGGGCTTAGTTGCAGTCATAAGTTGAGGACTACCTGTGTCCTTTTTTAAAAAAAAAGCTGATTGGGGACTATAACATGCTATTTTATTTAGCAACACTCTTACTAACCAATAAAGGTTATGAAGATATATAATAATAATAATAATAATAATAATAATAATAATAATAATAATAATAATAATAATAATAATTTTATTTGATTAGCCGCAACCCTCTCCCGAAGGACTCGGGGCGGCGTACAATCAAACGGATAAAAATACACATGAGACAAACATATATACAAAAGAACAAAGACATATACATACGTGCATAGAGGAGGATTGACTTATAAGTGCAAGACAGTTAAAAATACAATTTAAAATCCCCTTAGATAAAATTACTAAATTAAAAAACCCATCAGGAGCGTTACGAAGTTATGGTCGAGCCAGGCCAGCTATTTGGAAAAGGTGGGTCTTGAGCTTGACACGGAAGGAGCGGAGGTCAGTAGTGGTCCTAATATCCGGGGGGAGGTCATTCCACAGGGCTGGGCCCGCCACAGAGAAGGCTCTGCTCCTAGGCGCCGCCCCATGGCACTGTCTGGTAGACGGCACCTGGAGAAGTCCCTCTCTGTGCGAGCGGATGGGTCGTAGGGATGTATGGGGCAGAATACGATCCCGCAGGTAACTAGGTCCTGAGCCATGGAGCGCTTTAAAGATCGTAATCAAAACCTTGAAATGCACTCGATAGACCACAGGAAGCCAGTGCAGCTCGCGCAGGAGAGGTGTCACATGGGAGTACTTGGTACTCCCCATAATCACCCGCGCGGCCGCATTCTGGACCAACTGCAGTCTCCGAGTGCATTTCAAGGGAAGCCCCATGTAGAGAGCATTACAGTAGTCCAGGCGAGACGTCACCAGCGCATGGGTGACTGTGCGTAAGGCGTCCCGGTCCAATAGGGGGCGCAATTGGCGCACCAGGCGAACCTGGTGGAACGCCCCCCTGGCCACGGCTGTCACATGTTCATCCATGGACAGCCTGGCATCCAGGAGGATGCCCAAATTGCGCGCCCGCTCCACGGGGGCGAGTTGAATGCCCCCAATGGCCAGAGATGGAATTATCTGGTTGAACCGGGGGGCCGGAACCCACAGCCACTTCGTCTTGGAAGGGTTGAGCCTGAGTCGGTTGTCATCCATCCAGACCCGTACGGCTTCCACACACCGGGACATCACTTCGACGGCCTCGTTGGGGTGGTTCGGGGTGGAAATGTACAGCTAAGTATCATCAGCGTACAGATGATATCCCACCCCGAAACCACGGATGATCTCACCCAGCGGCTTCATGTATGTGTTGAACAGGAGCGGCGAGAGGACCGACCCCTGTGGCACCCCACAAGTAAGGGGGCTTAGGGTCGACCTCTGCTCCCCTGCCAACACACGTTGCATCCGGCCGGAGAGGTAGGAGCCGACCACCGCAAAACGGTGCCCCGGACCCCCAACCCTTCCAGTCAGTGCAACAGGATACCATGGTCGATGGTATCAAAAGCCGCCGAGAGGTCTAATAGGACCAGGATAGAGGAACAACCCCTATCTCTGGCCCTCCAGAGATCATCTACCAACGCGACCAAGGCCGTCTCTGTGCTGTGCCCAGGGCGAAAGCCGGACTGGCGCGGGTCTAGATAATCATTCTCCTCCAGATGTCGTGGGAACTGAGAAGCCACCACACTCTCTACAACCTTCGCCAAAAAGGGAAGGTTGGAGACAGACGATAATTGGCCAGCTCCGTAGGGTCCAGGGAAGGCTTCTTGAGCAAGGGTCTCACCACCGCCTCTTTCAAGGCGGCCGGGAGAGACCCCTCACCCAACGAAGCGTTCACTAGGCCCAGGAGCCAGTCGCGTGTAACCTCCCAGGAAGCCAGTACAAGCCAGGAGGGACACGGGTCCAGCAAACATGTGGTAGGTCGCAGTCGTCCACGCAATATAATCATGGCAGGATAGAGTGGAAGACAGGGAACAATCTCCCCAGATTGTCTTCTGGAAATTGTTTTTGGACTTGTCGTCTCCGCCATCTTAAAGTCATTTATTGAACAGAGAAGCACCACTTGGCAGCTTTGAAGAAGCATGACGGATCAGATATGTTTCTTGTTTGACCATAAGGTATTCATTGACCTTCTCGTGTTGTAATCCTTAGCATCCGTCTAAAGAATTTTACCATTTGGAGCACTGATATACCAATCCTGATTGTGAGAAGGGAAATTTGCCAGACTGTGACCTCTACAGGCATGAATCTCTGGGCAGGCTACATCTACCTACCCACTGCAAGCTGCTCATATTTTGCTTCTTTCATTCTGCGCACTACCTCTGCCTCGGTTTCCAGGTGGGACATCTCTCGTACTATTTGACAAGCAGCTAGAGCCGCAGCAACTCCTTCTGGACCCTGAAGAAGAAAACATATAGAACTACTCAAATGCTGTATTTCCCAAATTCAGTCAAACATATACATTGTCTGGCCCAAGGCCACCAAGGTGATTTTGTGCCTAAGGCAGGGCTAGAATTTACTGCCTCCCAATTTGTAGCCTGATCCTTTAACCACTTTTAAAGACTCCTATATAGCATATGCTTACATTCAGCAGAGTGAACTTGGTCAAGAGTTGGAAAGGGAAGGTGGGCCCCATAATGAAAATTTCATAAATGCTTTCAGCTTGAAATGATCATAACCAAAGACACTTCAATTTGGCAAAGTTGAATTTCGCATTTTTCAAAGGCTACATCCAAAGCACATTTTCCTTGTATGAGAAGAAGTAGAGTAAAAAAGCATAAGGATTTTGGCCCAGTCAGCCTTGCCATATTAAACCCTCATGCTATACAAGACTCACGCCAAGGAGAAAAGTTCACAGGAGGCAGTGGTTAAATCAGCCAAATAAAGAACAATGAGAAAAACATAAGCTCTGCTATATCAGGCCAAGATATACTATTCTACTTTGATTTTGCTTCTCATCATGGCCAGTTAAACACTATTGGGATTTTTCTGGACAATTAATCAGGTTAAATGTTATTTAAACTGCTATAAGTGACTTAAGCCTCATGCACATCCTCCTAAAATATTGAGGCAGAAAGAAAGAGGCCCTAAAATCATCTACTAGTGTTTGTAGCTTTTAAAGGCTTTGCTATATGAAATAAATCCTGATAGTCAGAGCACATCTTCTCTCTCGTTTAGCACTATGTAGAACATTGCTCGGTGTTTAGGATGCTTCAGATATAGTTTTGCTGGCATGGGTTTTTTAAAACCAATCGCCACCAGAAAGAACTATTCTCAAATTGTTCTTAGTGGATTCTTTTTACTGCACTGTCCCATTATGATTCAAAAGTGCTATTTAGAAGGGCATTTTGTTTAATTCTTTTCAACCACAATTTCAAAGACGAAGTTACAAGAACATTCAACTTTTTGTTCCTTTTCAAAGACTCTCTCAGAGTCTTTCTGCTTCTGCTGTAAACTGTAAATCTAAACTCTTGTTAGCTGTTGCTGAGACATGACAGAAGCCCCCAAGCTTTGCAGAAAAAGAAAAAAAAACAAGTCTGAAAAATACTGGCAGGATAGGGATTCTGTTTTTGGTTTTGTGTATGCTTTTTTGTTTTGTTTTTTACTAAAGGAAACAATGTGTTTAAACCTTTACCCTTAACTGTGGAGAAACAGAAATACCACAAGATTTCCTGCTTGGCTGTGAAATCACCAAGAGGCATTCTCAGGTTATTTTTACAAAGAAGTGAATTTTTTAATCTAGTTAGTTAACTAACCAGGTTGCTACACTATGGCCCTTGAGAGAAGACAATATCTCAAGAATTGTGTGTGTGTGTCTGACAGAGAGACAGAGAGAGAGAGGAAGGGGGGAGGAGGAGGAGGAGGATTTTGTGTCTTTCCTTAGTCTAAATAGGGCCATTCCATCATTTATTCATTTGTTTTATTGATTTCAATTTTTTAAAATTATTTGTATCCTACCTTTATTATTTTTATTCTTTATTCTTTAATTTTTTAATTAATTAATTGATTTTATTATTAAGTTATTTTATATTATTATTATTATTATTATTATTATTATTATTATTATTATTATTATTATTATTATTATTATTATTATTATTATTATTGTCAATATGGCAAACTAATCAACTTCCTACTGTTTTTCCCACAATAACATCCATGTGAATTGGGTTGGGCTGAGAGAGAATGACTGGCCCAAAATCACACAGCTGGCTTTCATGACTACAGTGGGACTTGATCTCATGGTCTCCTGCTTTCTGTCCTGGTGCCATAACTGCCATTTGGTCTGTGGCTTGCAACAAAAACATCACCAACAATATACAAATAGGATAGAAAAATACCAATAAATGATTAAGTCCTTTAGAGGTCCTCTAGCAGTCCCTGATCAAATCTGTGGTTAATCTGTATTTGGGGTGGTGTTGACATCTTCTTTTCCATTGGTTCGAGTAAACCATAGTGATTGAAGTACATGTGTGTGTTTTATCAAAAATACATTCACTGTAACAAATAATTGCATGCCATTGTTCCCATACTGTTTATAAATTGTTTTTAGGCAGGATGACACAGGGTAAAATTGGTTCAGCCAGCCAAAGAACTTGAAAGAACTGTGTTTGGATTTTAAACATATTAAGGTTTTCAACCATGACATTTTATATATTGCAATTTTACAATATTCTTGTTTTTCATTTGCAGAGTTTGTAAAAGTTATGGACTGTCTTATAAAATGTTGTCCCAAAAGGCAAGCTGTAAATCAATGTTTAGATTGAATGTTTACAAAGCAGTGGCCTTCAAAGGAAAATATAGAGTGGAATATGTTCAAAGTCCATAGATAAGAAGCAGAGCTGCATAATATTCTTTTGTGCTCATTTGGTTGTTCCCTCTAAAATTATTGCCTAACTGTAAATGTTGAAATATTTTCACGGACAGACACCACAATTACCTTTTAAGTCAAACGCACACACAGAAACATATATACACACAGAGAAGGATGAATTATCTGCTTCTTGAAGCTTACCATGGCCCAGAAGAGGTGCGCCATCTCGTGCCGGTTTTGAAGCACTGCCCATAAAAATAAATCTCTCCAAGGATTTACACTTTTCTGATTCATATCAAAGAGGCTTGGGAGCTTTCTGACATTTGTCTTGTCCTAAATAAATCAACAATTTACCACTTCAAAAACAATATTTTAAATCTAAGATGTCACAGCTGGCTTGTTATAAGCACGTAAATCTAATAGTAATTTTACTGTGGCTTTTACACAACAATCTTTCTAAACAGAAATTCTCTGTTCTTAAGCAATCCTTGATTAGAAACCAGGTATACAATAAACTTCTGCTATCCTTGTACCTGAATTTTTTGGCCATCCTCATTAAATAATTTCCCCCAAATGGGATGGGGGGGGGACATTTTGGTAAAATGAGTATAGATATCTTGACATATAAGATGCCTCCCCAGATGTTATAGTTATAGAGACAAACCAAATGTACCTGAATGTTTGGTGATTCTTTATATTGCAATGGATCTCTAATATAATTGGGTATTGGTTACAAATCTCACACTGCATTTCTATCTGCACCAAAATTAACACATGCACACACATACACACATCTCCTGACTCTGTTAAAGTTGTTGTTGGCAGGATT
This sequence comes from Natrix helvetica, assembly GCF_964273705.1. Classification (NCBI taxonomy): domain Eukaryota; kingdom Metazoa; phylum Chordata; class Lepidosauria; order Squamata; family Natricidae; genus Natrix; species Natrix helvetica. The sequence goes on along the minus strand of NC_138548.1, from coordinate 109,538,972 downwards.
GTGAGACAATTCATTCCATTAAACTAAGACAGTTGCTATATCCTAAATGAATAGAAATTGGTATCAGAACATCCTGCATGGGATAGCAAATAAAGAAGTGGAAATTAACTGCAAAACCTAGCTTTTTGGAACATTGGATTCTATTTTGGGCTGGCAAAAACAAAAGCAGTTTCCATCAGGCACTAATTTATTACTTTTATTAAATTCAAGCAAGCTTCCAGAAGCATAAGCCTAAGTGAAAACAAACTATTCTTCCATCTCTTATTTCAGGCACACCCACCCCCCAAATATTTCAGCACTGAAATTCAGAGGGATGATTCAAAGGTTATTGCTGTTCACTGATGATATGGTGGGCCCTCAATAAAGATGTTGTGATATGTATATATTTGCATAACTGAGAACAAGTTTTCCTGATGCATTCTCTTCTTTGTGTAGTATTTTCAGCTTAATCTCAGAAGCAATACTTTGGGGGGGAAATGTCAAAAGACTATGAGCAGATAGTAAGGTAGGCAAAACAGTCCTGTTAACCACCCAGGTGGTGTTTTAATCTGTACTTCCGATGGAAATGTCCAGGGGTGGGATTCTAACAGTTTGGACCAGTTCAGGCAAACCGGTAGCTCTGACTGTCAGCTGGGCCCACTCGCCCATCCCTGCGCTATGCTCATCTAAATTCCTTTTTCTGAAGCTCAGCTGATCAGTGGGGCAGAATGGATTGTCGCACCTCAGCTGTTTTCCTTCCCATTAGTAATGCGGAAGGCAATTTCTTTTTATACTGTGCACATGTGCAAAGCGCCTGCTCAGCGAACCAGTTGTTAAACCAGTAGGATCCCACCCCTGGAAGTGTCACAGTACTTTTTGAAGCCTATTTAGGCTAAGATATAGTTTGTTAGTTCAGTTTTCCACTACCTGCCTGCTTACGGTATTCGCCCAAAGACATTGAGTTGGGTGGGGTGCAATGTAGACCAGTGCACCTGGGACTGCCATGGCTCATTAGTCTACATATTGTGGCTGCTGGACCTTACAAGGATTTCCCAGCAAGAAGCAGCAGCATGAATATAACTGCTCTTTTCAAAACCAGTGCTGTATTCTGTTACGCCATACAGAATAAATTGAGTTGGGTGGCATACGAGTTCACTAAATTATTACTATTACTTCTCAGGGAACTTGACACTAGAAGATGGCCTTGAAGAAAGGATGTCAAGGTCTGACTGGGACTGTTTCTACTGGGGTTCCTTTGAGTGTGCCACTCTGCCATCACATCAGTGGTGGGTTCTGGATCCTGTTGCAACTGGTACGGTTGCAATGGGGCCTGGCATCCTCCACATGAATGTGCACCACACATGAATGTGCTCCACACGCATGCATTCTATCTTCCAGCGATGCCTCCGCGAGCCTCTGTGACACTCGAGCTGCTCAGTGGAGCATTGTACAGGTGCTGTACATATCAAGACAGGTAAGGATGACGGGCGGGCAGATGGGCCCTCCAGAGCACCGTACCAGAACGGTACCCAGTGGTCCAGGCAGGCACTGGCATGCCTGTACCGGGGCGTACCGTCTGCAACCCACCACTGCATCACATGCTTTTTGGTTCTGAAAGTATTGAAGTTATGCCTTGGAGTTCTAAGACCTCAAAAAGTAGTTTGTTCATCATTAAACACAACTTGTATTAAAACACTCACCACTTTCTTCTTTCCTCCAGGTTTTTGGTCATGGTAAAAGCCTTTGCAGGCATCATGTAGAAAATCTTTCAGTACCCTGGAAACTTCATGAAGAGTGAAGAGAGGAGACACATCCACCACTTCCTTGTGATGTTGTCCACTCATTCCAGCCAAAGTAAGTCTGTTTTCTTCATGTTTTTTAAGTAGAAGCATATAGAGGAGAGACTTTGGGGAAATGTTACAGTACAGGCTCTGAAGACGGCTGTATGTTAGGAAGTCATATATGTTGGCCCCATTATCAATGAACAATTTCACAAACTCTGGCTTATCATTCACCAGGGCATCCATCAACACTTCCTCTAAATCACCTGACTAGAATAATAACAAATGCAAAACATTATAATATTGCTAGATATTACAATTAGGATATTACAATCATCATCCTTTCCAACATATTATGCTTCATGGAAACCAAAAGACTATAAGAAATTGTTTTATGCAACAAATTATGCTCTCTGAACTACGAGCTATAATTGGACAGGTACAAGAATGCAAGAAAAATAATCCTCTGTCCAATTTTTCAATCTACATGCAAGAAAAAACGTTCAGTGAAAAAGCTTATGAACTAGACATGTACTACCATACAAAAAGTGTGTACTATCCTACAAAAAGTGTGTACTAATGATGCAACATGGAGAGAGAATTCCACATTACAGATGATTACACAGTCCTCAAGGCAACGACTTACACTGCGTCTTGAGCAGTGGTGGGTTGCAGGTAGTACACCCCGGTACGTACCGGAGCCAGCCCGGAGCACCGGATACCGTTCTGGTAGGGTGCTCCAGAGGCCCCCTCCAACCGCCCAAGCTTATCGGAGTTTAAAGGCTTCTGCACTTCCGTGCAAGTGCATGGTGTGTAGAGTGCCTGCGCGATGCTCCGCAGAGCAGCTGGAGCATCGCGGAGGCGCTTGAACGCATGCTCGCACTGCGTGCGTCTATGAAGATGCTGCTGGCCCCGTTCCAACTGTACCGCTTGGAATGAGATTTGCAACCCACCACTGGTCTTGAGAAAATTCACTACATGATTTATATATAAATATATTCATCCACAGATGATTAAGTAGAGGATTTGAATCCTCACCTGATTACATTAACTATATGGAGTAACCTGTATCTCCTGGGTGAAATACTCCAATATGTATCAATTAGTACAGCAGCCCCCAACCTTTTGGGCACCAGGGACCGGTACCGTGGAGAGTGGATGGACTGAAGGGGTGTGGTTTCATGTGCTGACTGCATCCCACGGATGGGGCTTCGCTTGTTTGTGGGGCCTGGTTTTTGGTGTGCTGCGGCCTGGTGCCAGTCCACGGACCATGGATTGGGGACCCCTGAATTAGTATATCTAGCAAAATGCCTTAGAGCCATCACAGAGAATTTCCCAATGGATATCAAAGACATTAAAACATAGGTGGACTCATTATGCAGCAATTCCAATTCATAGATTCCCAGTTCAAAATTTTGAAGCACATGATAGAAACTTTGCCGAAACTTTGTAAAATAATTGAAAAGTATGTTTTTAAAAGAAGGATCTACCTTCCACTCCACATCTCCATTGAATATTTCACTTTTAGCGATGTCCACTCTATTCCAGGCCACAGCCAGCTTGAGTTCATCTAGATATTCTTGGGCTTCCTGACTATGACTCTTACAAGCTGTCACAAACATAAAAGAAGAATAAATTCACAGTGGAGGCTTGCTCGGAGTTCATAAATTACTACCAAATAAGCATACACAACTTTGAAACCACAATCTTTCCAGGAAATAATGTACATTGTGTTGTACATTTTTATCTAATTTGTTTTGGTTTGTGTACTGTTTCAGGTGTCCTTCATGGGGTAGGTGTTTAATTCTTTCAGAAAAAGTAGTGATTTAATTAAACTAGAGAAGCAATCTGTTAATATGTAAAGGTGTTTAGCTACAATTGTGCGTTTTTTAATCTCAACCTTCTTGTTCTATGTGGATGATTTATATATTACAAAAATGTGATTATACAGAAAAAAGGTTACCCTTTAAAAAAAAACAGAACCAGATGTGAGCATGTGCCCTTTTCCAATTCCAAGTATGAATTTGTAGCACACATTGTCCAACATTATTTTTATGCTGCTGCAACATAAACACATGATATAATAAATAGTCAGCTAATTAACCACTGCGTGGAAGCATGCAAAGACTTGATCAATACATAATCAATTAATCAATCATGGCAATGCTCATAGTTCTTTTTGAATATAAAAATGGTTATGTCACTTTCCGATCACAGCAAGCCTTTGATTTGCAATCGTTTTTAAAATAGTAGCTTAATATTTTTGAAGCTTAAATTGGAATTGGTTTGTGAAATTGATGGTTTTCTTTCTGTGTGATTCACTGTTAGGATTATGTCAAACGTAAGAAATTTTGTACATCAAGCAAGTGAGATTTTTGTTTATGTTTTAACAAACAAAGAACATTGATTAAAAGTATGTTACCTTTAACCAGGGCTTTCAAAATAACTGTATCCAATTCTTCTGAACCTTCTTGTTCAAAGTCATGTATAGTTAGAAGCTGCTCCTGGGTAATTATACTCTGGATCTAAAGGGTTAAAACAGACAACTGGTTTCCAACAGTGAAAATTACGGATTATTCATGCTTTGATGATATTACATGCCAAGGGTTATGAGAGGCAAATAAAGCAAGCCATGGTCTCTGGGGCCCACTTAAAAGAAGAATAAATACTACCCTCATCTGGAAATACTCAGGGCATGTAAATGAACCAAGTTCTTTGAAGTTTACTATAATTACTTCCAAAATTAGACTCTTTTAATATGTTCTGCTTAGAGCTGCCTTTAAATCTAGTTCAGAAAGCTGTTGCTCAGATGCTTGTGGGAGATAAGCAGTTAGTCTGCAGTCAGTTAGATGGGCAAATGGATAATGGGCTAGGTCGCCTGATGGACTGCCTACACAAGTGATGGTGAACTTAGGGCACATGTGTCAAAGGTGACACACCAGAACATTTGGGTTGACATGCCAATGTTCACAAACACCTGACAAGAACTATTCTCTAAAGTATGCCCCATTCTTATGTGATTTATGGAGGCAGCACCACAAAGGGATGAGCTGTCACAGGGTCCCCGGACCCTCCCCTATGGCATAGTGGAAGGTTATAGAGAGACCCCACTTTTTCCCCACTCATTTTCAGGTGTTGATACTCAGCAGCATTTTACCTTATGTTCTTTTAAGGCTGTTATATTTTACCTTTATAGGATGGTTTAATTGATATCTTTTATAATCTGTATATTTCCTAAGATATAATGTCTTGGGCATGTTTGTTTGTTTTTCTTGAAAAGTCATATGTTTAGGGGAGAGGTGGTAGATTTGAGATAGGCAGATAGACAGAAGGCATAGGTAAAATGGAGATGTTCCCAAAATATTTTGACAGTCCTTTAATGTATTCGATGCCTTAAGAAATTAACTTACCATTTCAGTCCAATGAACAATGTCATTCCAAGTGAAATGTTCTGTGGGGAACTTCTGTTTTAATTGCTTTTCTATTACCTGTGGCACAATTAAGTGTGGCTCACTCATCAGTGCAGCTAAGATATCAGCTATACCACCAGATCCAGCCAAAATAAGACAAGGGATAGAATTTTTCAACCCCCTGAAAATTCGCTATTGAAACAAAAACAAATAGAGTCATATACTATATTTTCAGACAAAAGAAAACCACATAATTGTATACAGATCTATTCATTGAATTCAGTCAGTGGAACTTATATCAAACCCAGTCAGGTTGCAGCAGGGGCTGATCTGGTGAGGAATTTGGAAGGGAGACTAGGAAATTGCAGAGCTGCAGGCTAGACTGAAAGTTTTTCAAGATCCCACTGAAGACAATGGCAAACACTTTATGAAAATCAGATCAAACATTAAATGAAGTAAACTTTAAAAGAAAAAAAAGAAGAGATTCCAATGATAATCCCTGAAAAAACTTGGTACCCATGGACACTCTGCGCTGATGCTCAGCCAAGACTAATATTATTAAGCCTATATAACATTTCCCGTACTCTGTATTTAAACAGCTTCTAGACAGCCATCTTGATCAACATAACCATCTTTATTTCTTCCTCTTCCCATTATTTCACTTAACTAAATAAGGAACTGAAAAATGTTCTGGTCTCTTGTTTTGTGAAGTTCTAACTGGACTTTAACCAGGAATTATGTCACTTTTAAACAGTCCACCCACTTAGGTCCCTGCGTTCAGAGTCCTCTGTTTCTTGCCCAGCACTAGAATCTTTGCATAATTGGAATTCTTATGACAGCAAAAGTTTCATGTCTTACCTCAAGAATGTGAGGTCTTCCATTCACAAGTAAACAGAGAACTGGGATTTCGATGCTGCCTGTTCCTGAGTTAATATATTATAAAATATGTAATAAATCTCTCACAAAATTCAAAATATATATTTACTAATTCAGCTGATTATTTGTTTCTAATCAGTTTATGCCCAATATTATGCTGAATATTTTTCTAAACCAAAGAAATTATACAGTATTAGCTGCCAAATTTGCATTATCTATGAATTTGTCTTATTGATTTCAATGATTACGTTCTAATTAAAGTAAGTCAGACTCTGTCCCATCATTAAGCAACAATAACCCCCTGAAAATGTCATACATCCAAATGGTAAATAACAACCTTTCTTGACTACTTTTTTTTGAGAGGGGAACTTACCTCCGTAGCTAGTATGCTGCTCTGAAATATATTTCTCCAAGGTGAGTTTCAGTTTTGTTGTCCCATCCGGCTCACTCTCTTCCACCAAAATGAAATGGGAATGGTGATTGTCAAGGGAATACAAACGCCCTTGGACGTTACTATCAGTTTTGTTGCTTATAAGAATGTCATTCTATGAAAAAGAAGACATCACTTGTCACACAAAATCAAATCATTATTCTGGACCATGTCTGTTTAATATGATTAAATCACATATTGCATGTAATCATTTTTATCAAATGAAAGACTTCTTAACAAGTTCCCAGAACATTACATGGTCTTAGGCATCCTCTATACATATGTTTTCCATTCTTTTGTCAATGAGAAGAGGGTACCTTGACATTTTCCAGAAGATGTCTCTGCTGTATTTTCTCCAGGGAAGTTATTCCTATTGCAACTACTTTTACTGTAGACGAAGTACTTGTCAACATATGATCTTGGACTGCTTGCCCGATGTGTTTTGTTACTCCAACATGCAGAGCACTTGTAAAAATCCAGGCACCTGAAATGATTTATTTTTCAGCCTTGATATTAGATAAGAACTAAAGACATGTAGCATTGGCTAATCCAGGTTCAGGGATTAAATCTAGAGTTTGGGGCAGAGCTTCATCTAATATGAATCATTCTAGGGATAGCCTAGTTTAATTCAAACCAAAGCAAGATTCAGAGAAACAACTCTATTCTCCCATAGATTAACACTGGAAAGTTGAAAATGGTTACGTAAGGAGAGAAAATGCTCCCAAATGGCAATCGATCAAAATTAAACCTTACAACTTGGCTAAGATGTTGAGATCGTAAAGCCTGCGAACTAAAAATGAGCTAAAAAAAAGCTAAAACTAAAATTTGCTTCTAGGTATCCTACTCTGTCTCTCTCTCTCTCTCTCTCTCTCTATGTCTTTCTCTGCCTCTCTCTCTCTCTCTCTCTCTGTCTTTCCTTGACTTTACTGTATATAACAAGCAATTTAAATCTTCTGGGAAGAATTTAGCCAATTACACATCTGTTAGCTACAGAAGGGCAAAACTAGTAAGAGAAAATTCAATCTTACTCTTCCAGAATAACAATGCAAAAACCAGGTGTTTTTGATAAATAATGATAGTAGCAGCAGCAGCAACTCAGGCCTACACAGCAAAGATGGTGAGAGGGTACCATACAGATAGTGGTTTAGGGATCCCTGTTTGATGGAGCCAGAGCGACTGATCCACCATATCCCCAGGTGTTTGCATGTACAAATACCCATTTCACTATAAGCTACACACCATTTTTCTCTGGCAGAGAATGAATTTTCATATGGGGATGAAGAGTACCAAATTTCATTGAAATTGATGCACAGGTCTTTGAACAAAGCTCATTTTAAAAAGTACCTATAAACATGTAAATGCTCTGGGACAGAATATGATCAAATATATTGCAATAGTAGCTGTTTTGCTGGGAAGCAACTTTTGTTAAGTTTCAGACCTATATGATCAAAGAGGCTGCATAAAAAGATGTGCAAGAGAAATGAAGATGTTACTTCCTGAATGTAGCAAAGCTGACTATTGAGGATTGCAGCACAGATATAAGGGTTTAGACCAGGACAGCTAAGAGAGAGAGACAGCTAAGAAGTCATTATATGGCTTTTCTGATCAGAGACAGAATGAAGGAAGCAGAGTGAAATCATGGACAAAATGATAAAATAAGGTTGTTTACTTGTGTCCAAGGATTTCACTACTAACCAAATGTCAGGCCTCCAGTCATATTCCTTTTAGGATATTTTGCTTGCCACACTCTGTCTTATTTTATTACGCTGTTTCATTAGTGGGGTAATTGGGAGGGGGAATAGTAAGGAGTAGAATTGTAGAATGTGTTGTTGTCAAAATAAAATATTCCTTTCTAGTAGCCCAAGGTCATTCTTTGTCTCCGTACCTCTGCACCTGACCGGAACTAGATGGGTGGAAATGCCAGTGTGGCAATGGAAGATTGGACCATGTGATGGACTTGTGGGTGTGGGGGCAATGTCATGAACTTTCAACTGGGTGGAAAACCCAGGAAGCTTTCAGATTCAGGTTTTCCACAGATGTGCCAACATGTCTCTCTTAATAAATTGGAACTTAGAGCTATGCTTTGCCTTGGACTCTGATTTAATTTTGGATGATATTTGGAATGCTGACAGCAAGATTATAAGGGTAACTCTGCTTGAATCTTTTCATGCTCTTTTAAAAAGAAATTAAAAGACTTCTAAGTGAAATGATCCAATTTCTAATAGGTTTGAGTCTTCTCAGAAAATTTAGCAAATTGAATCAACAAAAGCTGAAAAGTTTTAAGATTCTCGATATATTTTAATATGTAAAGTCTTTTGGAAATTTAGTCCTTTAGAGTCTTATTGAACAAGGTATTAAAGACAATGCTCTTTTTTTCAGGAACAAAACAAAACAGACAAACCTGTGCTTTGGGCAGCCTTAACCAATCCTTTCCTCAATGTATCACGTAACCAAGGTTTCACCTGAAAGTGTTCTTCTTCTCCAACAAAAGAGACAACCAGATTGGGAGCAGGAAGGTTCCACTTGTTACTCATGAGGTCAAATATAACTCCAGGATGGATGGCACATGGAACCTTAAGAAACTATAATCAAGAAAAGGACATTCAGACAAAACACATGAAAAAACAATAGGGTTGTAGAAACCAGAAGCCAACTTCTGTCTCACATGTAAATGTAACTAGTGGATTATGGGCATTTTTAATGGGGTTAGCTTCTAATATTTTGTAATCATGACTGTGAGACTAGGAAAGAACACAAAGGACTATTTTAAATAAGAAGAACTTGGGAGCAACCGTGCTGTGTATCTACTTCATTCCCCTTCATTCTACCCCTTTGAAAAATGGCAGACTCTGTAGAAACCATTCTGATGGCTTCCAGGTATGTTGTCTTTTCAGTTTCCAGAATTCCCAAACTGCAAGGCCAAAGGCTGAGATCACACCAGCTGGGAATTCCAGGAGTTGATCCAACACAAGCTGAATCAAACACCAGATTAAAGAAGGCATTCAAGTAGATGTATCTATAAACACCAAGTAGCACAGTGATGGCGAACCTATGGCACACGTGCCACAAGTGGCACGCGGAGCCATTTGTCAGGACACGCAAGGCGCTGCCCTCTCAGCTGGCCAGCGCGCATGCGCACGCTGGCCAGCTGAGTTCACCTTTTTAAAAGCTATTTTTCACCTTCCCCAGGCTCCAGAGGCTTTATAGGAGCCTGGGGAGGGCGAAAAGAGCCCCCCCAGAGGCTTCAGGGACCGTCCGGAGGCTTCCCTGATGCCTTCGGAGCGCTTAAAACGACCCTCCGAGCAACCCGGAAGTCACTTCCGGGGTGCTCGGAGGGTGGTTTTTAAGCGCTCCAAAGGCTTCAGGGAAGCCTCCGGACAGTCCCTGAAGCCTCCGGAGGGCCTCCGGGGGGCGGGGGAGGCTCTTTTCGCCCTCCCAGGCTCCTATAAAGCCTCTGGACCCTGGGGAGGGCAAAAAAAGCATGTAAAAATGGGGGGGTCACACATTGTGCGCGCATGCGCACTGGGGGGGTCGCACGTTGCATTATGGGTGCGGCATGCCTGCACATGACCCCCCTGCGCTCCCCCCACTTGTGGCACGCGAGCCAAAAAAGGTTCGCCATCAGTGAAGTAGCATATTATATTTTTCATCAGTATCCCCATAGATCCTTCATCAAAGATAATAATTTCCTCAAAATGATTTGCAGGCATCCAAGTCATGGTTGTCCCAAAGGTGCTTTTTCAAGAGACAACTGGATTTCCTGTTTGTCTTTGAAGACATTTCACTTCTCATCCAAGAAGCTTCTTTAGCTCTTCAGAAAAGAACCAGAAAGTCCAGTTTTTCCTCTTGAAAAAGCACCTTTGGGATTCCCTTTGTTTTCTGAGATTGCTACTGAATCTCAGTCTCTTCTATGAACAAGAGCACCCTGAATGAGCTCAAATCATGATGATTGACACAAAATATTGCTTGAGGATATATTTTAGAAAGATTCAGTGACAATATAGAATAGCAATAATATTCTACTGAATATTGATAATGTGTATAGGTTTTGTGGTACCTTTCCCTGTTTCTTTCCAGTAGCCAAGAAGTCAATTTCTCCAATACAATATGGCAATTCCATTCTAGTTGCTTTTTCTTCATCACTGTACACTTTATTCTGTGTATTCTCCTTCCGGAGTACTGCAGAAACATTGTCCTGACCCAGTTCTCTGAAAAAGGAATGAGTTGAACCATTCAACTTTATACCAAATTGTAATTGGACTTTTTTCAATACAGTAGTATTTTTTTTAATGAATGTAATTGTAGGACCAATAGTAATGGCTTACAAAGTTTCTAGATTATTGATCTAAGTGTGCATAAGGATGCTTAGGGTAAAATTGAGCTTGGCTGAAATTTGGCAAAACTATATGATATTGTTTTGATCACAAGTAGATAATGCTACATGTGACATAAGTTGTAAGCTAGTAACCTAGTGTACTTTCTTCTCCTCTTGCCAAGCATTGTGAGAAATTCTTAATCAAACCCATGATGAACAGCAGAGCTTGGTAGCTATTGATCTATCAGATGACAATAATTGTGTATAGAATATTGAAACTTGGAAAATAAGAAGAGTAAATGAAGTTAAAATGTATGTGATAGAGATTTGTTTTCCAGCCACGTTGTTATGTGAAAACTAATTATTGCCAGAGAAAAACAACAATAAATTTAATATAATAGGGATGGGGTACCTGAAAAAGATGCAAGATAATAGAAGAAGATATAGAATCAAAAATGAATGGGTGTTCTTTATTATAGTTCTTGTATTATCCAAAATAAGAACATAACAACACCAAAGAAACATCATCAAGCTCTGGGGTCATTGAGGTCATCAGTAAACTAGTAATACCATTTGCAGACTCTATAAGCCACAGTGATAGTGAGTGGAAGAGGGATGTGACACAACGAAAGAAAAGTACAACAAGATAGTTAGTAAACTATACTGATGTAAACTTTATTTAGCTTTCCTTCCCCCACTTCTACTCTACATTTAATTTCTTTCCTCCAGTACCTTACAGCCCTTTCTGTATTTTGTATACTGTAGTGTTTCTGAAAGGGAATTGCAAGAGAGATGATGTATACATATATGTATTGATGTGTACAGAACTATATCAGTGTTGCTTTATTATTACTTTCTCTCAAATCATTTAAAACACTTACACTTTATTCCTCAAGACCAACTGTTCATGTGAGTTGCTTTCTCTTCTTGTAAGGGTTTGGAAAACAAACATCTAGGAAAAAGAGAAAAATCAAGTTGTAGCAGCTTAAAATATTTGAGCAATTATTATTCCACAGTATGAAAAGGATTTGGCTACCGGGGAAATGGACACCTGTAATAGAATAAGTTTTTTTTCTCTATGCAGCAAATTCAGTGGTGGGATTCAAATAATTTAACAACCGGTTCTCTGCCTTAGTGATTTCTTCCAACAACCAGTTCACCAAACTGCTCAGAAAGTTAACAAACAGTTTTCCTGAAGTGCTGCGAACTGGATGAATCCCACCACTGAGCAAATTCCCTCTCCATGTAGGTTCTCATACCTTCCCACCACACCCAAAAAGTTTGGAGATCTAATGAATATAGCTAATCTGATTCATGACGCTAAAGTAGAAAGAGAGAGAAAGTTTCCAATTATTTAATTGTAGCAAATTTTAATCCACTTTTTGTTAAATATATTCCCAAAGTGGAAAATTACTATGTACAGTCTCATGCATATATAATTGGAAATTCCTAAATCTGTCTGTCAACTCCTAAATCTCTCTCCCTATCATTTATCTATCTATACATACATACATGCATGCATGCATGCATACATACATAGGTGCATGCATGCATGAATACATACATACATAATAATGTACTTTAAATGTTTATGGAGCTTCTTAGTCATCCAGGTTGTAGTTGTCCCAAAGGTGCTTTATCAAGAGGCAACTGGACTTTCTGGTTTTTCTTTAAAGATGTTTTGCTTCTCATGGATGAGAAACAAAAAGAAAGTCTAGTTCCCTCTTGAAAAAAGCACCTTTGAGGATGTACATCAAGCATGGCACTTCAAAAATCACTGAACTATAGCTCCAATATTCACACTGGCACTCAAGGATTGATGGCTCTGTAACTTCTGGAAGGTCATTGCCTTACTAATTTAGGTCTATGACAATTAAAACATTGAATTCTAACTCCCATCCTGTTCATGAGAACCCAAATACATTAATAAATTGGACCCTGGCTCAGTCATACTAAACCTACGGTAATATAAATGCCCTGCAATCAATGGAAAGCACTTTTAACACTGCTGTATCTTCTTTTAAGTCCCATTGATTTCATGGCTCTGTCTTATAAAAGACTGTTTGGATCCAAGCTCTTGAGAAGGAGGAATCTGGCTGCTTTTTTTTAACCCCCACAATGTCAGTAACAAAGGTTCAGCTGACTTAATCTATATGCATGTACGTCAACTCCATAAACGTCAACTTAATATCTGATTTAACTCTCAGCCTTTCATCTCTTCATCTCCCACTTCCCAACACCTCTTTATTTGGGCTTATATGCTTTATATGCTTATAAAATGGTTAAGAATTACAATGTTAGTTTGCAAAACTGAAGAGCTGAACAGAAGAACGACAAGGAAGCCAAAATTATGAGGATGACTCCCAGCCACATCATTGTTTTAAGTAAATTGCAGATAAATGAACCAAGAAAGCTAGAAGAAGCCAAAGAAGATGACTAATTCTTATGATGAGGATTTATTATATAAACACATATAAATAGTGTGGCCATCTATTGAGACTCTGAAATTTCAACCCTGAGGCAATGGATTTCACTGTCTTCTGGAGAGCTTTTAAATTATGCCTTTGAATTATTTATGCGTCCAATAAACTAAACACCTTAAGATTCCAATGATTGCCTTCCAAATGAGTAATCACCCTGAACGTTTTTATTGCTCTGAAAAGTAGAAAGGGTGGAACTGCATTTCAAGCCAGAGGTAGTTATATTCTAACATGTTTGGGTAGGGTAAGGTATTGTACTGAGTTTTAATTAAAGGTAAAATAGGAATAAAATGGCATTCTGCACAAATGACAGATGGCACCAAATGATGGTGGATTTCAATCACAAGCTTTATTTAAACACATAATAATGGTTCCTTATTTTTATTTTTGTAGATTGCATAAATGTTTTTTCTTCTCAAGGGAGTAATAAATCAACAGTGTTTCTGATGTTGGGAACTAGAGACTACACAAATACAGAGATGGCCAAATAACTAGTTAAACATTTCTGAAAGATGTAAGTAAAGTGACACTAGCATTCTTGGCAGGCAGGTTTATAAGTTGGCCTTTGAAGGAGCTTTTTGTTGCTTTTGTCTTTATGTTGCTTTTCTCCTAAACCGATAGCTGTTGAGAGTTTGCCATAATCCTTGCCTATATTTAACCCATGCTCTGACTAGCCTTTGGTGATAATCATAGGATTCAAAATAAAGCAAATCACAAATGAACACCATACGATACAAGCAAATTCAGGGCCCAAAAAATGAAGCAAGATTTCCCACTAAGCCAATATGTTAACATTTACTAAGCAATGTTAATGTTAGCATGTTGACTTAAGAGAAAGGGAAAAACCACTCCCCTCTGAACCTGAATCTAAATGTTGATTGATCTTCTATCCGAAGCAAAGTCTTTAGCCCTATAAATTATATGTACGGTACAGTTCACAATATAGAACTTATGTTCTTTCTACTCAAAAAACATAGCTTTGTGAGAAGATGTAGCTCACAGGAGCAATCTCAATATTAACATTGTTGTTTCCACTTTTCATTGTGTACTGCAGTATTCAAGAACAGATCATAGGTGGCAGCATAGAACAGCACCTGATCAGGTGCTGATAATGTTGATAAATGCAAAGTAAATTACTTTCTGTTTAATAATAATAATAATAATAAAATTTATTTCTTAGCCGCACCCTCTCCCGAAGGACTCGGGGCGGCGTACAAGAAAACACATAAAATATAAAATAGACAACACATACACAATAAACAAATACATGGACATGGACATGGAGAAGGGAGGCAGATAAATAGAGACAATTAAAACACAGTAAAATCTAAAAACCCCAGAATTAAAATTAAAAAAAACCCGTCAGGAGCAGAGTGAGCGAACTATGGTTGAGCCAGGCCAGCTATTTGGAATAGGTGGGTCTTGAGCTTTATCCAAAAGGCGCGGAGGTCAGAGGTAGTCCTAATATCCGGGGGAAGGTCATTCCACAGGGCTGGGCCCGCTACAGAGAAGGCTCTACTCCTAGACACCGCCCCCCGACATTGTCTGGCGGACGGCACCTGGAGGAGTCCCTCTCTGTGCGAGCGGATTGGTCGCAGGGATGTATGGGGCAGGATACGATCCCGCAGGTATCTAGGTCCTGAGCCATGGAGCGCTTTAAAGATCATTATCAAGACCTTGAAACGCACCCGGTAGACCACAGGTAGCCAGTGCAGCTCGCGCAGGAAAGGTGTCACATGGGAGTACCTTGTACTCCCCATTATTACCCGCGCGGCCACGTTCTGGACCAACTGTAGTCTCCGAGTGCATTTCAAGGGAAGCCCCATGTAGAGAGCATTGCAGTAGTCCAGGCGAGACGTCACCAGCACATGAGTGACTGTGCGCAAGGCATCCCGGTCCAATAGGGGGCGCAATTGGTGCACCAGGCGAACCTGGTGGAACGCCCCCCTTGCCACGGCCGTCACATGGTCATCCATGGACAGCCGGGCATCCAGGAGGACGCCCAAATTGCGCGCCCGCTCCACCGGGGCAAGTTGTACGCCCCCAATGGCCAGAGATGGAATTAACTGGTTGAACTGGGGGCCGGCAGCCACAGCCACTCTGTCTTGGAAGGGTTGAGCCTGAGTCGGTTGTCATCCATCCAGACCCGTACGGCTTCCACACACCGGGACATCACTTCGATGGCTTCGTTGGGGTGGTTCGGGGTGGAAATGTACAGCTGAGTATCATCAGCGTACAGATGATATCCCACCCCAAAACCACGGATGATCTCACCCAGCGGCTTCATATATGTGTTGAACAGGAGCGGCGAGAGGACCGACCCCTGCGGCACCCCACAGATAAGGGGGCTTAGAGTCGACCTCTGCTCCCCTGTCAACACACGTTGCGTCTGGCCGGAGAGGTAGGAGCCGAACCACCGTAGAACGGTGCCCCCGACCCCCAACCCCTCCAGTCGGTGCAACAGGATACCATGGTCGATGGTATCAAAAGCCGCCGAGAGATCTAATAGGACCAGGATAGAGGAACAACCCCTATCTCTGGCCCTCCAGAGATCATCCACCAACGCGACCAAGGCCGTCTCCGTGCTGTGTCCGGGGCGAAAGCCGGACTGGCGCGGGTCTAGATAATCATTTTCCTCCAGATGTCGTGGAAACTGATAAGCCACCACACTCTCTACAACCTTCGCCAAAAAGGGAAGGTTGGAGACAGGACGATAATTGGCCAGCTCCATAGGGTCCAGGGAAGGCTTCTTGAGCAAGGGTCTCACCACCGCCTCTTTCAAGGCGGCTGGAAGAGACCCCTCGCCCAGCGAAGCGTTCACTAGGCCCTGGAGCCAGTCGCGTGTAACCTCCCAGGATGCCAGTACAAGCCAGGAGGGACACGGGTCCAGCAAACATGTGGTAGGTCGCAGTCGTCCACACACTCTGTCCAAATCCTCGATGGCAACCAAATCAAACTCTTCCCAGGTTGGTTTCTCAAGACTCGCCACGGACGTCTCCACTGGGCCACTGAAAGGGACCCAGTCCTTCCGGATTTGAGCAATTTTATCCTGCAGGTATTTCCCAAATTCCTCTGCCCTACCCTGTAAAGGGGCCTCCCGCGGCCTCTGAAACAGAAGGGAGCGGGACACCCGAAACAGGGCGGCAGGGCGGTTCTCCGCGGATGCAATGAGAGCGGCACAATATTGACGTTTGGCCGCTCTCAATGCCACAAGGTACGTCCTTAAATGGGCTCGTACCTGTGTTCGGTCAAATTCGGAACGGGAGGATCTCCAACGACTCTCTAGGCATCTCTTGCGGCGCTTCATCACCCTTAGCTCCTCGGTAAACCAAGGGGCCAGGGTGGATTTAACTTATTTTTAAAAAATGCTTTTCCTGGTGGCTGCGTTTATATTTATTTCCCCTTTTCTTAAGTCAGCAAGAAAACTATGGCAAAGTAAATTGTACTGCCTTGATTGCTAAATCCTATTCTGCCTCAGTTAACAAGATAAGGGAATGTTGTTGTTCTTAGCAGTTTTAATGTGTGTGTAATGCTGTGTTCCAAGGCACCTGAGGGTAGAACAAGAAGCAATGGGTGGAAACTAATCAAGGAGAGAAGCAACTTAGAACTGAGGAGAAATTTCCTGACAGTTAGAACAATTAATCAATGGAACAGCTTGCCTCCAGAAGTTGTGAATGCCCCAACACTGGAAGTCTTTAAGAAGATGTTGGATAACAGTGTTGTCTGAAACGGTATAGGGTTTCCTGCCTAGGCAGGGGGTTGGACTAGAAGACCTCCAAGGTCCCTTCCAACTCTACTATTGTATTGTATTGTATTGTATTGTTTCCATGGCTTTGAATGCCCTTCTACTACATCTTAGCAATAAGTGGGGAAAATATCAACTCTCTTTAAAGTAGAATGCAGCAAGACTGGTAGAATATTGATGGATGGCTATGTAGGTGCCTATACAATTTGAATATCTGGAAGTTCTCCTTGTTATCTAAAAATGTAGCTGGGGACAGGATGGCCACATTTTTTTTCTC
Source organism: Natrix helvetica (assembly GCF_964273705.1). Lineage (NCBI taxonomy): Eukaryota > Metazoa > Chordata > Lepidosauria > Squamata > Natricidae > Natrix > Natrix helvetica. The sequence goes on along the minus strand of NC_138548.1, from coordinate 109,521,679 downwards.
TATCCTTCCACCTTGTTTCACTAACTTCTAACCATCATGCCTCAAGAAGTGTACTTGAAAACTGTAAAGCTTTCAAATACTTTCAAAAATGCCTGCTGCCTGAGTCTATGAATTTTAGTTCCTAGGAAAGTATTGTATTTCAGTTGCAGATAAGACCTGAAAAGCTTTTTTGGGTGCCAGGTTTCTGGAAATTACTGTGGGCTCTTTCTTATTCTCACAATCGGAAGAACCTCAGATGAGCAACCTTTGATGAGGGTGGGTGAGTAGAATTAATGATTGTCTGAATATGTGCACAATTCAAACTTTAACATAGTTAACCTTTCCTAAGTTATCAGAGGTGACTACTTTAAGAAATAATGTCAAAAGAGTTTTCATTTTCATTGGCTATGTGGAATCTTGTTATGGATGGGCTGTTAAAGAAGCAAACCGGTAACCAAGTCAAGTGTGCAGAAAGTTAGAGATTCACAGAATTGGAAACACATAGAAGGATAGTTTGCACAGCCAAAGCTAGCAAGGTTGCATCACTATCTGGGCCATTTTGACTCACCAACCACATATGTGGGCATCACTGAATCAAAGAATGGGCAGTCTACTGTTGGAGACTTCAAGCAGGGAGCTAGAAACCTATGGCTGAAAACCTCCCGCAAGAGCTAGATGAAGTTGGCTGATAGGACTTCTAACAATCAGCAACTCTCTGAGCCCATAGGGATGTTTTAGGATCCCCCCCCCAATATTTCTTTCCTCTGTAGACCCATCTCACTTTTGAACCTGAGCTTTTTTGTTATTGTTACTGTTGGTTTCTCTTATCACAACAAATGTGGTTCTTTTCTGCTTTCAGAGGCTTATCTTTCTGATGGCTAACAAAATTCTGAGGTCTTTTCCGTAATTACATTCTTGGGGGGTAAAGGTTCCCTTCGCACATATATGTTAGTCATTCCCGACACTAGAGGGCAGTGCTTATCTCCATTACAAAGCCGAAGAGCCAGCGCTGTCCAAAAACATCTCCGTGGTTATGTGGCCGGTATGAATAAACGCCCAAGGCACACGGAACACTGCTATCTTCCTACCAAAGGTGGTCCCTATTTTTCTACTTGCATTTTTACATGCTTTCAAACTGCTAGGTTGACAAATAGATAGAGAAGAATAAAAGGCTATATACAATTGAATAAAAACATCTAAAACTTCAGTCACCCTACATGCCACAAAAAGCAATCAATCAATCATGATTTGCAGTGTTTTCTACATTCTCCTGGATGGGGCCCTTAGCCTGGGAAAGATATTAATGGTGTTCCTCTGATCATGCCAATCAACCAAGCTGTGACAATGAACTTCAGTTAGTACAATGTCAATATATCTATATCTATAATATAAATCTATAATATATTTTTATCTACAGTATAGATAATCAGCTTTTACTGTAAGAGGACTATAAAAGGACTCAGATTTCAATGATTTCTCCCCATTTTAAAAACAAAGCAGAGGAAGCTGCCCAAACAAGGTTTGTCATCTCAATGTACACACTCTTTCTTCTTTATTCAAAAGAGTATTTCATTTGTATATATACTTCCTCTTCAGACTTGCTTATGAAATATATCTCTATAGCACTCCAGGTTCATTGTAGTTATCTCCCTCTTCCTGGTTCTCACATCCATTTTTACAACATCCCAAGTGAAACTATTTTATAGAAGTTAATGACCTACAGGCAAAATCCATGCTATCATTATTATTCCTTAGTTAGGCCTTATAGCAGGGGTGTCCAAACTTGGGAACTTTAAGACTTGTGGACTTCAACTCCCAGAATTCCCCAGCCAGCCATGGGAATTCTGGGAATTGAAGTCCACAAGTCTTAAAGTTCTCAAGTTTGGACACCCCTGCCTTATAGCATGGGTTGTTGTTGTTGTTTTTTTATTCAAAAGAGTCAGTGTGTGCTTTAAAAAGAACCTTCCTTGCAGAACTTACATGCACAATTAAAATATTATAAGGAAAGGTATTCTTTCACATATTTGAGTCCCAGGTTTTTATTGGTTTTAAAACTAAAAATTAGCCTACTGAACTGGGTTGAGAGGCAAATGTATAAGAACAGGTAGTCCTTGGGTTAAAGCCATCCATTTAGTGACCATTCAAAGTTACAACAACATTGAAAAGGTGACTTATGAACATTTTGCACACTTATGATTTCCAGGTCACGTGATCAAAATTTGGGTGCTTGGCAACTGGTGCACATTTATGACATTTGCAGGATGACGTGATCACCTTTTGAAACCTTCTACAAGCAAAATCAATGGGGAAGCCAGATTCACTTAACAGCTGTGTTACTACCTTAACAACTGCACCGATTCACTTAACAACTATGCCAAGAAAGTTTGTAAAATTGGGCAAAACTCCATTAACAACTGTCTTGCTTGTCAGCAGAAATTTGGGGCTCCACTGTGGTCATAAGTCAAGAACCACCTGTAGTATAACACTTATTTATTTTTGTTGCAACGCCATTTAGAAGCCGTCATTGTTGTGAAATCAGCCAAGACTACAAAGAGTTCTGCAAACCACAATATCTCCCTGGATCCACAATGACAAAGCAGTTCTTCCAGGAAACATTCAGCTTTGTGCTTGTTACCAGCAAGGCTCTCAATCTAAAGTTGAGTTTCCCTTGAACTTAGTCTGACTTGATGGACATGTTCTCTGCAGAGGTGGTATTCAGCAGGTTCTCACCAGTTCTAGAGAACCGGTAGTGGAAATTTTGAGTGGTTCGGAAATACCACCTCTGTCTGGCCCTGCCCCCATCTATTCTCTGTCTGTCAAGTCCCAGCTGATCGGCAGGAAATGGGGATTTTGCAGTAACCTTCCCCTGGAGTGGGGAGGGAATGAGGATTTTACAGTATCTTTCCCCTGCGATGCCCACCAAGCCACGCCCACCAGCCATGCCAAGCCCACCAAGCCACACCCACAGAACCAATAGTAAAAAAAATGTGAATCCCGCCATCGTTTCCCTGGGTGATAATCTGTGATGAGCTTTTCTAAGGCATTTTCACGAACTCTTCAGTAACTGAATTACAGAGGAAAGGAATGCCGCAGCATGGGCGGGGGGTGCTCACAAAAATACAACCCCTGTATATATAAAGCAAATGTTAAATCATCAAAAAGGAAAGGCTGAGCCAAGATCCAATAAGAGAAAAATGGGATGCTGCTGAGAAGAAGAAGGAAGAAGGTGAGGGAAGGAACTTGAATAAGACCAAATGTGGAAGAATTTAAAAATTCAGAGGCTGCGGCTGATAACTGAAAAACTGAAATAAACAGGTCTGAGAAGGAAAAATATATGCAAGTGAAATCCTGAAGGGAAGTGTAATAAAAATAATTTACTAGTTCTTGGGAGGAAAAAAGAGGGAAAGATAATGTTAAAATCTCCAAACCAGGCATGTTTGCATAAGGCCACAGACATTAATTTTCACCAATTATATAAATGTCTCTAGTTTTGTATTCTGTAATTGTCCAACTTCTACATCCTCTCTATTTTCAGTTTCCTCACTCTTTTGACATTTAATCAGGTGACCCACACTTCCATATACTTCTTTTGTGCGGTAGAGTTCAGGATCTAAGGCACATTGTTGTGCTAAAACAACAATAGTCAAATAGCAACCTTTTGTATATGGCATTGAGTTGCTGCTCTTAAAAACGACGAGGCCAAGTGAGGTTACAGTATTTGCATTGGGATATTTTTACTCCACACCTAGGTATGCAAACACAAAATATTTTTTAAAAGAAAATCATGCCCACATTTTTCCCTAGTGAAAACAGGGCTTGGCTGGTCTTGGTCCTTGCTCTCCTCAATTCTTCAGGAGCATCAGAAAATATTCTGCATGTCCATCACCATCGAAGGAACCCAGTCAGCTGATGGCCCACTGACTGCTTGCAGAATTTTAAGTGAGAATGAATAGTCTTCTCTCAAGATCCAGAGTACAGAGTTTCCAAAAAAAGGGCAAAGGAATGTGGTAAACATTAGTTTGGAAAATAGCTGCTCTTCACATGGAGCTTTTGAAATGTGATGGGAGAATGGAGTTCAGGCTTGGTACTTGCACTGGAATGCCAGAGGAATTCTTCTTTCGTTTAGGGTTTAGGAGCTAACTGTAATTGACCTCCCATTCTGCAAGCTACAACCAAACAATTTGGGCCAAATTAATTCCTTCATGGACAACTAACAAAACATGGGATTGTTCAGGCTGAGAGTTCTGAAAAGGGCAACATTTAAGGCTGATTTCATTTTTCACCTATCTTGGATATTTGTTAGAAAGTTTGAAAAAATATTGAAAAAACAAGGTTGGCTGAATCTATTTTTTTTAAACAAAGTTTTATTGGTTTTTTGGTGTTTTGCAAAAGGAAAAGGTATGGGGAAGGTTACAAATTGTGGCAGCCGCAAACTGCGGTAGGTATACGCCCCCTCCAGACTCACGGTGTACTTTTGCATAGCATTCAAATATTACATAATAACATATAGTCAGTGTGGTAAATTCATAAGTAATTTCAATCAATTTGTGTCATGTGGATTTTCTTACTTATTTGTGTGATCTGAGCTTTCTTGATGTCGCCCCATCTCCCCCTGTTGGCAGTGCTCCGGCCCCTCCCGTGTCTTGTACATCTACTGGGATGTCTTCTGGTTTTTCTAGGAGTAATTTATTTTTTTCCATAAAGACCTGCGCCTCTATGGGTATATTAATTCTGACCCTTGTCTCCTCCCAGAATATTAACATACCTTCAGGCAGCAACCAACGAAACCACACCCCCTTCTGGTATAATTTATTCGCCAATTGCGAATAATATTTTCTTTTCTCCCTCACTTTCTTGGGGATCTGTTTCAGTATGGTTATCTCCTTGTCTTTGTATATCAGGGCTTGTCCCCTTTGTGTATTCAGAATTTCATCTCTTGTGCTTTTCCTAAGAAATTTAATGTGAACCTCCCTGGGGACATTGTGTGTTCTAGCATATGTGGAGTTCACTCTATAGACCAGGTCTATTTCCCACCCCATCTGTTGTTTTTCTTTCTGGGTATACTCAGCCAAGATAGTTGTCATGATGTCCCTAATGTTTTCATCATCTGTCTCCATCACATTCTGAAATCTAAGATAAAAGGACATTCTCTCAAACTCTATTTTCATTTGTTGGGTGTCAAGCTCTTTGTTTCCCTTTTGCACGCCCTCCACCCCCCCCCCCTCATCTCAGCCGCCCCCTGCTCCAAGAGATCCAGTCTCTGTGAGTTCTTATCAATTTTTTCCTGGTTCCCTCTAATTTCTTCTTTCATCTCCTTCAGCTGTTTCTTAATTTCCTCTTGTCCCTGTAGAATTTGCTGAAACATTTGATGAAACTCCAAGTCCGTAGTTTTAACTTGTTTAAAAGCTGTCAATGTTGATTGTGTGCTCGGACTTGAGGTTGCAGATGTCGGGGCAGAGGCAGCAAAGCCGGACTTTCCAGGAGGTGGTCTTTTAGATGTCATTGTTAGTAATAAAGAGTCCAGTCAGTATAGAGAAGAATCAATCAGAGTGGTACAGCAGCCAAGGGAGTTCGGGGGGGTAGAGAGACCAGGCACAAGGGAACTCTCTAATCACCCTGGCAGGGAACAGACGTTTTTCACTCCAGAAAGTTCAAAAGCAAACAATCCACAAGAGAATTATCCAAATAACACGGAGACAAAGACCGGAAGCCTGAAGCTAAGAGGTGGAGTCAAGTTCACCTTTCATGAAGACAACAGAAGTGTGCCATCTTGCCCTGCCAACTTCGGGTACTGAGGCAACAAATAAAGTTTTCAAAGTTCAAAGTTCCCAAGGCTTCCAGATCCCATTATCTTGAAACCTAAAGGTTTAAATCCGAAGATCCATTTAGTTGGAGTGTGACCTCTTTGGTTTGGCTCTCCCCCTCCTCCTTCCCTTGGGGCTACAAGCACATTTGTTTCTAGCCACTTGTCCGAGGAGGGGGGAAATCCCCCTCCCCTCCAGCCGCACCTCTCCGAATTAACCAAAAGTTCCGATTAGACACAACTGACGAGTTTTAGAGTTGGTGATAGGTATGAAAGGAGTCTACACCTCGCCGCATCGCCGCCACATCCTTCAAGTTTCTTTTTTTCTTCCGGACAGCCTCGCAGCGAAGACGCTTCAGCGCGTCTCCCCTTCGCGCTCCTCGGTGCCTGGAGCGAAGCGAGAGCCCCCCGACGGCTGCCGCCGATGCAGGGGTCCTCCCGCTGCGCCGCTCCTCCGGCAGAACGCCTCTCCAGGGCGTCCTGTGCCCCCCAAGGGGTGGGGAGCCCACCGGGGATGTGCGGGGCGAGCAGTCTCTGCCCGTCGCCGTCAGCCGCCGGAACCGGAAGTCAAGGTTGGCTGAATTTAAAATCCCATATTTTTCCAATTGGAAATTAGTTTTATATCCCGTGCCCACAACAATTTGAAAGAGTAATTCTGTAATACTTCTCTGTTACTCTAATAAAGAGACCTAGCTGGTTTCAGTCCATACGAACTTGTGGTACCGATTTTCAAAATGGAAGCCTTAAAGACCATAAAGAACATAGAATAAATTTGAAGGAACTAAATAAAACAAGGAGGCCTTGAGATATGTTAAAGTAGTAGTGACGCTTAAAGCAGGAAGAATAGTTAGGTCTCTCCTGAACGCCAGCTGGAAATTAAATGAAAATAAGGTATCTCACATAAAGGGATATAACAAAATTGGCTGTATTAACATTTTTATTTACTATTTACCTGATTGGTACTGCCAAATGGCCTATTTCAAAATTATAATGAGCAAATTACGTGAAGACTGATTGAGGTCATGGTTGGGTCTGCTTAGGTTGAGGCATGTTGTCACATGTAGGCTGTGTGAGTTGTTCTGTTTTCCAGTTGATGCCAGCTTGTTAGACTAGTTTACAACAGTTAGTAGGTTATTGCATTTAATTCCATGGTGCAATTACATTGCCCCATATTTATTGAGGTTATTTGTGTTTGCTTTCTATTCATTTGCATTACTTTCCTATTAAATGAACTTTAACTATCCAGGACAATATAAACTACTATGAACCACTTTTTAAAATAACCCAACTACAAATGTTCTTTCAAACAATTATCTAAATTGTGTACAAGTTCTTTTATTAAGAATGACAAATAGGAGAATAAAAAAAACAAGAGATTTTAAATAGAAATTGCTTGTTATAATGCTTGTTGTTATGTCTTGTATGTAATCACATTGTATTACCTTAATATTGAAAATTGGAAACTTAAATTTGACTTTCTTGAAGCATTTCAAACAATCTGAAGGCCTTAGTTTAAACTGTATCTCATACTTCACTACCCATATATCTTATTTCATTTTCCAGTCACTGTTCCAACATCGGTTTTTAATGTAGCTTATTAAAACATTAATATCTTAATGTTTATCTTATCTATCTGGTGTAAATGCTTTACTCTGAATGTTGCATGACATTTGAACATTACAATTTCATCAAAATTATAATGTAAACCCATTAAGGATTCTGGATAGTGGTTACCAAACAAGTAACAACAAAAAAACCCTGTTAATTATCTAGTATTTCTCATGATAGATTAGTTTCAGCACCATTGGTCTAAACCTTCTGTGTTTTTAGAATTTTTCCTTGATACTAGAAAATATCAAAAGAGGAACAAACTGAGAGAATATGGCTGTATTCACATAATATTCTAAGCCATTGGGCTTAGTTAACATAACATACACATGCTCCCTTGTCCTACATAATTTTTTTAATCAGAATGGGTGGTTTTTCTAAGTCTGATGTCCATACCTGAGAGGCTACTATTTTTAGTTAGCATTTACCTAAGATGGTTGACTGTTGTAGTAAACTCTAGTTGACTGATGTCCATAAAACATCAGCCTGATATTCAGACTGGATTTGACATTTTTATCCACCTATTGAGTCCTTTCCAAAGACCTGGGATAGGCAGATGTTATTGTTTGATGGTATTAAAGGTATCATCTCAGGATGTCAGCTGTCCCAGGTAAAGCAAAGGATCTTTGTTTTGAATTCAATTCAAAGTACAGCAGAACCATAAGAGGCAGTATGTTGAAATCCAGATGTATCAACTGAGTATCCAAAGCAATTGGGGAGGACCCCAAATCAGAAATTAACAAATTTATTTCAGAAAAGCATTTGGAGACACAACATGAATGGACATTAAGTAACTGGCCATATTTACTAGTCCAGGCCTCTGTTTTTAGAGATTGGTCAGGTATCCACTGAGAGTTCAGCATTATTATATAATGCCATTGGATAAGAATTAGGTATAAAAATTTAATAAACAAACAAACAAATAAATAAAATTAGTCCCTCACCATCACAGATAATACTGAAGTATAGGTCATGTATCATTTACAGAGTAATAGCTGTGAAGACTGCTGCTTTCCTTATATAATTCCACACTTAAAGCGCTATCACAAAAGGAACTGTATTCCATGTCTAGTATCTTTTATTACTTGTGACTCCACAATAGCATTAAATATTGCTACATTTGTGTAGCAAGATGCAACAATTTAGTGATTGATTGATTATGTGCGATCAACTCATTTTAGGCTCTTAGCAAACACATAGCTAGAATAGAAATAGAGATGTTATGAATAGTTGTAAAAGGGATAACTATGAAACTAGGTTGGTAAATTCATTAAAATTGTTAACGTGATGAGATGTTCATCATGTTTCTTAAATATAAGAATAAGAATCTATATACATCTGTGAGGTTTTGTTACTGTTATTGCAATGATGAAAGCAGAGTCATGGCCTCACTACATGTTATGTGCCTTCAGGTTGTGCATCCAAGACTGAGTGGCTGTGGCTACCGGCGCCCCGGTTCAACCAGCTGATTCCATCACTGGCCATTGGGGGCGAACATCTGGCCCCTGTGGATCGGGTACGCAATTTGGGCGTCCTTCTAGATGCCCGGCTGTCAATGGATGACCATGTGACAGCCGTGGCAAGGGGGGCGTTTCACCAGGTTCGCCTGGTGCGCCAGTTGCGTCCCCTATTGGACCGGGACACCCTTCGCACAGTCACTCATGCACTTGTGACGTCCCGGCTAGACTACTGCAACGCTCTCTACATGGGGCTACCCTTGAGATGCGCCCGAAGGCTGCAGTTGGTTCATAATGCGGCCGCGTGGGCAGTTCTGGGAGTCTCTAGATACTCCCACGTAACACCTCTCCTGCGCGGGCTGCACTAGCTGCCTGTGGCTTTTCGGGTGCGTTTCAAGGTGTTGATTATCATCTTCAAAGCGCTCCATGGCACAGGACCTAGTTATCTGCGGGATCGTATCCTGCCCCTCACATCCCTTCGGCCGATTCGCTCACACAGAGAGGGACTTCTCCGGGTGCCATCCACTAGACTGTGCCAGCGGGCGGCACCCAGGGGAAGGGCCTTCTCTGTGGTGGGCCCGAGCCTCTGGAATGACCTTCCCCCTGATATTAGAACGACTACGGACCTCCGCTCCTTCCGCCAGAAACTCAAAACCCACTTGTTTCATCTAGCCAGCCTGGCCTAATTCCAGCTTTCCCACCTCAGTTTGTATTTTTAAATTTTGTGATTTGGTTTTAAGGTTAAGTTTTAATTTTATAAATTTGCACAGGGGTGTATTTAATTCGATTTTAGTTATATGTATTTTGACTGTATGATTTTAATTTGTACCTGTACACCGCCCCGAGTCCCTCCGGGGAGAGGGGGCGGTCTAGAAGTCCAAATAAATAAATAAATAAATAAATAAATAAATAAATAAATAAATAAATAAATAAATAAATAAATAAATAAATAAACAAACAAACAAACAAATAATAAATAAATAAATAAATAAATAAAAAATAAATAAATAAATAAATAAATAAATAAATGCAATGTTGTGATGCATATAGAAAAAATAGAACTTTTGTTGTGACCCATAATGCTGCTTTAGTCAGTCCTTGCCCCTTCCCCAAAAGGCTATTGCTAAAAAAAAAACAAATTAAATTCTGTATATTTAAACTAGAGAGCCAGTAGTGGTTAAAGCATCAAGTTAGAAGTCAGGAGACCACCAGTTCTAGTCCTGCCTTAGGAACAAAGTCAGTTGGGTGACCTTGAGCCAGTCACTTCCTCTCAGCCCTAAGAAGGAGGCAAAGGCAAAGCACTTCTGTAAAACCTTACTAAGAAAATTGCAGGAATGTGAATAGGCACTTGACTGGAATCAATACTAACTTGAAGACAGAAAAAAGTATATTTAATTGTCTTACCTGATGACACTCTTTTTCAGTAGCCATGATTTGCAATGCTGCAGTTGTGCAGGATAATTAAACCATAATTGTTTTCTCCTTTTTCTCTTATGAAGGAGGCTGTTCTTGCTTCACTCAAATTTGCTTTGCTTCTGGATCTTGCGGCAGGGATGGTGATAGAACTAGCTAGCCCCTGTCCCTACGGTAAAGGAATATAATCAAATAACTGGTTTCACAGAGAACAAACAAATGAACATGCAAAAAATAGGCAAATCTTTCTTTCCGGTAACCAAAAGTACTTACGGGGCAAACAACTATCAGTTGCTGTTTCCCTGCCATTATCAAAAGCAGTTGAATTGCTAGTGCTTTGAAGAGCAACAACTTGAGTTCTTACGGCCATGGGCAACCCTTGAAGCTTTGAGTTCAGTGCTCAAAATCCTCCAAAAGTTACTTCTAAATTGTAATTTTAAATGTGACAAAAGGTAAAAGATATTTTATATGTGTTGAAGTGTACTAAGGCAGTGATGGCTAATCTTTTTGTTGTTGGGTGCCAAAAATGTGAGCACACACATGCGATAGCACACGTGTGTTCTGATACCCATAATGTATAGCATGCCCCCACATGTGCATGTGCGCACAACCCCCCCCATTCCCCCCCATGCGCCGTATTGTTCTCTTCCAAGCTGAGCTTGGTATTTCCTCTGGAAGGTTGGGGGAGGTTATTTTCACCCTCCCCAGGCTCCAGGAGAGCCTCTGGAGTCTGGGGAGGGTGAAAACAGCATCCTCTGCCCCCCCCCCAGCTTCTGGAAGCTGGAAATGGATCTTTTCTGAACTTCCAGTAGGCCCATTGGCCCCGTGTTTTGCCCTCCCTAGGCTCCGGAGCCTTTCCTGAAGCCTGGGGAGGGCAAAAACAGCCTTCCTGGCCTTCTGGAAGGCCAAAAATCAGCTGACTGGCATGCGCCTGCTCATTGGAGCTGACGGCTCGCGTGCCAGCAGATATGGCTCTGCATGCCACCTGTGACACGCGTGCCACAGGTTCGCCCTCACGGGACTAAGGAGATTGATTTTCTAAGAAGCAGCAGAAGATCAAAAGAACAGGTTATGGAACTTGAGAGTTGTTTGCCCAAATAGCCAGATAGCTGAAACTCCAGTGCAGAGGCATATGAGATTTAAGGATACAGAAAATATAGCTTTCTACTGTACCTGCTTTGCTTATTTTTCCTTTCCATTGTCACTGTTTCTCAACCAATCTGGAATCACCATGTAAGCCATTCTCTGCAGTCATATGGATATATGGAATATTGGTAGTCCTCATTTAGTGACCACAGTTGGAACCAGCAACTTGGTCATTTAGCAAAGTGGTGGCTAAGTGAAATCACGACCGTTCTTATGGTCTCACTTTAGCTTTCCTTTGATTTATAGATCTGTGAAGATGAGGAATGCAAGGAGTGTTTGCAAAGATATTTTTTCATTACCATTGTGGATAGTCACTAAACAAGGCAGCTGCCAAACAAGGACTACCCGCATGACATCAATAGGATGATTGCTTCCACATCCATAAAAACGTCTTGCCGCTTCTGTCATTTGGGCAAATCTCTTTTCTGGTTGCTAAACTATTATTTTCATCTCCTCTTTGCATTATGTTATTGAGCAAAAGTGTTCCTTCCTAGAGTTGGGAAAATAAAAGAAAGGAACAGATACACACCGAATTTGTCATTATGGATGGAAAAACAACATGAGACATGACATCCCTCATTGCCAGCAATCCTATGTTCTTTGTAATGGAAATCTCACACTTGTTGCCAAACTGCCTTTTTTTTTTGCAGGGAAAGTTCTGCCTAAATATGTATATACATTTTTTGTGTATGCAGAAGGGATTAATTTAATCATAGCCAGCTTCAAACTGTATTCAGAAATCATATACAGCCAAAATACCTCTACTTTATCTTGAATTACCTTATATTGCCTAGGCTTTAAAGAAAAGCATAGAGAAGGATATTTTTACAAAATTACATTATGGTTGTTTATGATATGATATATGTCCACTCCTTTTATACCTACAGTGATATGTTTATTTTGGCATGTTATGATTTTAATTGTGCCTATAAATATGAATATTTTACAAAAAATAATTCTTTTGTGTCCTTAGCTAAAAGATTTGTAGAAAAATAGATTTTTAGAAATATAAAAAACAGAACTTTTTAAACTGTTACAAACATTTGGGTATGTGTGCTTTGCAAGGCAGTGTTGACTCCTGGCAACTGCCTGGACTGGTCCCTGCAGTTTTCCTGACAAGAATGTCAATAACCTTCTTACTTTCTCAGTCACTAATATTTTTTTTTGTTATATAAGATATTAAACTTTTTCTATAGCTTCCCATTTTTCCCCAGGGAAAGAGTTTATTTATATATTTAGTATTTATTTATCAAATCTAGATACCGTCCATTTTATTGTCTAGGTGAGTTCCTTTATGAGGCAGCTTTTAATATTTGTGCACTTCAACTTCTAACCATGCTGGCTGAAGAATTCTGAGAGTTGAAGTCCACAAGTTTTGCCAAGGTTTTGCATCCCTTGGTCTAGGATATTTTATTCTATACACCTCTTGGAACTGCAAAAGATATAAATATAACATCTTTATAGGAGGAGGGGTTTGGGGGTGTTGGCTACTGTTGCAATATAATTCATTTCTTGCTGTGTCCTTGCATGTCTGCAGTAAAGATCTCTGTAAATTACTATTTCATCTCTCTACATACTCTATTTATATATATGGTTTCTGTGCATCTTACATGTAATAACCAAAATTAACAAATATGAAAGGAAGATGTTTTTGATTAGTAATTAATTCTAAACTTTATGCACAAACTAGCAAAGCTATATATAAATTGTTAGGATAAAACTTTGTAAACCTTCTCTGAAGCTAATGTCATAAATGAGTCAAGCATTTTGTTTACTTTTTATGTAAAACAACAGATTGTACTCTGTGAAACTACACATTTTTATTCTTCTACTTTAGCCACTAGAGGGATCCCTGAGAATGTTATTTAGCAACATATGCAAAAAAAAGCGCACTATGTTCAAAATTCACCCCTTGAACAATGATGAACCACTGCACCTGATGAACTTCAAGCCATTACAAAATTACATATATCCTAATTGAGATAGTGAATTCTCCCTATTTCTTTAATGAAACTATCTTTGAATATTAAAGATAGAAAAGGTATCCGTTTTTAATCAACACTAAATAGTTATTGCTTTCTCAAATGCAGAATGTTTTGGAATTAGGACAAAATCATCAATCAATTCTTCATCTCTGTGTTGATTTATATTTCCTGCTTTGCCCTCCAGTATTGATAAAATCTTATATCCAAAATGGTTTTGCCTAATGAGAGATACATTTACACATGCAGTTTCTGCAAATTTGTATTAGCCCACATGTCATTTATTTGAATGTTGCATAGATACTTTCGCACTGAATGCATCTTTATTGTAATTATAGAACTTACTGGTGGGCAAAAGGGGGAAACAAGCTCTTTCTTTAAAAATTAAATCTAATTCACTAAATATAGCCGTGATTATTAGATAAAAGGAACAACTAATGCATGCTTGTTAATATAAACATACTGCTTAAGGGCAGGATTTTAATTCCTATAAATTTAACCTCTGCTTCATGAGCACTGGTTGAAGCTTGTAATTTATATGACAGCTATTTTGAGAGTATTAACTTTGGTTAGCAAATTATTTTGAAAAGGTTGCTGAATTATAGAACTTTATTTCATTTCATTTTTAGTGCCAACACTGCCTTCACTCCCGGAGACTGCCTGGATAACTCCCTCAAGTTTCCTTGGCAAGATTTCAGAAATGGTTCACCATTGTTTCTTTCTTAGGCCTGAAAGAGAGTGACTGGTTCAAAGTCACCCAGTTGGCTTTGTGACCAAGGCAGGACTATTACTCACGGTCTTTCCAAATTTCTAGCTTGATGCCTTAACCACTACACGAAATTGGCTCTTTTATGCCTAACACTAAATATTGATACAGATATTCTTGGCTTATACATCAACATTTGTTGTTGTTAGTTGCAAAGTCATGTCCGACCCATCACAACCCCATGTTCTCTACCTTCCTCTGGAGTCCATTTAAGCTCATGCCTACTGCTTCGGTGACTCCATCCAGCCACCTTCTTTTGCCCTCAATCTTTCCCAGCATTAGGCTCTTCTCCAGTGAGTCCTTCCTTCTCATTAGGTGGCCAAAGTATTTGAGTTTCATCTTCAGGATCTGGCCTTCTAAAGAGCAGTCAGGTTTGATCTCCACTAGGACTAACCTGTTTCATCATCTTGCAGTCCAAGGGACTTGCAGGAGTCTTCTTCAGCACCATAGTTCAAGGGTCTCAATTCTTTGGCACTCAGCCTTTAGGAAGCCAATTATAGTTCAGTATCCTGGTCCTCAAACTGAAAAAAGTATTTGGGATCTCAATCAGGGGTGAAATATAGCAGATTCTGACAGGTTCTGGAGAATGGGTAGCGTAAATTTTGAGTAGTTTGGAGAACTAGCAAATACCACCTCTAGCTGGCCCCAGAGTGAGGTGGGAATGGAGATTTTGCAATATCCTTCTACCAGGAGTGGGGAGGGAATGGGGATTTTGCAGTATCCTTCCTCTGTCATGCTCACCAAGACACGCCCACAGAACCGGTAGTAAAAAAAAATGAATTTTACCACTGATTTCAATCCATATTAAGTACCTGTGTTGCTTTTCTTCCAGGCATTCAAAGTTATCCACTGTTAATTTATACCATTCTAATAATGATTTGAGGTACTCTTCTTAAACAACATGTGTTATTAAAAGGAAGAAGTCATATCAAGTGTATTTTCCCAGGCCAGAAATTCTAAAAATTAAATGGCCAAAACTGATTGTACTATTCTATATTTTCATCCAGTGGTGCACTAACTCTGGCTAATGGTCTTCTAGGTAGAGGGGGAGCAAGGAGCTATTGAACTGGTTGTATTTTACCTATTAATATATGATAAATTCTTGAGAGCCCACCTGTGCATTCTGCTGAGTTGGGATCCTGGACTTTTTTATACAGAGAAAGGATGGACATGGACCATGTTTTGATCTTTGAATTATAGCAAGTAATAATAGCAGTCAGTGCAGAATAAATTTGCCAGACAGCCAATTAGGCTACATGATATCTGGGTTCAGATTCTACGTGTAAATGAACAAACACAGATCCTGTATTTACCAACATACCTAGACCCAAAGAAATACACCATAACTTATCGTAACAGGTTGGTTCACATGATGTGCTAGGACACTACCTGGATTCCCAAAATAGTCTAACCCAACATATTTTTGCTGAACTTAGAATGTAGCAGGTCATAGCTTCAATTATGCAGAGGACAAGTATAGTACAGCCCAGGATGCACAGTTTTCAGTCTGAGCCAGCACTTGAAGTAAGGCTAGCAAAGACGTGGGAGCTTCTCTCTCTACAGGCTTCATATTGTTTTGTGAATATGAACAATGAATACCTGAAAACAATGGAACTAATTAATCTTAAAAGCCAAATATTTTCATCCAAGTGGGTTGCTAGTCTGTTTATTCTTTCATAGGACTCTTGGACAAATACTGATTCATTTTAAAAATATTGTATTTGCAAGTACAGAAGTTGAGGGGCCTAGCTCTAATTTCAATCCTCCATTTGGATCTCCTTCACCCTCCCCTGCATCCCTTCTCCCTCTGATGGCTGCTGTTTCATCTGCACAGTCTTGCTATGCTTGTGTATTCAAGAACAGACACACCAGCAGTTGCAGCATGAAACTGTGGCAGAGGTGCGGGATTTGGCAGTGTCTTGGCAAATGCCGTACTCCTGATGCCAGCCCTGAAACACTATTCTGCACAGAGGGCAAGCTGCAAAAGCAAGACCACTCCCTGTAGCTTTAGAAGACAGAAATGGGAGCAAATAATTCCTGCCTTTTTTTTTTAAAGGAAGGATCCTATTTCTACCCAACTGCACTCGGGAGGTGGAACCTCTCCCTCCTTCCTTTCTAGACAAATGGCTCCTTCTTCTGTTTTCTCTGGAAGCAAATAACATCGAGCAGAGGACATGACTTTCCCACATCAAGCAGACCACTTGCGTTAGAGAACGCAGGAAGCCGGACCATGAGATGGCCTGTCACCTTTTAGCACTCTTTCAGAGCAGATGGTCCTTCCCTTTCTGCAGTCCTCAAAGCCACCTTCTGATCATGACAGCTGAACTCCTGATAATACAGTTTCCCACCAGTTAGGCCACAGAGGAAACTTCAGCCATTAAATGGATATATCATAGGTGATGATGATGATAATGATGATGATGATGATGATGATGATGATGATAATGATGATGATGACAACAATGATGATGATGTCATCCAAACCATCCATAAGTATGATGCGGTCCTTACCCACTTGCAGCCCCCAGCTTCCCAAATATTCCTAATGTTTCTTTGCCACCAAAATGTTTTCCACCCCATCTTACAATGAAGCTGGCTTCTCTCCAAGGTCATTATCTGAAGGTCTTCTCTGAATCTCTTTCTGCTACCCATCATGATCCCTCAGCAGATGCTTTTGCTGCCTAGAAGCAGAATTCGATTGTTATTTAACTTCTCATTGCTGTATTATGAGGGACGCTACCTAAACTAGCTGACTTAAGGTTCCTTGCTGGAGTTCCCTAGGCTGTTTGGTATTTGTCTGATCCATAAAAACATGTGTAATGTCGTTAAACCAGTGGTAGTCAACCTGGTCCCTACCGCCCACTAGTGAGCATTCCAGCTTTCATGGTGGGCGGTAGGGGTTTGCTGTAACTCTGCTTTCTAAATTTTATAAAGGAAAGCTACTTCCCTACTTTATAAATCACCATGACTGTGGAACCGGTGGGCAGTTAGAAAATTTTACTACTAACAGAGATACAAAAGGGAACGGTAGGTATAAAAAGGTTGACTACCCTTGCATTAGTTGGATTTCTAGTTGAAGATATTCAACTACTTCTGCTCTATGTTTCTGCAGTTTTATCCCTTCCCTGGTCTGTTTGTTTTTCCCCTTATTCTGTTTGCATTGGGAGGTTCTGGTGGCACAATTTTTCATTTAGTTTTCTATTATCATTTTGGTATTTCCTTTGTCCAAGTCTTTATTGATGTTAACAGATTTCATTTCTCATGATTTCTCTACCTACAAATAAATGTATAGACGCAAACATTCCTTACTGTGAAACCCAACAAAGAAACTCAATGCATGTGCTTTCAGGAAATCCTAGTGCTTTTGATGTACAACAGACAGCAGCAAAGAAATATACATTCTTACAATGCATCTTGTATCATATATAAAAATCCATATAGATTATTACTGTCTGTCATATGTAATTTGTCTCCTGATATGATTAAGTATCCTTACTAATCTTTGGCCAAATGGATCCTCGGAAAAATGGTGTCAGATTATATTAACATTCTGCTGATTTGAAACTGCATTATTTCTGTACAGAGCAAAGATTATTTTCATTATTGGGGTCCATTTGTGTCAGTGTCTTATAGAAAGACTTTGATGCCCTTCTCTTTTCCAAATGAAAAGAAGATTTTTTTAAAAAAAGGGGGGCAATGGATAACCATTTCAATATCATGGCAAGAAAACTTTTCATGTCCATGTAAATCGGCAGGAATTGTACTCAACCTAAGAAGTGACGACTTCATTTTTTAAAATCACACTAATGTGGAAACTATAGGTATAATTTATTGCGTTACATGCTTGTTGATTTCATTGCCATTAGGAGGAATATGTCCTGAGACTTCCTAGAGTTGAGAGGCTTGAGATTACAAAGAGTTGTAGGAAGTGCCCGTTATGCCTAGCTATGTTGGAACCACCCTTACGAAATAGTTTAAATTGTTATTTATTAAATAATACATTATTTATTGGAGTAAGCCCAAATGGTGCTCCAAAATGAGAGCCGCACCTACATGGGAGTTTCTGTAACTACTTCCTAACCCAAGAGGCTTAAATTGGCATTGATTGGCAACTGACTCATAATTATGACACAATTATGTGTCCCAGGGTCCTGTGATCCTCTTTTGTGACCTTCTGATAAGCAAAGTCAATGGGGAAGCCAGATTCACTTAACAACTGGGTTACTAAACACCTGAAATGATTCACTTAATAACTGAGGCTAGAAAAATCATAAAATGAGGAAACTTAACAATTGTTTCATTTAGCAACAGAAATTTGGTACTCAATGGGTGATTGTAAGTTGAGGATTTCCTGTATTTATTGGCATTTATTAGTAGTTCTGTGCATTCTTGTGCTTACACTGAAACAGAAGGAAGCATATTCAGTGGGAAAGCACTGGCCATGGAATAGCCATTTTGAGGAATTGGTTCTTGCTGCTCTTCACTACAATATCATTTCACAAGGGAGCATCCAGAGAGTATTCGTGCCAAGTTAGGATCTCTTTTAGTTGTCCTCCTTATGCAACATCATATACGGTATCTCACTTTGCAAATGATTTCCAATAAAGCAAGCTGATTAGATAAAGCACCACTGGCCACTTTTGTCCTGCTTCCTTGACAAACCTAGGCTATAATTATAAAGTAGGTTACAAGGAAGGCTCTTACACCAAGTGTCTAATCCAGGTGACTCTGCATGCAATGAATGGTTTACTTCCAAGTCAATGTACCTAGGGCAGAGCGTTTAAGTTTAGTGGCAATTCAGCCATTGAAGCTTGCTGAAGTTGAAGCAATTCCTGTTGTCTTTACTCCTATATTAGCACATTTTAAGCAGAGTTAATAACTTTAAAACAGTTTCTGAAGATCAAGTACATTTTTAAATAGTATATTGAAAATATCGTCATGACAGCGATTGCTTATCATGAAATTTACTGACTGATCCAGCTGCAGTCCAGTAGAAAACGTGGTAGCTAGGAAACTATTTGTTAAGAGGGGTTCAAGACAGAAACAAGGCAATGATATTAGACTTCTTTCTCTTCACTTTCCAATCCTTCTTTATTCATAACTAGGTCTCCTGTACAAGTCTTGACATTGCATTTCCAAATTCCATGCAGCAATTTTAAGTCAAACCTGGCCAAATTTCTTTAACTTGTCACCTTACCTTGTTTTAAGAGTTCTTTCTTGCTCTCCTTACTTCGCCCCACCCTTCCTGGTCTCTGGAATGCATTGCCTAGCCACTTCCTTGTCTCATTAATGGAAATTATTATTCTGGCATGAGGTCCAGGCAGCTGGGTGGCTAATTTATTTGTGCTAACTGGAAATTTCTTCAATTGATCTCAGGGTTAGCTTGCCCTAAAATGTTATAGATATCATGGGTGAGAAATTCAAGGAAATGAAACATTTATAGTGTAGATCCAAGAGGGTGAGGTTTCAGTAGTGTAGACTATAAACAATAAAGTAGCAATACAAGGTTAGGTACAGAACATGAATTGTTGGCAGCATGTCTTCCATTGTCATCATATTTGATGGTGTCATGAATCATTCTTATGTAGAAGACAATAAAGGAATGAAACATCTGCAAGGTAATCTGGTCCAATTATAATAAAATAGACCACAGGCTGAATGACAAAGAAGAGGAGATAGATTTGTTGAACAGTTATTCTGCATTGCGCAGTATGAATTATTTAATATTACTAAATTTTAATTTGCAAATGTATTGTTTTCATCATGGGGAGGGGTGGAGAGCACTTGATTTCAGGTGTATTCCTGATCTCAGTGATGGATAGCTAAGTGTGATCCTGGGAAATCCTACCTAGACCTTGCCAAAGGATCAGGATGTGTCAAGAGAATAGTGGTGGGTTGCAGGCGGTATGCCCCGGTACGGGCGTACTGGAACCTGCCTGGAGTACCGGGTACCATTCTGATACGGTGCTCTAGAGGGCCCACCCGAGCTTCCTACCTGTCCTTTAAGCCTTTGGTGCTTCCGCGCACGTGCACGGAACCAACCACTGCAAGAGAAGGTTCATTTTTTCTGTTATCAGCAAAGCCATGGTGGCACAGTGGTTAGAGTGCAGTACTGCAGGCTACCTCTGCTGATTGCCAGCTGCCTGCAATTTGGCAGTTCAAATCTCACCAAGCTCAAGGTTGACTCAGCCTTCCATCCTTCCGAGGTCGGTAAAATGAGGACCCAGATTGTTGGGGGCAATATGCTGACTCTGTAAATCATTTAGAGGGGGCTGTAAAGCACTATAAAGCGGTACATAGGTCTAAATGCTATTGCTATAAATGGGAATTTTGTGAATGAATCAAGACTAGAACAGTAGTTCTAGGTAACTTTCTTATGACTGGAAAAGTTGTTGATGAGTTATTTTTGGATTCAATAACTTACATTAATTGTATTTGGCCCCCAATGCCTCCTGTGTTTTTGCAGCCCCCAGTACCATATACAATTGTACAGCTGAATTTCAGTTTCCCACCATGATGAAGTGAGAAGAATGTGTACTTTTAAGTTAAAATAACAAGAAAGCTAAAAACAAGAAAATCTCCCTCAAATACCAGAAAAGAGCAGAACAGCTAATCTGAATGCAGCCTCACTTTCTATCATCAGCCCACCCACTGTAATTCCCACCTGCCCAAATAAGGCCTTCAAACACCAAAACATCGTCTCACTCTAAACAAGGTTAAGAGGGGACAGTTATTTATGTCAAATTAAAGGGAAATGTTCTTTGCTGAGGATTGAGACAGATCTTGGGCTAGAGGGGAGAAATTGCACAAAAGGAAGTTGAGGATGTCACCAGAGACCTTGTTGTTTTTATCTATCCAGATTTTTTTGTTAGGAAAGAATCTTCTCTATCTAGATTAGGGGCTATGAGGAGAATCTCCCTCTTTTATTGCTACTTTATTTTAAGCTGTGAACTCAAGGGCACTTAATCAAGCATAGTATTTTCACCACTGCCTGTATCTAGATGGGTGTGAAAACGATCTGCCATTGGTTTTTGTTGAAGCACCTTAACATGACATGGCATTCATTTGTGAATTACATTCCGACCAGCTCTAATTCCTAGGCCATCTAATGAAATTCCTAAACACCATGCATCTCTGGGAGACGATTCCACCTCAAATTGCTTCATTTCTGGAACAAGTGAAGTGATAATAATTGCACTATAAATATTCTCTCCTCCTAACCTTTTTGAATTCTGTCTCTTTAGTTTTGTGCCTTGGGTCAGCTCCATGCCATCTACATAAAAATCTGCCTCACTGTGTCTCTTTCAGTGTAAACCATTAAGGAAAGGAGCCTTCATTCAATGTCTGTACATTAACCAATGGGGATGTTCAAAGTCAACACTAGATTATCTTTTGGTTTTCTCCCCACCAGCTCAAGTTCTGAATGGAAATGGGAATTGCACAATAATATAGAATTGACTGTAAATACTCTCATTGGTGACACTGGTAATATATTTAGCAATAGTGCTTTGTGCATGAATCTTTTTCCTGCCCTGGTTCCAATTTAAAATGTACACTGATGGTTTGGTTAGAGCAGTGACTCAGCTATCAGAAGGATATTTACATGTTATAGTGATTATATACAGAAGATTTGCTAGTCTCTTTAATTAGACAAAACAACAGTAACTATAAATTACTCCTTAGTTGTCCCAGGCAATTCCCTGTTTTAGTTAACCAGGTTCTTTTATAATATCAATTATATTATAAAATAGAGATTTGAAAGTAAAGGAATATGAAAATGAAATGCAGATGGGAGCCACAGAACAGCCTGATCCACTGCAAATTTGTTAATGAGAAGTAATTCATAAATATTTATTTGCTTTTTAAATTGGTTTTATTTAAGTCATTTTGAGTCAATGTTGACTCTTGCCAACTACTTGAACTATTCCCTGAAGTTTTCTTGCCAAAAATTTGGAAGTGGTTTAACTTTCATATATTTACTTAGCCATTTCTTGTTATTTTGGATTATGCCCTGCCATTTAAAAAAGCTAATGAGGCATTAAGCAATTAAAAGGTAAAATCGTTTTTATGAAATTGTTATTGTAGCAACAATATAAAGCATGGAATCACTGGAATCTGGAGGCATTTCTCTGATGGTAAAAACAGAATGATGTTGTAAAATTTTCTAGAAATGTGGAAGGGATGTTAAATGCCTCCACCCCAGGAAAAGGCATTTTGTACTTTAGAAAGTACTGCAAGAAAAGGATCCTTCCTTTATGCTTGGCTAGAATATGTCAGGAAATTAGAGTGAGAATATAACTTTAAAGGTACCTACCTTATGTTTTTACTACCTTCAAATTTTGTTCTGCTAATTTTGTAGTCAGGCACAATTTCTTTAATATTTCAAGTAGACCAGAAAGAAGGAAAACATGGAGCCTACCAGTAAAAAAAAAATGTCCTATTTTAAAGAGGTTCAGACGTATAATGCGAACATATGCTTTATGCATAAAAACCAAGATGTCAGTCCCTAACATTGCCTGACAAAATTTCCTCTGGAGAGCTGCTATAAATCAATACTACCAGACATCAAGCTTCTAATAGGTTTCAGTCTAATTTCAGAGTCCTGAGACTAATTTGAGGCTGCAGAAAAACCAGTTATTGCCAACCTGCCTTCCACTGAGGACCTGTACACTGCACGAGTCAAAAAGAGGGCCATGAAAATATTTACAGACCCCTCGCATCCTAGACATAAATTGTTTCAACTCCTACCCTCAAAACAACCCAAGACAACTAGACACAAGAACAGTCTTTCCCCGAACGCCATCAGTCTGCTAAACAAATAATTCCCTCACCACTGTCAATCCATTCACTAAGGCTGCATTACTATTACTATTAGTCTTTTCATCATTCCTATCACCCATCTCCCTCCACTACTTATGACTGTAACTTTGTTGCTTGTTTCCTTACAATTTATATTGATATTGATTGTTTCCCGATTGCTTATTTGTACCTTATGACTATCATTAAGAGTTGTACCTTATGATTCTTGACGAATGTATCTTTTCACGTCTTTTTATGTACACTGAGAGCATATGCACCAAAGACAAATTCCTTGTGTGTCCAATCACACTTGGCCAATAAAGAATTATATTCTATTCTATTTTCAAAACACATTGAAATTAATTAATTCATGCATCTGGGAAATTCACTCTTTCTTTCCTATTGCATATGGTGGAAAAGTGGCTAAAGGTGATTGTTTGAGAACAGGCTTTCTCAAACGTAGCAATTTTAATATCTATGGACTCCAACTCTCAGAATCCTCTATTTCTAAAGTTGAACTTGAGTTGAATCTACATATCTTCAGGTTGCCAAGTTTGGTAAAATCCATTTTAGAGAGAAAATGAATCCCATGCATTTTTTAAAAAACTCTGGCTAAGTCCACCATTAACTTTAGCCCTTTCTGTCATTGCTAGTGATGAGTCTCCCAACAAAGAGATTACTCCAGCAGCTCAACACCTTCTTTATCTTGCCGCTTCTACAGCTGCCCCAAAGTATCTGGTTGTTGTGACATGTAGGCTGAAGGGAAGATTTATGCTGTAAGCAGCCAGGATGATGAAAAAATCCCCAAGAAATGTATGATACCGATGTGCAGATGATGGCAGGATAAAAATTGTATTTAATTTCAACAGCAGTAAAATGCTGTGAAGGAGATTTGCTGGAGATGAAGCTTTAAAGGTACACAATATATATCTGGCAAATATGGCAAATAGGTTATAGGCTAGTTTAGGAAGAAAATAAAAACAAAATAGTGGTAACACACATCAACACACATTTAAAGCAGGGGTGGGGAACGATTTCCCCCATGACAACAGCCGTATGAGTTTAAGAAAGAGAGAGTGACAGGCCCCAAGTCCCTCAGGCATCTTCCATATTTAAGAGACAAGCAAACTCATGGTCTCTCGTTTCCAATCCAGCACTTTAACCTTTGCACCAATTGAATTGGCTTTCCATTTTGGACTCAAAGCTGAAGTCCACAAGTCATTAAAGTTCCTCACCTCTGCTTTAAAGAAAAGCTGATTGGCTATAAAATTATAAAATTATGTTTTGCTCCATGCAAAATGTCCTAATTAGGACATGGACGAAGATAGAGAGAAAAATGGCTCCTGCATCTGGAATGGTGTCTACTAAAGACAGGAAAGGCCCAGGGGAGAGCAAAGTGAGTTGGGATATGAGCCTGCCCATGTTCCTAGGGCTGCCAAATAATAAACTGGTGCTTATAAGAGATAAGGCTCAGAGTCAGCTGGGGTGGGAGCCTTCTGCTTAGGGAAGAGGATATCTATGTCCTCGTGGGCCGTAGATGAAGAAGGAAAGGTGAGAGATGAGTTGTGTATATTTTGGGACACGGTTTCAAAGACAACTACTGACTGATATGACCTATGGAAATTCTGCCGACTCTGAGATAGGGATTAAGTTCCCAAGATCTGGCTAGGAAAGAAATTGCTGTCTCCAGCTTCAATGCTAGAAAGAGACAATACAGATGGCAGAGGAGGCAGAGGATGAGGGAAGACGATAGCAGAAAAGAAAAAAAAGCATCAGCTCCTTGGATTATGCAGAATGATAGCAAATGCTTCTCGCGGTCTCCGAGTCTACTCTTGGACATTTCCACCCCACCCCACCCCCATTCCAAATAGATGGAGGTAGTCTTCGACTTACATCAGTTCTTTTAATGATCGTTCAAAGTGACAGCAGCACGGAAAGATATGAGTTATGACTGTTTTTCACAGTTATGGTCTTTGCAACTTCCCCATCATCATGTGATCAAAATCCAGATGCTTGGCAACTGGTTCATATTCATGTTGTTCTGTGATCACCATTTGTGACCTTCTCGCAAGCAAAGTCAATGGGAAGTCCAGATTTACTTAACAAACGGGTTGCTAACTTATCAAACTGCAGAGATTCACTTAGCAGCTGTGGCAAGAGAGGTCATAAAATGGGGCCAAACGGACTCAACACGTTTCTCAGTTAAAAATAGAAGTTTTGGGATCAATTGGAGTTGTAAGTCAGGTCAACTTTGTACTCTAAATATTTATGATGGAATTAAAGTTTCTTTTATCAAACCCCTTATTGCTGCACTTAAATCAATGTAACTCCTTGCATTTCTGGGAACTTTTACAATTCTCTATCCGATCTATTTCCCAAACCTTCCCCTCTGCACAGAGCTGCATTTTTCACAACTGCTTTATGGGGTGAAAGGATTGGTCCTGCTGGAAAATTCATTATTTCCCGAGCATTCCCTAACAGTAATTTTAACATATAAACAGTTTTTATTTAATGTTTATGGACTGCATTGTTTGAGCAATCTCAGAATTGGATAAAAGACCAGTCATAGGGGCATTTAGAGTAAACCAATCCTATTCCTTTACCTTTATTGTGTTGGTTTACAATAGCAAGTTGAGTAATGACTGTAAATTGTAAACGCACTGAGTGAGCAGAGAAACAGTAAAAAGCTGATATCAAAATCATTTTGGTTAGTGACAACTTAAGGATATTTCCAGCTGGTTGAATGAACATTATCATGAAAAAACTGGTGCAAGTGATTTTTGTACTGTAAATAAATGGGGGGGGGGGTTATTCCTAACTATGTATATTTACATTGAAGCTATAATTTTAAGCTATGATTTGCTGAGCAAGTCACAGTGTTCTGATTTGCACATAATTTTAAACCCAACTGGGTGTGCCTGCACACATTGCACAAGAAAATAAATAACTCTGTGCCTTGGCATTATGTAAGAGTAAGGACATAGACAGCGAAGTGTATAATAGTTATGAAAAAAGAAATGCTCTGCTAAAACCTATCATAGTAGAACTGAAAATGTTGCCACGCTCTCAAAGCTATTATACAAATCCATAAATCATTTTAAATTCTGTTACAATTCTGGAATCCCCACCTTAAAAGTTCAGAAAAATACTGCTACAGACAATATACAGACAAGTTATCAGAAAATAACTTAGATAGAATTATGGAATCATGGAGCTCAAAGGGACATCAGAGGTCTTCTAATCTAACCCCTTGCCTAAGGCAAGAGTTTTTAAACCATTCCAGACAAATGGGTGCCCAATCTTTTCTTGCTCCTAATCTAATCCTTGCTGGCTGGGGAATTCTGCAGCTGTAAAAATTCTTAGTTTCTGGAAAACTGTAGTAGACAAGATAATAAAAGGTAAAGTCATTCCTAATCATTCCTGACTCTAGGGGGCGGTGCTCATCTCCGTTTCAAAGCCGAAGAGCCAGCACTGTCCGAAGACGTCTCCGTGGTCATGTGGCTGGCATGACTAACCGCCAAAGGTGCACGGAACGCTGTTACCTTCCCACCAAAGGTGGTTCCTATTTTTCTATTTGCATTTTTATGTGCTTTTGAACTGCTAGGTTGGCAGAAGCTGGAACAAGTAACGGGAGTTCACTCCATTATGCGGCACTAGGGATTCCAACCACCAAACTACCGATCTTTCTGATCGACAAGGTAATACACATAGTCAAAATAGCTTTGAAAGGGAATTAGACAATTTTGAGAGGAAAGGTCTGTGAAAGGTTCTTACATGCTCCCTTAAGTTTAAAGAAAATAGGGTTGTGGAGGTGCAAAAATAGGAATGATGATACTGTCACCATCAGATTCAACTTTCAGAGTCCCTAGAAGCATTTGTAAGCATTTGTGGCTTACTCAATTAGAAGGATTTAAATCTGCATCCCCCCCCCTCTCTCTTTTTGTAGCTAAGTTAAATTTTCCTATCATTTAGGGAGCATTCACCCAGTGTAGCCATAAAACCACACCTCATTCAAACACTAACCCGGTCTGACCCTCTTAGCTTTTTAAGATTGGATAAAACAGATTAAATGTTGCTACCTGGTTAGTCTTACTCTTGAATAAATGTGTATATGAAGTTCAGTCAAAACACATGATGATTTGTGTGTGTGCATGTGCGTTTACCTTCTTTCATCTATGGCAAGTCATGTCCTCTTGCTTAATGTTCCTACAAAATCTCATGAGACAGAACAAACTATGTGTTAAATAATATAGGAAATTTAGTGGTAGGAAAGAACTGGGACCAAGAGACACACCTATGAGAATGACTGGAGCACAGTAATGAAATTTTTTAATAATGAAAAGACCCCAGGTTCAATCTTTGATTTCTTTAATTGTTCTGTTTCAAGACCTATAAAATCTCTGGCCATTAATGCCGACAATACTAAGCTTCAGGATCAATGGGCAATTCAACATAAGGCAGCTTCCTAATCTCCAAATTTTGAGTCATGACCAGCACTGTATTGATGGCAAAACATGGAGATTTTAGGATAGGTGATTTCTCCCAAGGGGTGCATCACATAGTGCTTGATGTCCCTTTATATCTTGAAAATTCTTCACCGTTGCTATGTTGGTTGGTAGCTTTCTCATCTTTGCACTTCTATGCCTTTTTGATAATAATTTATTTTCCTAATCTCTGCATCCATTGCAGCCATGGTTGGAGCAGGCTGGGCTGGGCATGGGTGGTAGAGACAAACTTTTGCAAATTGACACATCTTCTGAAACAGTATAGGATAAAAATTCTTAGTCATCCAGGTAGCAATGTATGCAAAATGAGTCATGGCAAATGGACCTCTTTTCTTTTTGGTTTGAAATGTTTTGTTGTGAATAGTATAGAATAGAATGGAATGGAATGGAGTGGAGTGGAGTGGAGTGGAGTGGAGTGGGGTAGGGTAGGGTAGGGTAGGGTAGGGTAGGGTAGGGTAGGGTAGGGTAGGGTAGAGTAGAGTAGAGTAGAATAGAATAGAATAGAATAGAATAGAATAGAATAGAATAGGGATTTGTCTTTGGTGCATATGCTCTCAGTACATAAAAAGACAAGATACATTAATCAAGAATCATGTAGCTTCTTTTCCAGACTTGGCAATAGTAAAATTGTGGGATTCTCAAGGTTGATGTTTGAACAACACTGTATAGGAAATGCCTAAAAAGATTATGGTAGGGAGTCATGGAAACTAAATGCCTCACATTGTTCTTCCACTTGCATAAACCTGACATTCCATGTTGTCAATGAAGATTCTCAGGCCAGCTAAGAGCTGAATCGTTTACATTCCAGTAGACTCTCTGTCTACACATCTAATGAGCCTATCCAGATTAGGTGAGAAATGAAACCTCTCTGGAGGATGTATATGGGGTCCTCCTAACCCAGCAGTGTCCAAACTTGGGAACTTTAAGACTTGTGGACTTCAACTTGTGGGGAATTCTGGGAGTTGAAGTCCACAAGTCTTAAAGTTCCCAAGTTTGGACACCCCTGTCCTAACCCATTTGTTCAATTTGAAAAACTACTTGGATAGGCAGGGAAACATTTCAAACTAAAAAGAAAAGAAGTCTAGTTGCCATGTCAACTTCCAGACATTCCATGTGGAATACATTCACTTGAAATAAGTCTACTGTCTGACTGCAAGCTTTTTTATACTGCTGTAAATGTTTGAAGTCAGAACTTTCTCTAGCATATTTTTTTCCTTTTGTTTTGGAGCTTAGTGTTCTCACTGTGCCCTAGAAGCTAGAACACTATCTTCTGGAGGCTACGTATAATATCTTATACACTCCCACACATTCTTGCTTTTGCTTGTTTTTGTTCTCGAAATGATTCTCATAATTGTAGGGAAAATCTTGGTCTGTAATTGCTGCTTGTAATGATTATTGCCCTGACCCCTGGCTAACTTCCTGAAGTTCCTAGTGTTTTCTCCTTCTTTGATGGTTTATTGATTAATAGGGTGAAGTCAATACTGTTACAATGACACACACAGAAATGATGTATGAGGTTAAATATCTATGAAGATTCTCAGTCATCCAGGTAATGGTTCTCCCAAAGGTGTTTTCCAAAAGATAACTGGACTTTCTTTGTTTTTTCCTTGAAGATGTTTTGCTTCTCATCCAAGAAGCTTCTTCAGTTCTGACTGAATGGTGGGGAATGGAAGGATTCGGTCAGTATTGATGAAGTGTCTTGGATAAGAAGCAAAACATCTTCAAGGAAAAAAAACAAAAAGTCCAGTTGCCTTTTGAAAAGCACCTTTGGGATGGACGAGGTTCTGGATGCTTTCCAAGTGAAGATCAGAGAAAGAATAGTCATAATAATTATAAACAATGGTATTCAATTCCAAAACAACTGGAGCCCTACTTGAACACAATTGGCATTGAGAAATTCACCATCATCAATTGTAAAAGGCAACTTTACTCTGAACAGCTTACATCCTGTTACAATACCTCTAACACCATCAAACACCAAAATTTGCCTGTCTCACATCCTTGGGAAGGACTCAGTAGTTGGATAAAAATTGCCAAATGCAATCTGAACATCTGGCTGACTGCAAATCATAATATATATGTACAGTGTGAAAACAGAGAAGTTTGAAAGTAGAGAAATGCAAACTTGCATTTCACCAAATTTAGTTCACTAAATGCTTAAGTTGCTTAATACAACTTCATTTTCTGCTTATAACAGAATTGCTGCATTTATTGGTGAAACTAGATGGCTGGATTCACACCTTACCCAAAGTCATAATACGGTTTGTTTATGGTATACTGTGACATATGAATCTCGCCACTGTGGTTTATAAATTATTGTTGAATAGATTTATCCACAGAGTTTAAAACAATATTTATAACTTAAATGATATCTAAACCTATCTAGTATATCTACACAGCAAAAATGAAACTTCACCTGGACTAGAAGTAACTTGCCCAGTATCCAGCAATGTTTGCCAAACCCTATCCAAATGCTTCAAAATATTTAATATATGCTTGCTAAACATCCCTTTATGAGAATTGAAGACCAATCCAGTTTCTTGCCCTTTCAGATAACTGGGAGATGCCTTCATAGAAGTATTATTTTCAAACAATTGCTATTAAAGGGATAATTCCTCCCCCCTGAATTTGGAGGATGTTTACAGCCATTGTTTTTTGTAGTCATTGACAGACTTATCCTCCATGAATTTGTCCAAGCAATTTCAATGCACAGCAAGCAGCCAGAGAGAGACACAGTTGCACGTGCTTAAGAATCTCACATTCACATTACATCGTTGTTTATGTAGCCATCCATTTATAGCTAAAAGGATGATTGCTTAAATAATGGAGAAGCTCAGAACTGTTTCCTGTTACAATTTAGATATTTATTGGCCAACGTCCAGTGCTTTTGCTTTAATTAAACTTCCTGAGGCCTCTTTAGTTGACCAATAGGAATACTATTTTGCTTTTCAAACAAAGTAGAAATCTGATAGTGTTACTTGAAACAGCTGCCTGTGGGAAAATCATTTGTACCATTTTATTTTTTTACCTGTTTTTAAAAATGTCTTACTAAGTCACGCAACATTTTTTAAAAAATGTGTGTTTAATTCTCGGTTTCTTGTCTTGCCTTGTAAATTTGGAAATACCTTTTTGACATTGTACATCAGTCATCAATATAGGTATAGTCTGAAATAAAAATAACAATCTAGGTAAAACATTCATCTTAATTGCAGAAATTCTTTTCCACAATGACAGATGCAGTTTTTCTCAACTCAACATAATATTTTTACTTTTGTTATATACCTTAACATAATTATTTTGAAACAACATACAATTCACATTAGTCAAAATAACATTCAGATATTTAATCTTTTTTCAATATTAAAGCCAGATTTTTTTCCATTAGGTTTTCTTAATCTTGTATGTTCATATTTTACCAACATCTTTCTTTTTGTTTATTGATATTAAAATCTGACAATGGGCCAAAATCTTTCAGATTTTTCAACAAAAACTCAATCTCTTTCAAGGGATCTTGTAAAATCAAGGCTAGGTCATCTATAAAACCCCTCAATTTATCTTTTAAAAAATTAAAAAAAATTAATCCCATTATCTTTTCATCTTGTCTAATGTCTCTACGTCACACATTGACAACCAGAATAAAGAATAAAGGAGACAGAGAACAATCTTGTCCCCTTATTGATATCATGTGGTTTAGTTAGGTCACCATTAATCATAATTCAGCTTCCAAGATGTAACTAAACTACCGTATTTTTCAGAGTATAAAATGCACCAAGGTTTTGAAGAGGCAAATTTTAAAAAAAGTAGGTAGGTAGATAGAGGGAAAGAGAGTGACAGAAAGAGAGAGAAATACTGTAGGGAGGGAGGGAGAGTCAGACAGTAGTTAGGTAGATCAGTAGGTAGGCAGGGAGAGAGAGAGAGAGAGAGAGAGAGAGAGAGAGAGAGAGAGAGAGAGAGAGAGAGAGAGAGAGAGAGAGAACGTGTCGGTAGGTAGGTAGGTAGAGGGATAGAGAGAGAGAAATACAGTAGATAGGTTAGGAGAGAGAGAGTAGGTAGGTTGGTAGGCATAGGGATAGAGAGAGAGAAATAGAGAGAGAAATGCAGTAGATAGGTAGGGGGGGAGAGAGAGTAGTTAGGTAGGTAGGTAGGTAGGTATGTAGGTAGATAAAGGGATAGAGAGAGAGAAATAGAGAAATACAGTAGAAAGGTAGGGAGAGAGAGTGTGTGTAATTGGTAGGTAGGTAGATAGAGGGAGAGAGAGAGAGAAATAGGGAGAGAGAGAAATACAGAAGATAGATAGGTGTTTCTGCTGGCACAGCACTTGATCAATGTAGTTCTCATCAATCAGTTAAAGAGCTTTCCAAAAGGGAAAAAATAGTTTTTGCACTCTGCAAACCTCCCAAAAACAGCCCGTTTTTCACAAAAACGGGCCCGTTTCCCCCCCCAAAAAAGGTTTGAATAGCCTTGGGGAGGCTTGCAGAGTGCTGCTGGGGGGGGGGGACAAGCAAAAAACGGCCCATTTTTTGTCAAAAAAAAATGCATGCATAGCCTTATGGAGTCCTCCTAGGGGGGCAAAAACACCCGTTTTTTGTTCATTTCTGCCCTCCCCAGCCCCCAGGAGCTCTCTGAAAGCCTCCATAAAGGTATGCATTGCCATTTTGGTGAAGGGACAGGGCTTTGGGAGGCAAAAAAGGCTTTATTCGGTGTATAAGACACACCTAGATTTTCAGCCTCTTTTTTGATGAAAAAAGGTGCATCTTATACCCAAAAAATACGGTAATAAAATACTCACCAAAGTTCATATTTTCCAAAACTTTAAACAAGAAAGGCCAATTCAAATTATCAAAGGCTTTCTCATTGTCTAAGATAATTACTATGGCTTGCTTACACTTTTTAGATAGTCTTTGTATTTGTCTGATACAATTCTCATATTATTTTTTAATTGTCTTTTAAGTAAAAGTTCACACTGATCACAAGAATGAACTCTTGCAAATCCCTGCAAATTCAAACTTTTTGTCAATCAAGTTTAAACATTTTATAATCATTGTTGAATAAAGAAATTGGTCTATAATTCTCAGTAAAAGTAAAGTCTTGCCCTTCCTTGGGTAATAAAGCAAAATTCACCCCTTCCCAGGATTCTGCCATTGCATTTCCGTGTAAAATACAATTTATCACTTTATGAAGTGTTTGCAGAAGTTGATATTCAAAGCATTTATAATAAAAACCTGGTAGCTTTTCTGGTCCCGGTGCCTTCCCTATTTTAGTCTTTTTTTGTAGTTACCAATATCTCCATAATAGTTATAGAATTTGTCTCTGAGATTGTGAAACTTTTAGTGAATTCTGTTTTTTAAGATACTCCTCGATCTTTTTCAAAGAATATCTTCCCCCATGTGTGTGTGTATATATACAGTACACACAGTACTATACACAGAGAGCAAGAGAGAGAGAGAGAGAGAGAGAGAGAGGGAGAGGGAGAGGGAGAGGGAGAGGAGAGAGAGAGAGAGAGAGAGAGAGAGAGAGAGAGAGAGAGAGAGAGAGAGAGAGAGAGAGAGAGAGAGAGAGAGAGTGTCAGGAAATATACTCACATTACCCATTAATATAAGCCATCCATTTTCCTAGTTTATTTGTAAACTCAAAATTCTTATGTTTTGCATGGTTCAGTATAGTCTACATTTCTCTCACCATTACCATAAGTAATTTTTGTCATAAGATTGTATTCTGATATACAATTTAGATGAATTTTTAAAATTCATCTAAAATAGCCTGTATTTTTTCTTGAGACTTATTATTTCAAATCCTGATAGAATAGAATGGAATGGAATGGAATGGAATGGAATAGAATAGAATAGAATAGAATAGAATAGAATAGAATAGAATAGAATAGAATAGAATAGAACAGAATAGAATAGAACAGAATAGAATAGAATTCTTTATTGGCCAAGTGTGATTGGACACACAAGGAATTTGTGCTGAGTTGATTGTGATGGATAAAGTAGCCCCTTGTTACAGGCTTCACTTGTGTCCTCAACAATCCTTAAACCAGTGCCTTTATCTAAGTTATCAAAATAATCAATTAATTTTATTTTTCACCACTCATTCCTTCTGTAGTAGCCCTTCATTTAACCTCTATCTAAAAATCGTAGGTTTCCTCTTAAGAATCATATTAACAGAGTTATGGTTAGAAAAAGTGAAAAGATGGAAAGATGAAAGAATAGGTTACTCTGAGAAATAGGAGGTTACTTTTATTTGAAAAAAAACATGTTTTAAGATTTGGTTGGTATAATAGACAAATATATCCATTTATTTGGTTTTGAAATTAGCTATATTCTAATTTAGAACATTATTTCATGTAACCAATTAAATTGGGTAGCTATATAAGTCTGATGCCACAACATTATTGTTAGCTTTTAAGTCTTCTTTTTCTTTGTTGCTACAATAAATTAAAGAAATGGTTCCTTTAATGCAACTTAAAATCATTTTAGACAGTATCTTAAGAAAACTGCCTTTTCTATAGAATTGGCTGCCAGTCTTAGAATTACACAATTAGGAGCTATATAGAGGTAAATGAATTTATGTTTGTGCATGCAAAGGGTATCATTAGGCATTTGCTACCTTGACTGATACATTTAGGATTGTTACACAATAACCAAAACACAATAGATTATGAACCTGAGACTGATAACCTGGATCTTGCATAAGGATGGTTTGCATTCTTGATGTCCTATTTGAAGAGGCCCTTTGCTATTGTTTGTTTTTCTAACTTAAAACAATTTGAGTTTCCAGGCCATCCTTCTAAAAGTTGCTAACCGTATAGAGCAGACATGTCAAACGCATGTCCCGGAGTCCAGACACACTTACCCAATTGGCTGTGATCACTAGGCCAAGCCCCTCCCAGCCCCCCAAGGGCAAACAGAATCCTGATGCAGCCCGCAACGGGATTGAGTTTGACACCCAATAATGCTGAATAATATTCTAAAGTTGGTAAAATATTATGAACTAGATTTGAAAACATGAGAATGAATAATAGATTACTCCCCACAGCAAGGAGAAGCTGAGTTGGTTAAAATGATTATTTTATCCAAATAACAGATTATATTTAATTTTGCCTCTAGTTGGAAATGGATTTTGTGTTTGCAATGAGAAAAAAAATGAAACTTTGATTCTGTTTTTGTAAACTAGACAGGCTTATTGTTACAGAAATGAGTTGCACATACTGTTGTGTAAAAGTAAAAAGTTGTGGTTGTAATGTTGTTACCTTCGACTGTGCCAAAGAGAGTCAGAAATTGGTGCCTTTTTCTTTTTTTCTCCTGTCACACTATACCCCCTCTTTTTCTTTCCTCTCTTCTTACTTTTTCATGTTTTTTTCTTTGTATTTTATACTTCGATAAACTAATAAAAAAGTTAAATCGTAAACCTTGCTAAACCTGATATAGAGGTTTAGCAAGGTTATATCCTTCTGTCTGCTGCCTAATACTAGAGAATCCATGATGGAAGACATCAAGCAGTAACTGAAGAAGACTTCAGTAACTTTCCTTCTGATACATAGAATTTTAAGGACTCTTTTGATGTTTAACAACTAACTTTCAACTCCACTTTCATGTAAAACTTTTCAAAATCCAAGCCTTGTCATTGTATATAATGGTTATAATTATATAATTACACTTATATAATTATAATTATTCTCTCTCTCTCTCTCTTTCTCTCTCTCTCTCTTTCTCTCTCTCTCTCTCTGTGTGTTCTTCACTTATACAGTACTGTGCAAAACCGCAAATGTATCTAGAAGAATTGATGCTGTTTTGAAGGCATAGGGTAGTCATATTAATTTGATTATTTATTTATTTACTTATTTACTTTACTTTATTTACTTTCTATTTTGTTAATTGATAAAATAATAAACTATTAACACTTCTATTTCTGAAAGAATTCTTAATTTACAGCATTTTTGCACAACTGCCTAACACTTTGCACAGTAGTGTATATACATATACAAATACAATATGCACATATATTGATACAAATTCTTTTTGTCATTTTGAATATTAGTACCTATCTTTCTCTTATATACAGTTTTTTTAGTCACAACCTTCATTGACTTTATTCCACCAGATTCTTTTTCATATCTCTCATTATCATCACTCCACATGGTTCTATAGAACTCAGGAACATAAGTAATTTCACTCTGTTCCAATAACTTCCATGTTCTCTGACACCCGTTTTAGCCCTCTCCTTTATAATAAAAACCTTCACCTTCATTTCTCTGCATGTATTCAATCACTTCCACATCTCAAGATAAGATCAACTCTATTCTTAATACTTCTTTGTTCAATTTCATTTAATTTCCTGCTGCCTACTTCTCTGACATTCCAATTGACAAATCTGCTCTTACCAAATCAGTCCATAGACAACCACTTTCATCATGACTTTAGTCAATTGATACCTTCAAGTCGGATAAAGAAGGTGTAGTTCAATTTATCCGAATTAGTCATACCTGTGCTCATGCAGCACTTCCTGCTAGAAATAAGGACAATGCCAGTAAGTTTAGGAAATATGTTAACCATACAAGTGAAGCCCAGTTTCAGTTCAAGGATGGTCACATTATTCCAGGCAACCTGTCCTCTCTAAATTAGACCTAGTTGCCACCCCACATATCATTGTCTATAGCAGTGATGGCGAACCTTTTTGGCATTTAGTGCCCGAACCAGAACGCATGTTCCTGTGTGTAGACTGGAACACCAGAAACCCGAAGACCAGCTGACTAGTGCACATATGCGCTGGCCAGATGGTCTTTGGGTTTCCGGTATGCACATATGTGCCGCCCAGCTGGTCTTTGTGTTTCCAGCATGTGCGCTGGCCAACTGGTCTTTGTGTTTCTGGCATGCACATATGTGCCGCCCAGCTGGTCTTTGTGTTTCCAGCATGTGCGCTGGCCAACTGGTCTTTGTGTTTCTGGCATGCACATATGCGCCGCCCAGCTGGTCTTTGGGTTTCCAGCATGTGCATGTGCACCGGCCAGCTGGTCCTTGTGCATGCCAGAGCACTGGAAAACCAAAGACCAGCTGGCTGGCGCATGCATGTCTGTTTTGGGGCATTTTTGGCTGTTTTTTTTACTGTTTTCATGCCGCTTTCCGGTGCTCTGATGCTCACAAAAATCAGCTGGCTGGCACATGCGTGCCAGAAACCAGAAGAACAGCTGGCGATGGAGCACGTGCCCATAGAGAGGGCTCTGCGTGCCATCTCTGGCATGCGTGCCAGAGGTTCGCCATCACAGGCCTATAGCCCATCAACTGGAATATACATACAAAAAACTGATACAGTCTCAAGGTTCAATAATATAAGGAATAACATAAGGAATAAACACCAAAACAATGGCAAATAAAAGCAGAAATAAAAAGGTTAACAGTAACAGCAGCATCAAAACTATTTTCGAAGGCCCCAGGAGAATAAAAATATACTTGTTTGGTGTTGAAAAAATTATTTTTGTGACTCATGGGAATTACAAGAATTTATAGCTTAGTCCTAAATGGCTACTCACTATACCTCAAAAGGCTCTTTGAAGAAGATCTTAGCATATAAATATGGACACAAGTGATTTCAAACTATTAAGAGCGTAAAATCATAAAATCATAGCATATGAAACAAACCACAAGAATCACCCAATCCAAGAAGTTCAGAAAAAACAAGTAAACTATCATCAAAAGATGGCCTCTTCTTAAAAACATCCTGAGATGGAATGTCCATGTCCTAAATAGAGTGTTCTACAATTATATAGATCTTAATGATAGAAAGTTTCTCTTTGTATTAAATCTAGGTATCTGCAAATACCTACCTTGTTACTCCAAATTTCTATGGCAATGGAATGCAGTTTCCAAACATCTTATCTATTACACACTTTTGTGTTTCTCAATACCAAATCATGTTTCCTTTTCTGTGCATGCCAGGTTCCTTCAGGTCATTCCCAAGTCCATGTTTGAACTTTGTCACCTTTCTTTGAATCAGTTCTGACCTATCAATATCCTTCAGTAAATGTGAATTCAGAATTGAATTCACATTCAGAATTGTAGACATTATTTGCAGTGTTGTTTCACCAATACAAAGTAGAGAGGACTTAGCACCTCATCTGTTCTTCCTTCTGATGCTGCTCAAAACTGTATTAGCTCTTCTAGCAGATGTATTATACTATACAGTTGTCTCATGTCCATCTGGTTGTGATTACACTCAAGTTGTTGTCTCGTGTTACCAAGTCACCTTCTGTGTGCCCTTTTTTTTAATATTCCAATCATCCAGTAAATAGTTTTCTGTTGTAAAAGTGGGAACCCATGAAGATGTTTCTGGATTTTGTATGGTATATGCATGTTGCCCAGTTGTAACCAGTATTCGTACCACAGCATTTTGTATTAATTGTTTGGCCAAAATTATCCTCAAGGACAACTCTACATATTTATTTATTTATTTATTTATTTATTTATTTATTTATTTATTTATTTATTTATTTATTTATTTATTTATTTATTTATTTATTTATTTATTTATTTATTTATTTATTTATTTATTATTTATGTAAGTATATACCACATTTATACCCCATTATGATTGTTCATAGATTCTTATTTTTTTCCTGTTTAGTTATATTTATTATAGATGCTCAACTCCAATGGATAGCTAACAACATGGCAGCTAATATATGAAAGACCAATAAGTAACACTTAAAACTAGAAAAACCTACAGCCAAAAATAGCAGAACATAAAGGCTAGACAGCATTTGGCGTTAGCCTCAAACACCCTCTAAAACAGAACATTTTCAGATAAAAGCACAATTCTCACAGGAGGCCATTCCAATGAATTGGTCTTATGATGTAAAAGCAACACTTGAATTGCAGCATTTTAAAGTAGGTTATTGGGTAATGGATTGTCCTGATACTGTTGGATTTTCATGGCCATAAATGTACAAATGGCCATAAAAGTGCAAACCCTTGGGATGGAACTTGGCTAGAAATGTGAACATGAATTATACTGTTGATTTTGTCCCTTTTAATTTTACTTGTTATTTTTTCACATGATGTGTTCATCCTATTCTGTAAGGCACCAAGAATTACTTTGTTATTGACAGCTCCATCCAGGTTGACAAATTAATACGCAGCCAAATGAATGTTTATGTTTTAACCTATTATATAACATGACATGCAATACTCTCTATTATCATTCTCTGTTGCAATAGGCCACTGCAGTCCTGAGATCACTTATCCTAATCCCATTGCCCTCACTGACATGATTTCCAAAGGGTGATGTGCAGTACATTTGATACTACTTAATAAATAACAAATGATACTTTCAATGCTACATTAATTCATTATACTTTCTGTGTTTCTTAGTAGATACACATAGTTGCTAATTTGCACAATATATTTATTGTTTGTATATTAAAATAATTCCAGATCACACCAGTAATAACCTAGTATCAAATCTAATACCAGTTAAAGAAAATAATAGTGTCATTATCTAATTTTCACTGTACTTCTCTAGACTAGATATATTGGATTGCAGTAATCTACTCTAGTAATTGAAAGAATACATTTTACATGTTGTTGCTACTTTACAACTTAAATATTGCATAATAAATAACAACACAGTAGTTGTTATTAGAGAGATAGTAGTAGAGATAGTACCTTATGTACAGTAGAAAATACAGCAATATGGCTACATTTATAACTGTTATAGCTTATGAAGGCAACTTAAAGGCAAAATGACACTCATTTTGTACTTTCAATGTTAATTGACAACTTTTGCTATTAGCCAAGGTTTTGTTTAGTGGTATAAAATATGCAAAGTATTAAGTGGTCAAGTTTGTCACTGTAATCTGTCATTAAACGTGCAGTAACTAAAATTTGTGTTGCTGTAAAGAAAGGAACTTTTTATAGACATGTTTATCTTTATTTTAAATATTACTTTTGGTTTGCTACATCTTAATTAATAAGTTATGGTAGATATATATAGTTTTCATTTTTATTTTACACCTATTAATGTATCACCTGGGAAACAACTGTATTAAGATAGTAATAGAGGAGTGAATATTATATTGTGATTTATTCTGCTAGTTGTTAGTATATTATTGCATTTATTTGCTTCACTCTTTTTTATCTTTTTAAATTTTGCATATGATAGACCAAATAAATATTATTATTATATTATAAATATTATTGACTGATTGATATTTCTAATATTTCTGATTAATACTGATAAATTTGTTAACCTTAGAGGTGACAAATTAAGCAAGCAGAACAGAAATGAAATTAATTGTCAACTATAGAAACCAGGGTGGTTTTGATCTATCAGAAAGGCAGTAATAAAACTACAATCTTATTAGGATATCAGATGCCAAGAAATAAATTTAATGGTAAATATTTGAATAAGGTATCTTTTTCAAGGCAGTGGTTATGCTAATAATTGAATGTTCTAAACATTCAGATCAATCTTTCATTATAACACTTTGCAAAACATTTGCATATACAGTACACTTTATCTGTATAATTATTGCAATAGTTCTGTAAAATAAGCATGTGCCACTAACCCCATATTAACGTTGAGCAAGTGTTGAAAATGAGAAATAAATTGCCACACAGCAGTGGCACAATTATAGTTTAAAAATTTTCTTTTACAGAAGAGAAATGAACTTTGCAAACATCTTAATCTTGATAATTATGACTATAGTGGTGACCTCTATAGCCCTAACAATGAAGCTCTTGGCCCCAAAAAACTTGCCTTGAAGAGTTATGAATATTAATATATTCATAATTATCAGTATGTTAATATATTTATAATATATTAGGAATTCATAAGGATTAATGAAGTTGACTCAGAAATTTCCAAATTAATGTCTCTTCTCTTATTGTCCTTCATGAAATATGTTCCATAATGCAGTTGACATGCTTATAGATAACTCCTGATTCTGCAACAGTATTTGGGAAACCAAAACTTTGCCCTTCCATTTTCTACCACAGAGTAAAACATAAAAGTTTTAAAATGTTTATAACACTTTTATTTATTTTTTAATCAGAGGAGGTCAAAATTTCCAGAAACAACAGACAATTATGAAGGAATGAAGTCCACTCAATTTTACAGAAACTGGTTTGAGGTTTGCTGAATGATACTATTTTATAATATGGATTGCTAATCTATCTTTCTTTCTTTCTTTCTTTCTTTCTTTCTTTCTTTCTTTCTTTCTTTCTTTCTTTCTTTCTTTCTTTCTTTCCTAGAGTGGAAAAACTTATAGAAATCTAGATTGTTTTGTGGGGATGAAGCATAATAAATGTGATAAAAACCATTGCTAGGATTTTCAAGTTATAGGTTCATTTACCCAAGCAACTATTTGCATAACCTATTTTTGCATAATTCATAGCAATAACAATAGCACTTAGACTTATATAAAGCTTCATAGCACTTTTACAGCTCTCTCTAAGCCATTTAGAGAGTCTCTAAACTGGACCCAATAACCTCGGTCCTCATTTTACCAACCTTGAAAGGATGGAAGGTTGAATCAACCTTGACTTGGTCAGAATTGAAATCCTGGCAGTGAGCAATATTGGATTCTAACCACTGTACCACCACTGATTCATATTAATCCTTTGCTAGTGATAGTTGACTGAGATAGCCGTCTGCCCTTCTTCTGTCTACAATAGCACTGCTTAATATTCTAACATGTATACACCCGCATGTATTTATCAACAGTGCCAAAATTAAAGGAATAAAAAAGAGGAAGAAGACTAAACAAAATTAAAATGTAGAAGCCAATTATTTGTAACAAATTACTTACATGAGAAATGAATAAACAAAAGGAAAAGACTAAGTGAAAATAAAGAACAACTGAACAGTGATTTTTCAATGAAATGAAAGATTAAATTATACAATGAAAGGGGCATTGGTATGTCCAAGGGGGATCTTAAGCACCTTAAATGAAAGAAGGTCAACTGAGAATAGAAATTAACTTGGTTTTTTCTTGAGTAAAGGTGCTTTAGCTTCCATCATTGGTATGCGCAAGAGGAAAACAGAAGCTCATATCAATATATGCATATTGATAGCCTGTTTAAAAAAACAGTCTAATTACTTTTGGGGTTTTCCTTTAAAGAGAATCTCTTCTGTTGGCAGAATTTTGGCAGAGTTATTTTCCTGCAAATTTACTGTATATGAATAGAAAATGAGCCATTAGGTTATGATACTATGCCCAGCAAGAGGGAACAAATATTGTCTGTCTATCTTAGATATTAAGAAAGGGAGAGAGCTGATTGTACTCTGTCTGAAAATAATTTAATAGTATTGGGAATTGTTTTCTTAAAAATCTGATGGGAGAATGAATTGGCTAATGCTGTGAAACGCTCCTCTTTTGGTTATTGTGGAAGGGGGGAAATACATCCTTGGAATATATGTGAAAATAGTATTGCCTTACCTTGAAGGAATTCTATCCATTCCCAATAATTTCCAATATACTATAAATGTTCAGAGTTTCCACAGGAAAATACTGTAAGTTGATCATAGAATAGCTTTTGTAAAAAAAAAAATTAACTTGTTTAATGTTTATACTTCCTCAAAAAAATTGAACCACTTCAATAATTGTATTTCCCAAATTTCTTTGGAGAGAGACTTGAGAATAAAAATGTTATTTGCACAGTTTCAATTCCTAGTACAATTTATTTCTATTTCCTGGTCTCTTTCCATGCAGAGTTGTTATGAGGATAAGTGAGATTAGAATCAGGAACACTGGGTGTGAATAATTCCCTTAACATGCGTGCCTATGATGCCAATATTATGGTGGTGCTGTTGTAGTGATGCAATGCCATGTTTTGTGACATCTGCTCACAGATCACCTAGCCTAATTTGGCTTGTGTACTCTTGGCAGGTTTGAAGAGCTACTTGTGAACTTATTGTCATGATAACAACAAAGTTATCTTCTCTGTTATAGTTTGCTTTTCTGGAGCAAACAAGTGATACTTAAACAAAACATCTGAAGAAACACTGAGGCACCTTTGTCAGGAGCTGAAAATAACTGTGTATGTGTGTGTGTCCCTGTGTGCTTAACTTTACATAGCAACTTATCTTGCCACCACATTTTTGTCTAAGCACCAGTGTAACCCTTGAACCTGAGCTCTGGAAAGAAGCTTGTGAACTAGCACTTTTCTATAATAAGCTCAAAGAGGAAAACAGAATCCCGATCAAGGGATAAATTATATTCTTCAGCTTATTGTACCGAAGGTATGAAATCTTTTCATTTATTACAGAATATCGTGTTGGGTGTTACAGTGCCTTAAACTCGCACTAAATCCTATGGTAGATAGCCTGGCATAAGTAGCTTAATTAATTAAGCAAGACCTTCCATAGAAGCAAATAGACCTGAAAGTGCATGAGGTCAATGTTTTGCAAAGCATGTCATATAAATTATTGAACAAAACCTTTTCTTTTTAAAACAAGCCAGCGATGTAGCACTTTTTTTGAGTGGCTACTTAAGCAAGCTTGTTTCAAGACAGATATTATTTGACAGTTGCAGAGGTGGATTGCTGCTGGTTTGGCCGGTTCAGCGCCGAACTGGTAGTGGCCCGGAGCAGCTGAGCGCAAATCTGCACTCTATACCTGTTTTATGACAAAAGGCAATTTGTGCACGCGTGCACAGCATGTGGCGCCTGCGTGAGCCCCGACAATCAG
Source organism: Natrix helvetica (assembly GCF_964273705.1). Lineage (NCBI taxonomy): Eukaryota > Metazoa > Chordata > Lepidosauria > Squamata > Natricidae > Natrix > Natrix helvetica. The sequence goes on along the minus strand of NC_138548.1, from coordinate 109,478,537 downwards.
CTGGTTGTTGTAGGGGTGGTGGATTCGCAGCGCGAGTCAGGTGTGTATGTGAACGGCGTGTACGCGTGCATGCGATCAGCAAATTGGTAGTGAAGGTATGTTCAACCCATCACTGGACAGTTGTCCCATTTCTAAAACATTCCTGAGAGTTAAGAATCGTCATTCTAAGCCAATATCAAAACAAACATTTTTCACCTCACATAATTTCAGATTGAAAGTTATGACTGCATAATTTCAAATATAATGCGTAACTTCCCATTTGCTTCAGTCGCCCCAACTCCACCCTGATAAAAGGGACTCACTAAAAGAAAAAAAAAGAGGTACAATCATAGCGGGATGTATTGATCGTCCATTTTTGGGGGGTAATGTGAGGAATTCATTTTGAGAGAAAAGATAAAGAAGAAAAGGAAAGAGGTGCAATAAACAAGAGGTAAATAAAATAAGAGTGAGAAACAAAAGCAAGAGTCTTATTTGGAAAAGTATGAGTCCTATGAGAAACATGTTGGAAGATAAATTAATCTCCTAAAAGAATGAATGGAGCATGAATATAAGGAAAGAGGTTGCAGAAGATGGTTGGAACAGAATGGAAAGATGTACATTACAGAATGCCACATAAGTGGCATTTTTATGCTCATGGAACATATGGGAAAAGATGCTTGAGGGAACATAGTGAAGAGGGATGTATATGAGAAAAATGCACATAAGGAATTACTTGCTGTAAAAATGAGGTCGAGGGAAAGTTGATATATACAGAGAGAAAAGATGTAATTAAAAATAAAAGAAATGAAATTATTTGGGATGGAACAAGATAAGAAAACATAGGAAAAAATATTTTAAAGATCTGTATGGAAATAATTGTGTTATGTTAGAGAGGAATTGAGACAAATGTAAAAGCTACCATCTCAGAAAAAATATATGAAAAGGAAACGATAAATACTGTGGGAATGTTGCAGGTTTGTATAGGTATCATTAGTATCGCTTTACACGGCTTTGGTAAAATCATACTTGAAATGTTGCACCCATGATGCAAAAAAGATGTGACTCTAGAAAGAAAGAAGAAAAGAGAAACAAAGGTGATAAGAGGGCTGGAGGCTACAACATACAATGAACGGTTGCAAAATCTACAGTAGGTATGACTAATCTAACAAAAAGAAAGACTATGGACGACATGATAACAGTCTTCCAATATCTGAGGGGCAGTCACAGAGAAAGGTCTAAAACACCTCAGAGCAGGACAAGAAGTAACAAGTGAAAACTTATCAACAACAGATCCAATTTAGAACTAAGGAGAAATTTCCTGACAGGGAGAACAATGATTCAGTGAAGTGGCTTGCCTCCAGAAGTTGTCAGTGCTCCATCACTGAAGGTTTTAAAGAAGAGATTAGATGGTCATATGTGCAGAATGACATAGGATCTTCTTCTTGAGCAGGGGGTAGTACTAGAATACATCCAATGTTCCTTCCATTGTTCTATTGTTCTGTTAAAGGCTAAAATATAGGTGCGGTTTGCTTATTCAGTGCCTATGCAATTTGTTATTGTCTGTGTATGTGAAGACTGCATCTATGCCTATTCCATTATTCTCTTCCATAATAGGAAAGACAACAAATGTGAATGCAAAAAAAACTAAAGGGCAATTAACTTTGATAAGTCTGCTTAAGAAAATATTTTGCAAAATACTGATTGAAAGGGTAACAACAAGCAACATTTGGGAAGTGCAGCATGGGCTCTGCAGACAAGTCTATTACTCTTTAAGAGACCATTGAGAAATGTATGATGAGAAAGAAAGTTGACTGTACATTTGATGAGTCAGAAAAATGATATAATAAAGTGCATAGTTAGACAACTTGTTTCTATGAACATAGAAGTTGAAATCTGGTTGCTGAATACAAGATGAGCAGTATTGGATGAAAGGGAAGCATATATGAGACTAAACACAATGTATGGTTAATGGTTCAATATTAAGCCAGGAGTAAGGTTGTGTAATATCCTCTTGGTTCTTTACTTATAGATTGCTGTAATGATGTCAAAATTAATTGGCTGCCAATATGAATATAAGTGTACTGCATATTTGTATGAAGATGATGGCATGTTGTTGGCTAAGAACCTGAATTATTTCCAAGAAATGTTAAATAGATTGTATGATGCAATGAAAACTGGAACAAGTAAATTAATCTGTATAAGTTGGTAGACATTTTATCAAAGATGTGAAAATGGATGAAGACATTTTAAGACATATAAATGTTCAGAGAAATGAAATGGGTCTATTGTGAGAAACAAATGGTTATTGACAGAAATGAAAATGATCTCCCAATAGCCAAATCATGCGTTAAAGATTAATGGATTGTTAGAAGAGTTGTTTGTAAAACCACTGCTTCACTCCCATTATCTCAGATGCATCGAGATCATAAGGGACAGCAAGGTTATGGTTACTAAAGTCAAGCCTACTCAGGAAAAATCTAACCTGAAGATAATGAAATAAATTTGAACTAAAGTTGTGAGACACCAAGAACAAAGTTGACGCTCCAGCATTGAGGACCCATCACTAAGAAAACCCTGCCGCATGTCCTTGCTAATTTAGCTGTTCTAACTGGCAGACTCGTGAATGGAACTGCTAACTATTAAGTAGCATTCAGGCAGGTTTGGGTAAGATAAAATAGGCAATCCCATTTCAAACTTTTTCATAGAAGACAGTTAGAAATTCCCCCAAAATCAATTTGGTACCCAATGCTGCTGACGTCAATGAGATGCAAGTACTGTTTTCTGTTCTGTATCAACCATCCAATGATTAAATGCTCACACTGTATGGAATTTCTCATCAAACCTCAGAGAAGTCTGACAGGAAGTATATTTCAATAATCCCGATTCAAAACAGGGCTGCAACATATTGCCCTAATGTATTCACAGTCACTTTGCCACCTGGCTTTCATAGATAACAGGACCAAGTGAATCCCCAAATTCCTTACCTAATCTATGGAGAGGTATGCAGTTGCATTTGTTTTTAATCATCATCTAGAATAACCTGTGTTGCAAATGCACAATGATGAATTAACATTTAAATTGTTTTCCTATCTGCTCCCAAAGAGTACTAAATTGTTTATTCAGGAGATCCACAACTTATCTCACATTCCTATGAGCAAAAGAAAAGCAGATGATAAATAGATAGATAGATAGATAGATAGATAGATAGATAGATAGATGGATGAGATACAGATAGACAGACAGACATATAACTTATGTTTCAGCATGACTTGCAACAGTGAGGAAAAAATATCCCAAAATTAAAACTCTCTGCATTCTGCAAATCAAAGGCTAAAGACTGAAAGAAGATTCTCCCAAAATGAATCTTTAAGACTGGCAAGTTACTACAGCAGTGGGTCTCCTAATTCTAAATCAGATAATAGAGAAAGAGAATATCATGGTCAGTAGTGTCAAAAGCTAAAGAAAATATCAACAAAAACCCAGTGGGTTTCATTATTTAATCAGTTGCTGGCAATTACTGAGTTTAGCTACTTTTTGCTTTCAAAACTGGTTAGAATCTAAGAATGAAATGTATTTAAACTAGTTTTTCACTAGAACATAAGAGTAACCTGTTAGATCAAGTCAAGGCTCATCCTAGCCCAGCCTTTTGATTGTCACAGTGGCCAACATGAGGTTTCTGGAATGTTCATGAGCAGGAGGTGAAAACTTTCTGCCTCCCACTCATTACCCTACATATAGTATTTGGAAGCATGCTGCTCTCAGGGTGGTAGTAGCACTAAGTATACAAGTCTATTCGTTTTTGATCAATCTACCCTCCACAAATTTATTAAATCTCCAAGTTTATTTTGTCCATTTGTAATCTACTTCACTGGATAATTTTTAGTCCTAAACTCTTGAGAAACTGATAAAAAAAATTTCCTTGTCCACTTCTACTCTTCAATCACACATGCCTTCTCAGCTGCCTTTGTTCTAAACTGAAATGGCATCAGCATATTTGATTTTCCTTTATTGAGCTCCCTGATTATGTTAATGTCTGCTTTCTGCAATTTTTCCCGTTCTATTATTTTTCAGATAAATAATTTCCTATATTCAGTAATACTGTTGACATACACATATAGATTTGTGTAGCATTGTGACAATATGGTCTTCTACCAAGACTACTTGAATTCTTCTTTTCAATATTACCAGGTGAGCCATCATCCACTGTAGAACTTTCCTTAAAAAGGATGGGAGATGTACAAATTATATTTGTACAAATTTATGGGTTATAAGATAGATATCTTTCAGGCAATTTCCTCCTAAAGAACAAAAAGAACTTATAAATAGTCCTCAATTTACTGCCATAACTGGGACCAGAATTTCCATTGATGAACAAGGTGGGCGTTAAGTGAATCACGCTCAATTTTCAACCTTTTCGTCATGGTTTTTAAGTGAATCATTGCAATTATTTAGTGACTCATGCAGTTGTTAAGTGACTCCTTTTTTCCCCATTGCCATTGTTTGTCAGAAGCAAGTTGAGAAGGTTGTAAATGCTGACCACAGGACATACAATCAATATAAATACATACTGGTTGTAACAAGCCCAAATGTTGATCACATTACTGCGGGGATAAAAGACGGATCAGCTATAAGTCACTTTTTCAGTGCTGTGATAACTTCAACCAGTCGTTAAACTAATGAGGACTACTTGTACTGTCCTGCAGTGGCATTGATGTTTTAGGACTAGATTATCAACATTTTTCCCCCTGGCGAGCTTCAACAACTATGAGAGACAAAATTCCATAGGGAAAATATTGCTTCTACTGTATATCCATATATCTCCAACTCCACTGATTCTTTCGATTGCATTATTGATAGCACTTAACACAGTCCAAAGAGGAGTGATTTATCCTACAGTGGGATGCAGACTGAGCTCAACAACCAACTAAATGATCCAAAGTGAGTTGCTTTTGTGATTTGACGCAGGTTGAACTGAATCCTGAAAGCTTAGGTGCCTGCAACTCTGCAGATACAATACCTATTGAGAAATGTTTCCAGAATGTGGGTATGTGATTTTGTTGTGAACCCAGCTTTGTGGTTTGCTAAATATAACTCAGAGCTTTGTACATTGTGTAAATCCAGCCAATACCAGCTTCCTCAACAAACCATGGCTAAGCAAACCTCAGCATAATACAATGTGAGGATCCATTTGTTATCTCACTGGTGCTCATGCTCTTGCATGTTCTTTTTCCTGGTACGCCATCCATTTTTATTCTCTTCTTTCTGCTGTAAGTCCACGGCTTGCAAAAAGAACTGCTTGCAAACGCTTCAGCTTTCTATGGCTCAAGATTATGTAGTAATGTTTAGCTCCCTCTATCTTACTTGTCTAGCTATAGCTGGTGCTTGTAATACATTTGCTGATAGCCAGGGGCTTACGTAAACTGCAACCTGTTACGAACAGGTATTCATTTCAATTTAGAAGAGTGCGATATTTTATGTGATATTTCAACTGTTTTAGGGCTGCAGCACCTCTGTATCTCTATTTTCTTGGGATCAGTGCATATTAACTGGCCATTTCTAATACTTGTTTTTTGCCTGTAGTGAGGCTAGTTCCTGTTCAGCTTGAAAACATTGCTTCAGCTTGCTTCCCAGCTCTGCAGGGGCTGAAACTCTCTGGGCACCCAAACAAGCTTATTCAATGTGGGATTGAGTAGTGGTTACGTAAAAAAAAAAGAAGGGACAATGGACAAGTTTGACGACAGTACAGCTGGGAGAAAAAATCATAGCAGTTGACTAATTTACTCTTTGGTGTGGTTTAAGAAAGAAACAACACTGCTGCCAAGATTTACCATTCTTTTTATTGTCCTTTACAGAGTTCAAAGTGCTTCATGAACATTATCTTAGCAATCACCATTGCAGTTAAAGAAGTGGTGGTCATTCTACTACTTAGGTTGGAGGTATCATGTAAATGCCAGCATTGCAAAGATGATCTGCAAAGAAGATATAATTTCTACATGGAAATAAATATTCAATTCAAAGTAATTATTTTGCGGTTGTGGATTTCCTGTTTCACAAGTCACTGCTTTACCCCTCTGTCTTGCAGTAATGCTCAGAATAACTGTGCGCAGCCTGTGCTTTGAATGGGCTTCAGTTATTAAAGGAGGGGATCACTGTCACAGAAAAATGTGGCATACGTCTTCATTATGCATATATCTTCCATTATAACGTCTGCATGCACTCCTAATACATATGTTATGAGAAGTCCTGTCTTATGAGGGCACTTAGTAAAAATCCTCAAGCACCAAATTTGAAGTCATTCTTTCCAGAGATAGTATTCAGTTCTGACCAGTTCTGGAGAACCGGTAGCAGAAATTTTGAGTAGTTCGGAGAACCGGTAAATACCACTTCTGACTGGCCCTGCCCCCATCTATTCTCTGCCAGTCCCAGCTGATTGGGAGGGAATGGGGATTTTACAGTATCCTTCCTCTGCCACGCCCACCAAGCCATGCCATGCCAGCAGAACTGGTAGTAAAAATGTTTGAATCCCATCACTGTTTCTTTCCCATTTTGGCTTAATGTTGTCCCTCTGAGTGGTGCTAAAACAAGAGTTAACCAACTAACCTCCATAACCGGAATACTTCTAATGAACTGTAAGGGGGGGGGGGGACACCTCTTTTGTGTATAGACCTGTAAGTTGAGTTTGACTTGAAGTGACTTCAAGAATATGTTCATATGTGTGTTTGTGATGTGGTGGAGGAAGCAGCTCATCAGAAGTTGTTTGCAAGGCTTTCTTCTGATATGCTTCACTTCCCCAACTCGGGGAGTTGCTGGTGATCTCTCCATCCAAACACCAACCAAGTTTTTGACCCAGTTTTGCTATCTCGAGGTCAGCCAAGGTCGACTGTCATCTGCTGTGGCCCTTCTGCGGGTAGCCTTCGGCAAATCACCCCTGACTGGCCACTTAGGGGGTACTTAAGGGGATGAGATGCAACTCGTTTCGATGTGGACGGTACGGAGCAACCAGGCGTGTACTCGCCGGTCGTTCGAATCAGAGGTCGTACGCGTTGGATTCCTGAGCCCCGACTCCTTGGGCGGCTGCGAACCGGAGAACTGGGACCTTTCCCGAGGAGCCTCCCCCTTTGTGGGCAGGGCCAAGGAGAAACTCTCCGCCGGGCACGGAGCGGGCGAGCCAGTGTTGAGAGCCAGTGCGCGTTTGTTGAGACTCTCCAGCTGCGCCTGCCTTCGCCCGCCGGGGAGCGCAGCGTTCTCGCTCGCCCCCCTCGCTCGCCCCCGGCTGGCTTCCCCGCGGCTTTCCAGGACGGGACGATGTCGTCTTCTTCTTCCTCCTCCAAGGCGTGGAGCTTGGGACGCCTGTCTCTTTCCTCCAGGAAAGGCAGCCTGAAGCCCTCCGTCCTGGAGCTGGCCGAGAACGCCCCCAACGCCCACTACGCGCCGTTTTCCGTCTCCTCGCCCAAGGGAGCCCCGGGCGCGAAAGAGCCGCCGAGCAGCGGCGAAGTAGCCGGGGCGGCCACGGTAGTGATGAGCGCCGATTTTCCGCGCCCGCCGATCAGCTTGGACCCGCGCGTCTCCATCTACAGCGTCCGCAGACCTCTGCTCAGCCGTAGCAACATCCAAGGCCGAGTTTACAACTTCTTGGAGAGACCCACCGGCTGGAAGTGCTTCGTTTATCATTTCACCGTGTGAGTCGAACAACTTTTGCTCTCACCTCGCGCCGGCCGGTCCTGCTGCTGCCGCCTCCGCCCCCTTCCTGCTCTGGGTGGCTGCTGCTGACCTCTAACGTCCCCCCCCTTTCCCTTCCCCGGCGGCCTGGTTAAACCCCCGGAGTCGAGGGGGGGGGAACGGAGGGGAAGGCCAGCACTTCGCTCCTGGCGTAGGAAAGGCGTGAAGGCGCTGGGAGGGTGGGCTGGAGAGAGAGCGAGAGCGAGCCCAGCCCCCTTCCCCGCTCTCCAGGAGTTGGAGACAGGGATGCCTGAGGTTCCGTCGTAAGTGCGACGTCTCGCGTGTAGCCGGAGAGCTCTTTCTCCCGCGATTGACGTAGCCCCCGTGTCTGCAGGGCTGACTCGGAAAGGAGTCTCCCTCCCTCCCCCCGGCCCGGAACTAAGCGGGCAGCCTGTCGCTCGCTCCCCCTCCACTCCCCATCTCTGTTTCCTAACTGCACTCGGGCTGCCCAAGAATTCATCCTTCAGCAGAGTGTAAAAATACTCCGCTCAGGCGGTTTTCAAAGAAACTCAGCCCGGCGTTTGTGTGTTTTTCTTGCAAGTCAATCCACTGGAGTTCAGCTCCTACATAGGCCACTGGAAACAGGGTTTTTAAAGGATAAACTTGTGCCCTAACCTCTATCCCTGCTAAGTGCTTCAACACTGGAAGTTTTTAAGAAGATGTTGTGGGTAACCATTTGTCTGAAGTGATGTAGGGTTCCCTGCCTAAGCAGGTGGGTTGGACTAGAAGACCTCCAAGGTCCCTTCCAACTCTGTTATTCTATTCTATTCTAAGTTGTAAATCACCAGAGTAAGTGTTTGTAGGTAACTGCCTATGGTACCAAGGGCTCTTTCAGGACTTTGCATGAGCATATTGTAGATATGCTCTCATGCAAAGTACGGGAAAGCACCAGGCAGATACTTTTGTTTTGTTCTAGTCATTCATAATCCATTTAGCAAAGCAAAAGTACAAGGTACTAAGAAGCTATACTTGCTCTTGTACCAGAGCCAATACTTTGTTGCCCGTGGGAAGGAACTTTTAAGTCATCTGCCAGAATTGGTCAATTCATTATTTGGAGCTGAGGCCTTTAACTACACAGTGCACACATACTTCAATTTTAAAAAGCAATACAGAAAAACTGAGTTCAGGAAGTTAGAAGGATGGAATGAATGGAGGAAAGGATTAAATTATGTTTAATCCTTTCCTCCATCCTTTTTGTGCTCTAGATTGGCTTACCTGCAGCACACATGTACAGTATTTCCTATTTTCATAGTGTTCCCCATAGTTTTTAAAGAAGAAAAACTTTTTTTTGAAACTTACAGAATGAATAGTGCCTAGTGCCTATTTTTCACTCACTTCTGTCTACCCTGATTTTCTCCGGATTTCCTCTATAAAATTGCTAAACTTGTATTTCCCTTTTCAAATGTGCATGTGGAATGCCTGAAGTAGGAATCTGGAATGCACTGGAATAAAAAGGGGCCTGCCACCAGGAGAGCAAAAGGGTCAGGAAAATGGTAGTTCAGAATGAGTAACAGATGGTAAGAATTAGCAAAAGAAAATCATTGGCACTTGTGTATGTGTGCAATTGCAGCCTCTCCTTAAGGTCACAGAACACACTTTCAGGTTTAGTTTACTGGCTTACTAAACTAGCCCTAGACCATAGTTTGCATTTGTGACTTGTTTGGTATACCAGTAGAAACCCACAATGGCTTATAAGCAACAAACAAATGAAACCAATTGTGTTGTGAATTAAAATGGTGTAGCCCAACAGATTGTCGACTTAAAACACTCTTTCATGAATAGCAGGTGGTCTGATCCTAGAAGGTCTGATCCTATCGCTGGATATAACGTATGTAAATGATCACATCCATCTGTCATCTTTTAATTTAACCCAATTGAGGCAAGTTGGATGAAGGCAAAAACCATGGTAATTAACCAACCTTTGAAGAAGCTTCTTGGTATTGTGGCTGGAATCTATGTTCAGAAATTTGGTCATTTAGAGAAGAACTCTATTCCCTCTTCTCCCAAAATATAAAAGTTGAATTGATTGGGTGAATAGGACCTGACAAGTAAAGAAGGGGAAAGTATTATTTTGTTATATCAGCCTTTGGGTAATATTTTTAAAACAGAAAGGACTTTATTAACCAATTTCCTGTTACCAGTAATAATTTGTACTTTGCCTCTCATCTGATTATTTATTTGGTAGGATTAGAAGTGGTGAGCACATGTAGTCTCATCAGAACACTGAGAGTTCTTTCTGCTTCATATACAGATTATGCGTGTGCCAAGAATTGAGAGCATAAGTATATCCTGAAACACAGCAGGGCATTAGCTGCCTTTGACATTCTGCTTAGGAGAAACAAAAAGTGATTTGTTTCTTCATGTTGGTACATTTAAAATAGCAGTTGTTATAAACCTTACAAAGCCGTTTTGAGCCCACGGCCTTAACAAGAAATATCAACAGTAGCAAAATAAAAGTATAGCCTTTGTATGTAGGACTGTTACATTTGTCTATACCAAGTCATTTATCAACATGGGATCTTGGGTATAACACAAGAATATAGTGTACAGTATATCTGACAAAGAAGGTTCAAATATTATGAGCGGATATAGTTTTTTAATATAGAAAAAGCTATTAAGCACAGAACACCACTAGAACTTATTTGCAACAATGCCTCTGGGCCCTACATATTCCACAGGTATGCTTAAACAATAAAGCAGTACAGGTAGACCTTGACTTACAATCACAATTGAGCCCCAAAGTTAAGTTGCTAAGTGAGTTTTGCCCCGCTTTACAACATTTCTTGTCACGTGTTAAGTGGATCACTGAAGTTGATAAGTTAGCAACCTGGTTGTTAAGTGAATCTGGTTTCCCCATTGACTTTGCTTGTCAGAAGGTTGCAAAAAGTGATCACATAACCCCGGTCATAACTATGAATCAGTTGCCAAGTATCTGAATTTTGATCGCATATGGGGATGCTGCAAAAGTTGTAACTGTGAAAAACGTCATAAGTCACTTTTTCAGTGCCGTTGTAACTTTGAACAGTAACTAAATGAACTGTTGTGAATTGAGGACTATCTGTAGATGGTTGCCAAATGGCGAGATAAGATCATCTTGAAGGGATGATTATGTGGAACAACCTCATTGATTTGCTAGCTAGTCTATTTCAATACCTTTGTCCATCCAGTTATAGATGCCTGTCAAATGTCCAGCTCTTTGATAGCCTTCTCAACCAAAAATAATTCTTCTAAGCATGTTTTTCCACAGTGTTCTTTAACAAGATTTATTAAACTGAAAGTGGGTATTAGTGATTGAACTATTTCCCATTTATAACAAACTTACTCCCAAATTAATTAGACCTTTCTTTGTTTCAAAGTTCGATAAAACTTTGTTAGTTTCTTTCTAATAGCTTTCCAGTAATGGGCAAAGAGATGGGTTTTTTTTCCACTGATAATAAGATGCGCTTCCAAAGCAAGTGGCTATTTACAGAACTGTCTTCTGAATTCTTATCAATCTGGTTACATCATTACATCAACATTGCAGTGTGCCGACCAGACCCAAATATTGTTTCTATGGCCTTACTAAATAGAGATGCTGAGGATGAGTCTGGTAGCAACTTTGAAAACCTGTGTTCACTGAATTAATACAATCGTGCTGTTGGGATCCTATAAAACACTCAAAATAATTCCATAACTAAGCTAATTTGGCTGGTTCCTCTTGACTAAAAAATGGCACTGCAAAAGAATGATTAGATATATATATAAGAAATATTAACTCACCAAACCAAGTTCTGCAGAGGATTCTGTGTTTTCTTTTTCTGCTTTTGTATAAACAATGTGGCCTTGGTTTCTCTGTATTGGCACAGTTGTTCTATATGATTTGAAATTTTTATATACTGTATATATGAAAGGTGACTTTGGGCCAGTCACCTTCTTTCAGCCCAACTGACCTCACAGGGTTGTTGTGGGAAAATAGGAAGAGGAAGGAGTATTTGTTTACCATCTTGAGTTATTTATAAAATAATAAGGACAGGATGGATGGATGGATGGATGGATGGATGGATGGATGGATGGATGGATAGATGAAGAAGATAGATAGATGATGATAGATAGATAGATGATAGATAGATAGATAGATAGATAGATAGATAGATAGATAGATAGATAGATGATAGATAGATGATAGATAGATAGCAATAGACTTACTGGTATATACGGTACCTCTTTACAGTGCTGTACAGCCCTCTCTAAGCAGTTTACAGTCAGCCTATTGCCCCCAACAATTTGGGCCCTCATTTTACCCACCTCAGAAGGATGGAAGGCTAAGTCAACCTTGAGCCTGGTGAGATTTGAACTGCCAAATAGCATGCAGCTGGCAGTCAGAGAAGTAGCCTGCATTAGTGTACTCCATTGCACTCCACTGCACCATTGTGGGTGTATATTGTATATATATGATGGAAGGATGGGTGGATGGATGGGTGGATAGATGATAGACCGCACCTCAAATTTATGTACATCCTCAAGGACTGAAAATGAATTACTGGTTTTTCACCCTAAATATTGTAGTATGGAGTACTGCTATTTAGGATTCTAGCTACTACAGTCTATGGGCATGTATAAAGTGGCTGTGAACCCAATTTGAATTTTTGATTTGCTATGAGTCATTTATTTGAAGATTTATAACAATAAGCCAATTCAATTTTATTTTTTTTCAATCAATTTAATGAAAAGGGCCCTTTGAGTGAAAAAGTCCTTTCAGACTGTTAAACTGATTTGAATCCATCTGACTCCATTCAACTATTTAATCTAAATCGTTGATCCAGTTTATAAAGTCAGCTCAATTTAGTGATTATGTTAAATTACCTTCCCCTTATATGTCCAAAATGAATTTTTGCACAGCCTAGAGTTGGTATTTTTCCCACTGCCCCGTATTCCATCGTTTTAGTTAGCAACTTTGTGTAAACAGATTTCATTCTCATGATTTTTTTCCTGTTCTTCTCTCCTACTTTAGGATTTTCTTTGCTAAAGGGTTTTATGGAAGTTCTGTTGTTGTTTTTCTCTTGGTATTTCTGGAATGCTTGCCTTTTAATATAATCTTATAAATGGAGTATATTACAAATAATACCCATAGTCTGAGCATGTAAAATAGATATAATTGATGCTTTGCTATATAAATCTACTTAATCCTATAAAGCAAAATAGTCTAGAGCTGGGACTTCCATAAATTCTGGATGCAAAAGTTTCTGATTCTATGAATTGATACCACCTTGTGGTAAGATGAGAGAGAGGAGGAGAGAGAGGGAGAGAGAGAAAATATCAGGAGAGGAATGATTGGTAACTCTATTCATTTCCTACTTGGAAAGATTGGGGCATACGTTAGCAAGACATTGAGAATGTGTTTATTTTTATTTATTGTTACATTTATTTCCCTCCATAATCTCAAAAGGCTTTGAGTGATTTACGAAGTATAGAATAGAATAAGAATTAACACATCTATAGCTGAAAACATATATGACAGGGCCCTGCAAGTAACTTGGTGGCAAGCCATGAAGGATTATTGGATATACCAGACCAGGAAATCAACTCTAGAGGAAGACTAATGATACTTTTACTGAGGCTGGCTATGATAACAAAATTTTGCAAGTCTGATTCACTCCAGTGAAATCTGCCTGAGTCACTTCCGAATGTCATCTCTTTGTGACATAAAAGTGCTTCAGATCCCTTTGCCTAGGCAATAGTTGTTGTATATTTCCATCAAGGTCATCTACTTTTATAGGTCAAGACCAGTGGTGGGTTGCAGGCGATACGCCCCGGTACGGGCATATTGGTGTCTGCCGGGAGCACCGAGTACAGTTCTGGTACGGTGCTCCGGAGGGCCCACCTGCCTGCCCGCCCTCTGTACCTGTATTTGAGCTCTTCAGCGCTTCCGCGCACGGAGCATACAGCACCTGCACGACGCTCTGCCGAGCAGCTGGAGCGTCGTGGAGGCGTCGTAGGAGGTAAGGGTGCATGCGTGCTGCACGCATTCATGTGGTGAACGCCGGGCCCCGTTGCACCGTACCGGTTGCACCGGGATCCGGAACCCACCACTGGTCAAGACCAGCACTTTAATTGTACCTGGAAAGTCATTGATAACCATTTCAAGACCTGCAGCACAGATGTGATGTTCTACTACTGGGAAAGTCTAATGGCCAATTCACTTTAAACCAACTTCAGCTGCTGGGTGGTTTTTAAGGGGAACATCATGTAGACCATGCTGTCATATTCTAGACTGGGGATGACAAGGGCATGAGTTACTGTAGTGAGGAACTCAAAGGGGAAGTATTTTGACAGATATGAACAGAGAACTGCCCTTTATAAATCCACTGTTAATGGGGGGAAATGCTGGACACACAAAAATGTGCTCTATGTGGGGCTGCCCTTGAAGACCACCCAGAAGCTACAATTTGTCCTCAATGTGGCAGCACAAACAATGATACGTCCTCTAGGTTTACTCATGCAACACTTCTGTTGTGTGATCACTGGCTTCCATTTCCTTCCAGGTGCAATTACATGTTTGATTTGATTTGATTTATTGGACTTCTATGCCGCCCTTCTCCCAAAGGACTCAGGGCGGCGTACAACATAAAAACACATATGACAAAAGTTAAAAGAAAGATTAAATAGAATATCCAAAAAACCCAATAGACATTTACAATGAGATTTAGATTAAAATTAACAATTAAAATTAATAATTTATTTTATTCAGGCCAGGCCGGCTTGCTGGAAAAGCCAACCTTTTAGGGCGCGTCGGAAGGACCGGAGGTCAGGGATTATGCGGAGCTCCGGGGGCAGCTCATTCCAGACATGTGTTGGCTATTCCTTTTAAAGCCCTATCTGCATAGCACACCTATATGGCACTGCCTTTCCCTAAGGACATTGAGCCATCCTACCAGATTATATAGGGTGGGCAAGCTTTTTAAAAAATATCTCCATTTTAAGAGAGCTAGGAAGTGTGCCTTTTCCATGGCAGCTCCTGCCTTGTCCAACATCCTTCCCTCTGAAATTCAGCAGACCTCTGCTTGCTAATTTATGCAATTCATTTTAGTTTGCTCTCTGTTAAAAGTTATCCTGAAGTGTCATACTGACTACAGTTAGCATTTGTTAAACTGTTTTAAAAAATAAAATAAGAGGTTATCCTGTTTTAAAAGTGGTTGTCGCATCAATGAAATAGTTAGTTGTCCTTAAACAAATCCATGAATAGTATAATCTAAAATATGGGAGCATTATTAACAGGGCAGCATGAAGGTTTATATGATATAAAACACTTGAGTTCCAAAGACAAGATGGTGTGATTGTTATTGATATTCCCAACCTGCTAACTCTTATCAAAAGTTTGTAAGATAATATTAATACAAATAATGATACATAATTTATTCATACTTATAAGTATATATAAAACTTAGGCCTGGTTGTATTTGTTATGACTCACTCTCCAACACTTAAGACTCAGACACTGGTTTCAGTAATCCTTAAGCACCTTACACTTAATTGGGTTGTGTAGAAGTAAGTGTGGAGGAAATGTTTGGGATCAAATAATCAGCTACTGGCTCCAGTGAATTTTATAAGGAAGCCTCTCACTGATTTCAATTTGGCTTAGTTATATTCATTGTGTACAGGAAGTAACTAGCTCAAAATTTTGAGAAAGTTGAAGCATACTCACACTTTTCTCACTCTTGTGCTGTCCAGATACATTGGATTACAGCTGTTCTCTGTGTGTGTCTTGTAAGATCTAAAATTATAGGATTGTTTTCTATCTTGTTTTGCAATCACATTTTATCTTCTGAACAACAAATCACATTGTGGGCAACTGTAGTGGAGCGTTGCCAAATGAATATTGATCTCTCTTCTCTAATTCAATCTGGAATTCAACCCAAACAATAACATATAATAGAAAAGACAATGTTTTTAAAAAACCATGTATCGTATTTCACGCTGCCTGTACTGAATGCTGAAGTAAAGATAAACTATGTTTATTTTGCTAAGTGGATAAACCACTTTTTGTCTAGAAGAGATTTGATGGTGGCGTGTTATAAAAAGATATGTTCTGCTTAATAGCAACAATGCCACGTGACATAGTGAAACATGTGTAATAGTGTTTCAACATAATGATAGGAAAGTTCAGCTGTTAAACTAGCAGTTTACAAAGGTGTTCATGAAAAATTCACAGGATGGAAATGCTAATAGAAAAAGCTAATGAGAACCCTTCACCTATTTCATTTGTTTGTGTTCAGGAAATAAGATCAAGTCAGGGCACACTGAATGTGTCTTCTCTAATTAGGTCGAATATGATTCACTGGCTGATTGCAAGGTTGATGAGAGACTGTCATTAAATCATTCCACTACACAGAAGATTATTTGCCTGGTTTGGATAATTCCAAACAGGTTATTTGGCATTTTAAGGAACCAATCATGTGTTCTCATTTCTTTTCAAGCAGGATCAGGGTCAGTACAATTACGTGAATACCAAACACGAACATTCTCAGGTATAAGTCAAGCGGTAACTAAATTTCAGAAATACCTGGTGTCTGAGCAATACTGGAGGTACCTATTATTCCAACAACTGCATAACCCTGGGACATAGCAACCATCATAAATATGAATCATAGAATATAGAACATAGAATAATAGATAGCAGATAGGTAATATAGATAATAGATAATATATGATAACAACAACAACAACAACAACAACGATAAGTAAATGTTCAGTTGCCTGAGTTTCATGTTTAATGAAATAAAGTTAATAAGTAATAACCAGTGATGGGATTCAAATACTTTAACAACCAGTTCTCTGACCTAATGATTTCTTTCAACAAACAGTTCACCAAATTGCTCAGAGACTTAACAACCGGTTCTCCCAAAGTGCAAACTGGCTGAATCCCACCGCTGGTAATAACCAGTAATAATGATAACCAATTGCTAAGTGACCAACTTTGATCACATGGTTATGGGGATGCTGCAACAGTCATGTGAAAAACTCCATAAGTCACTTTTTTCAGTGCCATTGTAATTTTGAACAGTCACTAAATGAGGACTACCTATATCATTGGTGGGATTCAAAATTTGGTTGTAAATTGAGGACTACCTATATCAATGGTGGGATTCAAAATTTGTTAGTTCTGGAGGCGTGGCTTGGTGGGCCAATTTATTGTGTAATTTAAAATATGTTGGTATATAGTTGGACAGAATTCAGAATTTAAAATATTGAAGTTTGATGGATCACACTTGAATTGAGAAAGCTACACTTGATTTTGCCAAAAAGTAGATTAAAATGTAATTGGATTGTGGCTACAGCATCTATTCAAAAACCATGTTTGTTTTGCATACTAAATTCATGTGCAAGATTATCATGTTTGAGGAAGGAGGATTATTCAATTTCCTTAGTGATCAGTTAAATTTTCCCTGGCTTGATTTAGAATGACTTCAGCTAAATTATGTCTGTTTTTAAGCTAATTCAACATTATTCCTAATTAATGCATTTTAAACTCATATTTATTTGCTAAATTTATTTGCCACTTATCAACCATGATGTAGTCCCACAGAGCAGAAATAAAATAGCAGTAAAATAGAAATCAATAAAGCATACAATGGAAACATAACAAAAGTACATCAATATGATATCCCAAAAAATTATATAAAGGAAAACAAGGAGGTATAGTATGTGACATGCATTATAATATATCTTATCATGATGTTACAAAATTAAGTATATCAGAATGAAGTTTTCTTTTATTTCAATTTCCTACTTCAGAATTAAAACCCCATTAATTTGGTACAAGTATTTTTATTCTGCTTTAATCAACAGATTCTACACAGCTTACTAGCAACAACATGCAATATATCTATAATACAATATTGTAAAGAAGAAAAGTGCCAAAAGTATCAACATGTCATATGTAGCAATATAGTAAAAATACTAGAAATACCAAAAGTATTAATATATCAAAAATGAAAGATGCAATCAGCAGTTATAATATTAGGTCATAAAACCATAATGTCTGTATTGTCAAACAATCAGATTTGTCTGAGTCTCAGGTACCTTCTGTACATTCTTGCCTCAGTCTCCAAATATGTTTTTAAAAACTTCCTGAATGTTAGAAGTTAGAGTATAATTCTTATACCTGGTGGAATGGCTTTCAACAGGAAGGGAATGCCTGTTGAAAATACCCATCTCTGATACTTATCTTGTTGTACCTGATGAGAAGGGGTGGGGTGAAATGTCAATATATTGTCTGTCAGCAAGCTTGGGCAAGCAGATTCTGTTTGTAAGAGAGTAAGGGAGATAACCTTGACAGAAATATTTAAAAACTGTTAGCTAGGCGAAAGGGACTGAAATATAATGTTTTTAAAGTCTAGAACACTGAGTTTAGATTTTGAAGTGGCTCAGATAGACACCTCCCTAATTCACTAGGAGGTAAGAAGGAAGAGGACATACAGTACAGTCAAGTATGTACAATTATGTTATTATAGCCAATCTTAATAAAAATAAATATCTCAATAAAAACTTCTGGTGGAGTTGATTTCTTTGTCTTGTCTACTTAATGGGGCTGACAGAGTATCAGAAAGTTGTCTATGTATGCAGATTGTTTATTTAAAAAAAGCAGGAGAATCATAAGGGGAAAAAATTAAATGAGTTCATAAATCATCCCTTGAGATATGGCTTGATGCTATTATGAATGGGCAACTGTTAGACCCTTGAACTCATCTAATAAATGAAGAAGAAACCTGACCAAACCTGTTGACGTGCATCTCTCCTTGTGATATCCCTGACTATAACCCTTAGAGCAGGGGTGTCCAAACTTGGGAACTTTAAGACTTGTGGACTTCAACTCCCAGAATTCCCCAGCCAGCTGGCTGGGGAATTCTGGGAGTTGAAGTCCACAAGTCTTAAAGTTCCCAAGTTTGGACACCCCTGCCTTAGAGGTATTAAAAAATAATCCAAAGTATATACAGGTAGTCCTCAATTTACAACAGTTCATTTACAACTGTTCAAAACTACGACACTGAAAAAAGTGACTTACAACAGCTTTTCACACTTTCCAGCATCCCCATGGTCACATGATCAAAATTGGGACTCTTGGCAACTGATTCATATTTATGACGGTTGCAGTGATCATGCGTTTATTTTTTGTGACCTTCTGACAAGTAGAGTCAATGGGGAAGTCAGATTCACTTAACAACAGTTTGACTCATTTAACAACTACTGTGATTCACTTAACAACTGTGGCAAGAAAAATTGTAAAATGGGCGAAACTCACTTAACCGAAGTCTCATTTAACAACAGAAATTTGGGGCTCAATTGTGGTCGTAAGTCAAGGACTACCTATACTGCCTCCAAGCCAGAAAGAGGTTGTACAATCTTATCCTAAAGAGATTTCCTATTCTTATCTAGAACTCAGTTCACTGGGTTCACACCATTTACTAAGCCAAAATATGGTAGTTTGATTTTGTCTCAGCAGATGATGCAAACCCCCAAAGTTGTAATTTATTCTCAAATTGTGGTTAATCAAAGCATAGCTCACTGTCACATGCTATCCAGCTCATGTGGAGGGTTTGCTTATTTTCCATAAAAGTCTGCAAGAAAAGACTTACATGGAAAGTACGGTAATGTTGAATTAATTGTATGCAAGTAGAAAATCATAAATTGTTCAACAAGATACATGGCATATGCATTTACGCCATAGGAGTACTTTTCATTCCTTCTCTATTTCATGCATGTGTCTCTCACATTTTTCCATATTCAATATATTTCTGTATATTCACTCCCCCACCCTCCGAATTATAACTTTTATTTATTTTGCACAGATTTTGTTTAAATAATTAAACTCAATGAGAAATTGATATGTATTTTCTGTGAAAGAAAAGTAGCCTCTAACTGAGATTCTATTTGGTTAAAGCCTAGAAGAACCTGGATCTTTCTGTTTCTTTTAAAACGCTTTAAAAATCTTTGAAGCATTTTGAAACCAGGATTGTTTTTTTTCATGGGAGAATGTTAAAGAAGTTGGCACTTGAGATTACAAATCATGAAAAACAGTGGGGAGTTTACTGACTTCAAAGAGGTAGGATTGCTCCCTCAAACCCAGAAAAAGTCCAAAATTAAATTCTGATGAAGGGAAATGGAAATGTATGAAAATGGGTCACTGAACTGTAAAAGTGAGATAATAAGTCTCATATGTTTTTCTTGTCACCCTTTCGCAGTGTAGATAGAAAGACCATCAGAATAATCAGTAAGATTTTCAGTTCTGTATGTGTCCTATTTTCAGTTTTTATTTTTACTGTTATATGATTGTTTTCATTGCATGATCACTTGTTTTCTTGTTGCCAACATGGTTAATTAGTTTTCTTTGACCAAATGTGTCGTTTCATTTAGCAGCAACAACACTTGCAAGTATTTTTAGTTCATTTTTTCCCCTCCCGCATAGCCTGACATGTGAGTTGCATACCATTCAGGTTATTATGCTATCATAAAATGAAATATGGACACTTCAGATGGAACAAATGTATAAAAGACAAGTGGATCGTGAAACTGCAAATAGTTATGAACCTTTGCCCCTTTCTCTTTCCCCTATTTTATAAATAAAATCTCTTGGTTTTTGTTAACACAATGGAAGTTATAATTGAAATCTGCCTCACTTGTCAGAATATTTTCATATTTTCCCCTCATGCGCTCTACTATCTTAAATGCCAGCAAGTGTCCGAAGTTTCAGGGAATAGTCTTCCTCCTAACCGATCCTTCTAACTGTGGCTACCAGAAAATGCAACTTCAGTGTTTCAACATATGAATTATTTTCCTTCCCTATTATCCTTAAAGTTACAATTAGCTTTAGACAATAATATCACAGGGATATCTCAGTGTGACCAATTTAATACATAATTTTCATTTCTTTTTTCTGTATTGTTGACTTGTTTTTCCAAATGAATGGGCCTGCAATATGTTTAACAAAATGTTGCATTTACGAAAAACAATGTGTTCTCACATGACTTTGAGCCAGTTTGAATTGGACTCTGACTTTACCTGTTTGCTTGCCATTAATTTTGCATTAATTTTGTTTTTCCCTTCTCCTCAGTTTATTTAAAAGCATAGCAAGGTTGGCAGTTTTGCTGCATCGCTTGCACATAATTTTGGGAGTGGTGTATGTCTTGTTAGGAGGATTTCCCATCTTGTCCTTACCCTGTGCTCAGTTGAATCTTCTTTTATTTTTTGCCTCCCGTAGAGTGTCCATTTCCGGCAGCTAAAGTATATAGTATCTTCCTCATTCCATCCTTTGCAATGATTTTTGGTCATTGTTTTTCCATGTTCTATGTTTGCTTTGGTCATTTTGTCTGAAGCAGAATGAGAGGATGGACTTCACTTTCATCATATAGTTATTACTGTGCCATATCTTAATTTTTATACATTACATACCAGTGGTGGGTTGCAGGCGGTATGCCCCAGTACCAGAGCCTGCCCGGAGCACCGGGTACCATTCCAGTACGGTGCTCCGGAGGGCCCACCCGAGCTCCTTACCTGTCCTTTAAAGCCTTCGACGCTTCCACGCACATGCATGGCGCGTACAGCGCCTGCGCAAAGCTCCGCCGAGCAGCTAGAGCATCACGGAGGCTTGTGGAGGCGTCACTTGCAGATACAATGCATATGCGTGCCACATGTGCATGTGCGCGCTATGCGCATACATGTGGGTGCCGCCGGGCCCGTTCCAACCGTACTGGTTGGAACGGGATCCGGAACCTACCACTGATACACACACACACACACACACGCAACTCACTGTGGGAACATACTTTCCACACTCCTTATTTTCTGAGAAAATTAATTATTGAAGACAATAATTTCTATAAAAGTTCAGAATGTCCCAAATAATTAGAAACTTTGAAATATAGATAACATTATATATCCTACCTAGGGAGCAGCACCATATATTGTATTGAGGTATACTACTTTGGTTCTGTATCTTATGATGCTACAGCATAAATATATGATAGCCATCTACCTATAGTAGGTGCTGTAATGGTGCAATGGTTAGAATGCAGTATTGCAGACTAACTCTGCTGACTGCCAGAAGTTCAATTCTCATTGACTCAAGGTTGACTTAGCCTTCCATCCTTCTGAAGTCCGTAAAATGAGGGCCCAGATTGTTAGGGGCAATATGCTGACTCTGTATTACTGCTTAGTATATGCTGAACCAGTATATAAGTTTAGGTGCTACTGCTTTCTAAACATTTAGAACAGATTTTTGTGTGTAAATGCACAAACATTTACTTCCGATTTCTTATCATTAGCCTGCCAAAAATGTGATAAAGAGGTCACTCTTCCCCTAAGTGCTGGGATAGGATAGGTTGATGTTGGAACCTGAAGAGGGTGGCAATGATTGCAATGGAGCAGAAGGAACCAGGTTTTTGTTTCTGTTGTAGTTTGGTTTTACTATTGTTGTGAACTCCCCAACGTTGTGTCTTTTAAAATGATATGTCTTTTAAATGAATAAATAAACAAAATAAATTAATCAAAAGCTTTTCAATTCTTGCAAATAGAAGCAAGCCATCGTTGCCACTTCCATCTGCTTTCCATCATTTTTTAAATTGCTAAAGTATTATAAAAAGACAGATGCTTCTAGAATTAATAGTGAGCAAAGAATTATGTATCAAGACTATGCACACTTTGAAAATGGTACGGAAGAAATGCTTTGGAACAGGTATGAGCACAGGATCTTTATGCTATTCAATAAAGCATCAAGCCATGTCTTTTCAGACTACCAACAAAACCTTAAAAATAGCTTGGGCAGAAGCCTGAAAAAGACATGGCTATTTCAATGAGTAACAGAGGGTACTAATACATTTCTGAATAATTTTTGAAGCATGCAGTTTCCAATTCTGCAAGCTATATCTTTTGTGCTTTTAATTTAGAAACAAATTATAACAGTGAAATGCAAAGAAATGAAACTAAAATTTAAGGGAAAGAGATACACAAAAAGACAGGCAATGCAAATATTTCCCCTTTTAAAAAATTAGGTCACATATCGTATGAAGTATTTTTCCGTACAAAAAAGATAATTTTGGCTTATTAACTATGCTTCTCTCAGGGAACAGATGAAGGAGCTGAGTTCATTCCTTAGTTGAAAGAAACTATAAAAGGTTCTAGTATTAAAACAGAGCTGATGATATTATCTAACAAGTCCATAAATGGTCAAGATTGTGTTAAACAGTCTCTATAATAACATATTGTACCATTTGCATTTGCATCTAATTTATTTATATTTGCTACAAATGGAGAAGTATAATAGAATACAAACTTTTGTTTACCACTCAGTTTTCCTGTTGTTTTCATCTTGTGATCAAAAGGGGTAAAATTGCATGTTCTAATATAAAAGTGTGACAATTGTAGTTGAAATTATCATGTATAGAAACATGATTAAGGAGAAATGTCATAAAGTGTAAAACATACTTTCTCAAGTATTTCTCATAATAAATACTTATATAGCTAGGAGCAAAATATTTTATCTTTCTATGACATGTACATTTTTACTTTCAGTAATTTTTCTTTTGGGAGAATACACCTGATGCTAAACCAGATTACTAATAATTTCAGGCAGAATAAATTTTGCTGTGTAAAAGATAAATGACTGTCAATTCAATCTCACAAACATAATTGAAAGCAGACCTTGCCTTCACCAAAAGCCAGTGGGGAATGTATCACTGGTGGGATTCAAAATTCTGTGGGTTCTGTGGGTGTGGCTTGGTGGGCATGGCTTGGTGAGCGTGGCAGGGGAAGGATACTGTAAAATTTCCATTCCCTCCCCACTCCAGGGGAAGGTTACTGCAAAATCCCCATTTCCTCCCAATCAGCTGGGACTCAGAAGAGAATAGATGGGGGCGGGGCCAATCAGAGGTGGTATTTACCGGTTCTCTGAACTACTCAAAATTTCTGCTACCGGTTCTCCAGAACTGGTCAGAACCTGCTGAATACCACCTCTGGAATACATGTTAGAATGGGTTGGAATTATCCCACAAATAATGAAGAGAAGCTGTGAGGATGGGGTAGCAATCCTACTCTACTGTAGGTGACTCCAGAATGCAGATGGGAATTCTACTAGCAGTAGTTCTATTTAAGTATCAGGATAGGGTTTCTCCTAAAGCCTGCTACATCACTTTTCTAACTTGATTCTGAATTGTATCCATACCTGCATAAGGCTTGTTAACTAGTTTTCTCCCGTATATTTTAATTGATTTTTTTATGAAGAAGAACACCAGTGCAAAATTATAGTATTAAAAACAGTGGAGGAAAAAAATCCTTATCCACCTCTCACATAGAACAGAGGTACTTTCTTTCTACAAAATAAATCAGTGTAAGTGGAAACGTTGATGGGATCTATCCAATACTAAAACAAAACTTGCTACTTATGGAATTCACTTTTATAATTTTATTTTTTTATTTGCATCCCACCTTGATTATTTTTACAAATAACACAAGGTGGTGAACATATCCAACACACCTTCCTCCTCCTATTTTCCTTGGGAGGTGGGTTGTGGGCTGAGAGAGTGTCATAGGTCCAAAGTCACCAAGGTGGCTTTCATGCCTAAAGCAGAACTTGAACTCAAGTCTCCTGCTTTTTAGCCTAGTGCCGTGATGGCAAACCTATGGCATGCGTGCCACAGGTGGCACGTGGAACCATTTGTTAGGGCACGTGAGGTGCTGCCTTGTCAGCTGGCCTTCAGCCTTCTTTTGAGGCTGTTTTTTGCCCTCCGGAACACGAAAAACCACCCCTACAGGCAAACTGGAAGTTTGGGAATGGACTTCTGGTTTGCTTGTAGAACTGAAGCCTCCTGAAGGTTCCGGAGGTCAAAAACCGGCCCTACGAACAAACCAGGAGTCACCATTCCCGAACGTCTGGGTTCCCCGTAGGTCTGTTTTTCGCCCTCTGGAACCTTCAGGGAAGCTCCTGAGGCCTCCGGAGGGCTTCTGTGGGGGGGCAGGGAGGCTGTTTTTGCTCTCCCCAGGCTCAGGAGCCTGGGGAGGGCGAAAAAACACCAAAACTGGAGGGGGTCACTCATCGTGTGCGCATGCAGGAAGGTATGTGCATAGCATTATGCAAAAGGCACATCTGTGCACGACACCCTCGCGCTCCCCCCGTTTTTGGCACGGGACCCAAAAAAGGTTCGCCATCACTGGCCTAGTGCCTTAATAACTAGACCATACTGACTCCTATTTGCTAGTTTTTAAAATTTACTAGTGTTTAAGATATATTTATTTGATTGATTGATTGATTGATTTGGTAATTCAATTCACAAAAATGTCTCTGGGTGGCTTACAGTTGTTAATATTATATATACTTTTGTGTGAAAGTATGTGCATGGCATGTTCAGATTATTCATTAAAACCATGTTCCTTTAGTAGAGTTGGAAAATAAAACGTTTAAAAAAATAGCAGTAGCGCTTAGACTTATATATCACTTCACAATGTTTGACCACCCTCTCTAAGAAGTTTACAGAGTCAGCATATTGCCCCCAACAATCTGGGTCCTTATGTTGCTGACCTGGGAAGGATGGAAGGCTGAGTCAACCTTGAGCCAGTGAGAATTGAATTACTGGCAGTCTGCAGAATTAACCTGCATTACTGCATTCTAACCACTACGCTACAGTGCCACCATGTTGACTTTAGAGTTTATTTTATAAGCAATGGCTACTAGTTGGATTTTTCAAACAGAAACATAAAGCAGTGAAGAATTTAAAATAAACTATTCCGAGCCGTGTGTGTGTGTCTGTGTGTGTGTCGGGAGGTATCATATTTATATGGGCACGCATCTCACAAAAACACAATTCAGGGTGGCGGACACCAGTGAATGATGCTTCATTAATGCAGTTGTGTAAATGGTTTTCATAATTTGCTCAGATGTACTTATCATTCAGATATTGTGCTTTCAAATTCTCCTTTTACTTTCTCTGTCAACCGTCTTCATTTTGCAGTGCTATCAGAAAACTTTTCAATTATAGTTTGTATTACCTGTGGCATTTTTATAGGACTTGTCAGGTTTGCTGCCTTGTGAGTATTCAGTATTCAGTAACTAGCACTTCTCTTCATCTTCTTAAGTACATTTTATTTTAAAATAAAATAGTAATTATGTTAATCTAATTGTAAGAATGTACTATGGACGTAACAGTACAGATTCTTAGAGAAAATGTGGTTGCAAATCTTTGACTGATGTAATGGCAAAATAATAGGATTCAGTACAGATAGTTCCCGAATTGCAACCATTGGCTTAATGGCTGTCCGAAATTACAATGGCAATGAAAAAAGTGATTTATGTTCATTTTTTTAATACTTACAACCATCGCAGCATCTCCGTGGTCATGTGATCAAAATTTGGACACTTGGCAACTGGCATGTGTTTATGACAGGGGTGTCCAAACTTGAGAACTTTAAGACTTGTGGACTTCAATTCCCAGAATTCCCCAGCCAGCATGGCTGGCTGGGGAATTCTGGGAGTTGAAGTCCACAAGTCTTAAAGTTCTCAAGTTTGGACACCCCTGGTTTATGATGAAGGTCTTTTCTGCCCTCCTTACAAGCCAAGTTAATAGGAAAACCAGATTCACTTAACAACTAATATGACAACTATGGCAAGAAAGTTCATAAAATGGGGCAAAATTTACTTAGCAATGGTCTTGCTAAAGAATGGACATGTTGGGCTCAATTGTGGTAATAAGTTCAGGTGTTAGCCATAGTTAGGACCAGGGTCAAGATAAACTCTTATGCATACAGTTTGCTTTAACGGAACATCATTAAATAGAAGTGTTTTATTTCTTATGCAAACCCAGAAAAATCCTTATTAAACCCTAATCTGATTTTATCAAACTTTATGATCCCATAAAATGATTTGCCCCAGAAAATATATACTTTTATGTTTAACATGATAGCACTCCATGCTTGTCAGTTGCTTGGGTTTCATAGCATGCTAAATAAAGAAAACAGAAACCAATACTAGTCTAGTCTAATTGGTTGCGTGAATGTATGTTCTGTAAGATATTTCTTTAAGAACAAATAAACAAACATTGATTTCAACAACAGGGTTAAACAAACACTTGCAATTGTTCATATGGAGGGGAAGAAATTAATATTTTTAAATTCCTGTCCATAGCATTTCATCCTGCAACTAATAATACCATTCTAGAGGAATTGTAACCTTAAGAAATAATCTCCTATATGCACAAAAATATTAAGTGAGGTACAAGGGATGAATGTACGCATTGCAAGGTCAAAATCAGTAGTATTTTGATTTTAAAACCCTGTAAATCTCTCGAACTCTAGATTTTGGCTAGATTGTTCCCTAAATTTAAGTGGCAGGTTTAAATTTTCTAGCTACACGCACACACACTCTTTGTAAATTTGAAATACTAAATGACCTAAAACTTTGAAATTTTGGCAGCTAGACAGATGTGTTGACGTCTTGGCCAGACAGACGTGTTGACTTCCGATTCCCTTGCCAAATAGGATGGGGGGGAAATCCCTTTTTTTATTAAATTTAGCAGTAACTACTGAAAATTGAAGTTAATTCTTATTTAAACCAATAGCCTCTGATTAATCCAAGGACAGATTAATCCAACATTGCCTTAATTTGTTAAACAAAAGGTCAGTATGAATGCTTATCGATATTATAAATAGGGTGCAATAAAGTTATTATTGTTATTATTAAGTACTAATTATGTACTAATAACAACTTTAGTACAGTGTAATTTGATGCATATTTAAAAGATAATGCCTGATGAAAGCTTATTTAGTTTTGCAACAAGTAAAAAAATATGAAATGGGTAAACTGTTGAAAGATTGCAATAAATCATTATAAGTATTTAATTTTGACCTTTGTGGGGGGAGGGGAGAAACAAAGCATAACAAAGGTTGATATTGGAAACAAATTCCAATGTTTCCTGCCTAGCAATAGTCTAGTGCAGTGATGGCGAACCTATGGCACGCGTGCCACAGGTGGCACGTGGAGCCATTTGTCAGGGCACGCGAGGCGCTGCCCTGTCAGCTGGCCAGCGCGCATGCGCGTGCTGGCCAGCTGAGTTCACTGTTTTTAAAAGCCATTTTTCGCCCTCCCCAGGCTCCTGAGGCTTTATAGGAGCCTGGGGAGGGCGAAAAGAGCCTCCCCGCCCCCCCCCGGAGGCCCTCCGGAGGCTTCAAGGACCATCCGGAGGTGTCCCTGAAGCCTTCGTAATGCTTAAAACGACCCTCCGAGCATGAGGGCATGTTGAGCAATGACTTCCGGTTTGCTCGGAGGGTCATTTTAAGCGTTCCGAAGGCTTCAGGGACCGTCCGAAGACTTCCCTGACGCCTTCGGAGCGCTTAAAATGACCCTGCTCTTTTCCCCCTCCCCAGGCTCCTATAAAGGCTCTGGAGCCTGGGGAGGGCGAAAAAAGCATGTAAAAATGGGGGTCGCGCCTGTTGTGCGTGCATGCGCACTGGGGGGTCGCGCATTGCATTATGGGTGCGGCATGCCCGCACACAACCCCCATGCACTCCCCCCACTTGTGGCACCTTGAGCCAAAAAAGGTTCGCCATCGCTGGTCTAGTGCATTGATTTTCTTGAATGTCAAAAGGGAGTTGGGCTTGCTTTTAGTTTGACTTTAAAACCTGCTCAGCTCTGAGTTTCACTGCTATTGCTGCTTGTTCGCTACTACTTTACTCCTGTCCTGCACTCACTATATTAGCTCATCAGGGGAGTGAAATTCAGTGAGAAACTAGCACCTCTGTGAAAAGTGTTGGAATGTTCCAGGGTGTCCTTGGGGATTAGTTAGTGTCTTTCACAACAATGAACCCCCTGTCAACAGTCTTGGTCATGGGCAAACACCAGCCAAGCATACATAAGTTCTTATCAGCTCCAGTTAGTCTGTGCATTTTCAAAAAAAAAAAAGAAGCAATGTCATAAAAACCTTCAGTGGCTGGTAATTCCACAGTTCCCTGCTTGAGCTGAAAAGAATTCCCAAACAACACAGGCCTCTTATCAGCTTTAATTGCTAGGCAGTGAAGAATTGATGTTTGTTCAACGTCATTCAGTCTTAAAAGCTGTGTGGTGGGTTATGCGGTAGAGATCCTGAAATGTTTAGCCTGTAGGTGTTCAGGGGAAATTGGGAGAAACACAGTTTTAATGGTAATTTAAACTGAAGCATATGAATCTGAAAGGAATGAAAGCTATGGGGTTTGCAGGGAGGATAACTGTTCGTTTTGTACATTAAGCGTATAAACAGGAATTTGTGTAACACTCTTTCTGTTGGCTAAACTGTTGTATTGTCTTTAAATCCAGTTTAATTTTAATCAAGGTAAATTTTATTAATGACTACACATTTCGAAATTCCGGTAGACCTGTTGGGCCTGTTTTTCACCCTCTCCAGGCTCTGGAGGCTTTCCTGAAGCCTGGGAAGGGCAAAAACGGCCTCCCCCAGCCCTCCGGAAGGCCGAAAATCAGCCCTGCTGGCACACGCACGCACGCTGGAGCTGATGGCTTGCATGCCGACAGATATGGCTCCGCAAGCCACCTGTGGTACGTGTGCCATAGGTTCCCCATTACGGCTGTGGGGGCATGGATGAAGAAGAATGGACTTTAGTTGAACTCTAGCAAGGTTTTTATAATGGCATATGAGAATGATGTTAATGGAAGAAAAGAGTAGATGAACAAAGCAAATTTGTTAATGGAAGGAAAGAATAGATGAACAAAGCAAATATAAAATACAGGTAGCCCTCGAGTTATGACCACAATTGAGCCCAACATTTGTGTTGCTAAGTGAAACAATTGTTAAGTGAGTTTTGCCCCATGTGGCTTTTCTTGCCACTGTTGTTAAGTGAATCACAAGTTACTAACATGGTTGTTAAGCGAATCCAGTTTTCCCATTGACTTTGCTTGTCAGAAGGTCAAAAAAGCGGAACACGTGATCGCAGGACACTGCAATCATCCTAATTATGAATCACTTGGCAAGCATCTGAATTTCGATCATGTAACCATGGGGAGGCTGCAACAGTTGTAAGTGTGAAAAGTAGTCATTAACACTTTTTCCAGTGTTGTTGTTGTAACTTTGAATGGTCACTAAATGAACAGTTGCAAGTCAAGGACTACCTGTACCAAAAAGTTTTTTAAAAAAAGGATTTAAAAAACAAACAAACCAAGAACTGTTACGTTTCTGACCTTCCCTTCTCTTTAAATATCTGCTAATGCGTGCTGTTTATACACATTTAGACCCTCTACCAAACTGTAGATGGCTATATTTGCTGTGCTGCATGATATGTTGTATGTATGTATCTTGCTTAAATATATTGTAGTTAAGCTGTGTGCGTATATAATAATCTGAATTATGTATATACTGTTAGTTTTGCCATTGCTGCCTCTTCTCCATGTTTAAGTTCTCAGTGAGATATTGTTGGGATTCTGTCTTTCTTCCAGGGCTGAGCAAAATTTAATCTTGTTCAATCTTTTGGCTTGCCTGGACCACATTGAGTGAAGAAGAATTGCCGCATATAAAATATATAATATAGTTAATGTATATAAATAACGTTCTTTTAAAAATATTTTTATTACAACCTTGTGCATTACCAACTGTCCCTGACTACATAATGGTCTGAAGGCTGGAAATGCCTACTCTAAAAGCATGCATCTCATTATAATGTTTCTTGATGGTTTGTAATGAGTTTATACCTTAAAATTGTGGTTTCATTTCAGATTTAAATTCCAAAATGAAACTCGGTGAAAACTGGTGAATCTACAATCATTAGATGGAGAAGATATTAGAAATAGTCCCATTTCATATGCTTTATGTTTTATTCAGTTACCAAAAAGTTAGAAAGATTGCTCTTCTCATAGGGCAAGAGTTGGATAACTTTTTAGGAATCTTTATTCAACTACATAAATATTTTTGATAAATGACTCCTTTCTGTAGGAAATGTAGGGTTCCCATTTTTGGAATAGCCTTTCCCAACTTGGTGCTATCCAGTTTGTGGAACTTCAATTTCTATGACCACCAGACAGAACCAATGGAAGATTTAGCAAAGGCTGATCTGCAGAATTTGACTAGAACTATTGTATGAAATTGTACTTTGCTATTCTTGCCAAGAAATGTCACAAATGATAAGCAATAACACATTTCACATGTAGGGCTTTTCAGCTTTTACTGAAACCTTTACCGGTAATACTGATTAGTTACAGGATATTTGTATCTTGATTTTCATTGGAAAATTCAGAGAAGTATAACTTCAGCATCCAGTGAATGTTTCCATCATTCATTGATTCAGTCCATGGTTGCTGAGCTTTCCATAAAACGAAGCAAAGACATTTCTCAGTCACCATGATAGGACCATTCTGGTTCAACTATGAGTAAATTTGAGTGACTTTATCTGCCAGATGCGCCAAAGAATTAAGGCCTTTGAACTATGATGCTGGAGAAGACTTATGCGAGTCCCTTGGACTGCAAGGTGATCAAACCGGTCAGTCCTAGAGGAGATCAACCCTGACTGCTCTTTAGAAGGCCAGATCCTGAAGATGGAACTCAAATACTTTGGCCACCTAATGAGAAGTCAGGACTCACTGGAGAAGAGCCTAATGCTGGGAAAGATTGAGGGCAAAAGAAGAATGGAACGACAGAGAATTTACCAATTCTCACGAGATTTTTGTCCTTACTTGAAATATCATAGACTTTTATAGAAAATGAAAAAACTCACAGGATTTTGGGTATGAACACTTAAAATCATTGCAAGAATGGGCCTATTTGGAGAAAAGGGTGAACAGCCTTGGGAAGAAGGCCTATCATATAGGGATGGCCCAGCTGTGGGGAATTGAAATGTTCCTGTAGTCAGAAGTGCCAACCATAACTTTAGGAAATGCCATAAGTACTATTTGTTCAACCCTGCTATAATTATGGTCATTGAACGAATAGGCATAACACGAGGACAATCTGAATGTAATATATCCTAAAAATCATTCAGTTACATTTTCCAGAAATTTGAGTTTGACACCATAAATATACAGATGATTCCTTTCCCCTTTCCATCAAAATCCAAGGAAATTGATCTTGACACTGGTGTCTTACAAGTGGGAGGCAAAGTCCAATCTAAACAAGGTAAACTTGTTGCTCAAAACACTGATCAGAGAATTAGAATCAACCTATGCTAGACAGAATTACACTCAGATTTATAGTCTTTTGGCTTAGCTCCAAACCTGAATATCCAGATTTCAGGAGCAGTCAGGAGTACATATTTAAACAAAGATCACTATGCCAATTGCATGTGTACTTAATGATGTTAAATTTAGGAACCCCTTCTATATGTAATGGCCTTCAAAACTACTTGGAAATCCACAAGGTTATGATCACACACCTGACTAGGATTGCTCAAAGAAGTAAGTGAATTCTTTGTCCAATCAATTTAACTGATTCCCATGTTGTCCCTAGACACAATACAAAGAACTAGGTAAAACTAGTAATTATGGAGTTATATTACTTGGAATTGAGGTTATCCTAAATATCGCATTCTTCATTATGAACTTGATACTCCTGTTTTGCATCCCTTATAAAAGATATTGCTTGAGAATATGAGAATTGACCTCTTGGTGGTTTTAGTCAGTGTCTTACGAGGCTTCTCACTGTTTGTTAATTCCTGGGTACCTTTCGTTTTTCTTAACAACTTTGGGAGATGAAATGTCAAAAGAGACGTGAAGAGTGTCATTGGAGAGAGACAAAATATAAATGGTAAGAGCTCATGTTAGGGATAGCATGGTGGGAACAAAAGCAGTGAAATCCATTCTTACAATTTCTATGCAATAGCCATCTAGGAGCCCCTTTGCAGATGATCTATTCCTTGCTTGGGAGAGACAAGCCCATAGGGCTATTCACTGAGCCACTGTGAAGAATATTTCAGATATCTGGCAGATTGTTGTTGTTAGCTGCAAAGTCATGTCCGACCCATCGCGACCCCATGGACAACATTCCTCCAGGCCTTCCTGTCCTCTACCATTTTCTGGAGTCCATTTAAGCTCACACCTACTGCTTCAGTGACTCTATCCAGCCACCTCATTCTAAATCTGCCCCCAGTTCCCAGCATGTTGTTCTCATTTAGTGACTGTCTCATTTAGCAGCAGTTCACAGTTACATAAAAAAAGTAATCGGTTATGACCAATCTTCCTATTTATGATCTTTGCAGAGCTGTAAAGCAAAGGAAAGCTATATAAGACTATGGGCTGAGTCATTGTTTCACATAGCAACAGCTTTGCTTAATGACCCAGTTAAAAATAAAAATGAAAACTAACCCAACTTAGTATAAAGTAAGGGGAGGGTAAGAAAATTAAAAGAGGAAGTTAAAATGCAAGAAAGGAAAAACATAAACAGAAAGAAATAGATTCTGATCTTCTTTACATCAGATATAAGTACCGTTATTAACTTGCCTCTTACTCTGTGGTTACAACAAAATGATTTTCTTTTTTATAACCTATCCTGTCTAATCATCAAAATCATAAATTCATTTTTTTTCCACAAAAAAAGTCCATAGGTAGTTTCCAGCCAGCAAAAAAATCACTGATGTTGTCATTTCTCTGACCAAAGAAATCAATTTAGTCATCTCAGCAAGTTCCACCATCTTCCCTGACCATTATGGGTAGTGCTGAATCTTTCCATCTTTGCGTATGCAATAATCTTGCTGCAGTTATCATGTACAAAAACAAAAGTTCTGTGACTTTTTTCTAACTGTTTGTCCATTAGTCCCTAAAGAAAAATCTTTGGTCTCAAGTGTATACTAATCTTTTCCTGTGTTTTATTGACCTCCTCAGGCAGCCCAATTACACTGTTCTATTATGGAATTGAACAAGTGGAAGCCAAACAGTGCAATATAAGGCATGTTTATATGCCAGGATAGATCTCCCATGCAAAGATACAGTCATGAGACTGTAGTTGTGTAGAAACACAACTGGTAACCACAACCGATAACCACAGCTGGTAAAAAGTTCACATCTGACAATAGTTTTACAACTAAAGCATTGTATTCTGAATGAGGTTTTCTAAGATATAAGAAGAAGGGACAGCAATTAAATAATATAATTAGCTCACAAGAATTGTTGGGGTCTTTAAACATTTTGTTTTATTTGTTAGACTTTAATGTTTATATCCTAAAAGTGTGCAACTGTAATAATAAAAATAAATATGTTTGAAGTTTGCTTGCGTAACAAATATCTCATTTTGTCTAATTCCTGATAATTTAGGGGCTTTTTTTATAAAGCCCCTTTTTTTTTTCCTGAAGCAGAGGAAAGCCTCCACAGTAGATAGGAGTTTTATCTTTGTTACTGATAGCATACTCTGTCAAATAATGAACATGTTAATGTTTCAAACAACAAGTGGAATTTATTTCTTTTCCTAATTTCAGTCCATTTTCCTTCCTGAAAAATATTCTGATCTTTACATAAATTCTCTCTTCTGATTAATTGTCTTTACGCCTGCCAATCTTTGTTTCTTATTCCATTTGCTTGTGGCATATTACTCCTGGGAGGATTTTGTCTGTTAAAAATGGAAACTGTGATGGAATTGAATTTATATTTTGTTCCATCAAGGGCATCAAGCACAGTTTTCTTAGTCCTATCCTGGATGTTTTTATGCGGAAGCATATCCATTAGGCTCAATGGAACTTACTTCCTGGTAGGTGTTTTCAAGATTACAACCTTAAATAGCTGTCCTTGTCTCATTGATTACAGTTGCAAGTATGTTGCTGCACTAGGCAGTATTTCACCAGTTGCAAGTTGGTAAGTGTAATCTAGCTAAAATCAAGCATTTAAAAACAGTTACTTTGAAATAATTGAGAAGGAATGAATAACCAACCTTTATTAAGTGAACAGGAACCACTACAGGAACTTTTAAAAAATATTTTAAAAGTAACTTTAATCAGAGGGCGCTAACCTTTCCCGCTTTGTGCCAGGCGGGAAAGAGAATGGTTCTATGGAGTGATGGGCAAACACACATGTGCGTGCCGCTACTCGCACAAGTGAGGATGTGTGTGCCCATGTGATCACTTGCCACTTCCATGGCCTGGTTCCAAAGGGCTCAAAGCCCTGTAGTTGGAGACCCCTGATTTTAATGACTAAATTCCTATATTTAGTTGTATCTTTCTTAAGGGAAAGCTTACCTGTGCTAATACTTGTTAGATTCGGGCAACGAGAGAACAGACTCCGGACAAGTAGTGACTCAACAGCTCTTTATTAATAGTAGTAGTGATCCAGCTTGGTGTGTGGTCTGAGGGTTCCCCTTTTATAGGGATCGGGTACGCCTCTCGACCAATCAGAATGATCCCTAGTTCCCGCCCTAGCGGCGGACCTGAGTGGAGACTTACAGCGATATATGCTAATATCTAACACCCCTCCCTTCTTAGACGGAGTGTTCCTGTTAGTGATAAAGTCCTTTAAGTACGTCGGTTTCTGTCTTACACGGGTGGATCGTCGGAGTTCGGGTTGAGTTGGAATGGGTGTGAGATCGGCTTGTTCGGCTAGTTCTGTTCCGCAGTCGGGGGGGTGGAAGGCTTTCCTCGCTCGGATGCTGTTCCGCTCCGTCGTTGATCTCCTGTTCCACTCTGGGCTCCGGGGTGCTGTAATCCTCTGTGTTTGGGCTCTTGGTTTGCTGACTTTCTGACGGGATATAGTCCTCGTTAGCAGAACGCAGGTTGGATTGCGCCAGGCGACCCCGGAGTTGGTCAATGTGCCTTTTCCAATTTCTACCATCTTCTAGTTCCAGCAAGTATGATCGTGGACCCGTGATACCAATTACCCTTGCCGGCATCCACTGTGTTCCCCCTGCATAGTTGTGGGCGTATACTGAATCCCCTATGCTAAAGTTCCGAATTTTGCTTGTAGAGTCTGGGGGCGATGTGGCAGAGTAATTTGGGTGAAGTCGGTCCAGGTGAGACCGTAGACGGTGGCCCATGAGGAGTTCAGCGGGGCTCCTACCCGTCGTGGTGCTGGGGGTAATGTGCTGGATTAAAAGGTAATGATCAATACGTGTTTGCCAATCACCTGGGTCCATCCTAGCGAGGGCCTCTTTTGCAGATCGCACCATTCTCTCCGCCTGTCCGTTTGAGGCCGGATGAAATGGTGCGACGAGGGCATGCCGAATTCTCTGACTTGCTAGGTATGTTTCGAATTGCATGGCCGTGAATTGGGGCCCATTATCGGAGACCAGGAGGTCGGGCAGGCCATGAGTGGCGAAGAGTCGCCGTAGTACCTTAATGACTGCCTCTGCCGTGATTGAAGTCATTAGGACTACTTCCAACCATTTGGAGTATGCATCCACAACTATTAGGAATGTTTGTCCCTGGACTGGGCCTGTGAAATCAATGTGTATTCGCGACCAGGGTGCTTTCGGTTTGTCCCATTCTGTGGCGGGTGCTTCAGGGGGTGCTGGTCTAGACTCTTGGCACGGATCACAAGTGGCTACCCATTCCTCTATCTCTTTGTCCATGTTTGGCCACCAAACGTAACTCCTAGCTAACGCTTTCATCCTTACGATCCCCGGATGCCCAACATGTAACGCTTCTAATACATTTCTCCGCAATGCGTATGGAACAACAACTCGATCCCCCCCATAATAAACAACCTTGTAAAACTGACAATTCATCACGTTTTGACCAAAATAGTTTGAATTCGGGTCCCACATTTCCCTTTGGCCACCCTCTCTATACCCAAGTTTGCACTTGTCTGATTACATTGTCCTTAGCAGAAAACCTAGCAACGTCCAAGGAAGAAACAGGTCCTGAGTCCAAACAATTGATTAATAAAACCGGTACCTCAGGAGTGGGGTCTGTTAATAGTTCTGGAAGCGGGCAACGGCTGAGTGTGTCTGTGTGCCCTAGTGTGGAGCCCGGTCGATGTATCAGTTTGTAGGAGTACGCAGCCAGGAAAACAGTCCACCTGATCATGCGCGGGGAGAGTGAGACTGGTGTGGGGCGGTTTCCCGCCAAAAGACCAAGCAGTGGTTTGTGGTCTGTGATGAACTCGAAATCGTGGCCGTAGAGGTACTCGTGGAAACGTTTGACTCCTGCCACAGCGGCTAACGCTTCCCTGTCCATCTGGCTGTAGTTCCTTTCGGCCGATGAAGGAGTCCTTGAATAGAATGCTATGGGCGCTTCGTTCCCGTTTGGCATTCTGTGGCTGAGAACTGCGCCGACGCCGAAAGGTGATGCATCGCAGGTCAATACCAGTGGTAGCGTCTGGCTGTATTGAACGAGTAGCAAGTCGGTGGTGAGCAGGCGCTTGACTGCGGCAAAAGCTGCTGCCTCGGAACGTCCCCATGTCCATTTTGCGTTCTTGGCGAGGAGTCGGTGTAGCGGCTCAGCAACGGTCGCTTTCTGTCTCAGAAAAACGCTGTAGAAGTTAAGTAGTCCGAGGAATGCCTGCAACTCGGTCTGGTTTCGTGGTGTGGGGGCGTCCTGGATCGCCTTAATTTTCTTCGATGTTGGATGTATGCCCAAACCATCGATTCTATATCCCAGGAATTCTATGCTAGGCACGTTAATTTGGCATTTTTCCTTTTTAAGGCGGAGACCCTTTTCTCTAATTCTGGACAAAACAGTTCTAACTCTTTTTACTAGTTGCTCCTCATTTGCAGCTGACACCAAGATGTCGTCAAAATACGGGACGACCCCTGGTATTCCCTGCAAAAGCCGTTCCATGACGCTCTGGAACAAACCGTGAGCGATGCTTACACCGAATTGTAACCGGTTGCATTTGAATGCACCCCTGTGCGTCACTATAGTCTGGGCCTCCGCCGTGGCGCTATCCACTGGCATTTGCTGGTAAGCTTGTGCCATGTCTAATTTAGCAAATATTATTCCTGGCCCCAACGAGTGCAATAGGTGTTGGACTACTGGCACAGGATACGCGCTTTGTTGTAGGGCGACATTAATTGTGCATTTATAGTCCGCGCAGATGCGGACTGACCCATCTGGTTTAACTGGGGTCACGATGGGCGTTTCCCAGCGCGCGTGATCCACCGGTTCAAGGATCCCCTGTTCTACTAGTTTATCTATCTCCTTATCAATTTTGGGACGGAGTGCGAAAGGCACTCTCCTTGGTTTGAGTCGGATTGGCGCCACGTTGGGGTCTAGATTGAATGATATAGGTTTACCCACATACTTACCAAGACCAGGGCTGAACACATCCTCGAACTCCTTAAAAATCTGTTCAGCGCTGCTGTTCTCCACGGCGTTGATTCCAGTGACTTCTAGCCCCAGGGCTTCAAACCAATCCAATCCCAGGAGGCTCTGTAATGGCGCGCTGGCGACGGTCACAGGCAGCTGGGCTACGATGTCCTTGAACTGCACCCGAAACGTGCCTTGACCCACGATGGGGACCCTGTTCCCCTGGTAGTCTCGTAGCAGGATGTCTGGTGTACGCAGTTGGCGCTTTTTAAGGCTAGGGATTGCCTTTTTCATGGCGGACCATGAAATGATCGTCAGGGACAATCCCGTGTCAACTTCCAGCTCGCAAGGGGAGTCCTCCAGGAGGACAGTGATTTTCAGCTTTTTAGGCCGCTTGGTGCGGACCTGACCTATCGTTGTGAGATAGGTTCGCAATGGTTCTCTCTGGTCAACTCTCTCTCGGCATCGGTATCCTGGGAATACTCTCTCTCGGCTCTCTGGTAATACGCTCTTTCAGCTCTTTGTGTGTATTCTCTCTCGGCAAACTCCCTTGGATTTCTCTCTGGGCGCCCTTTGTTTTTTCGCCAAGCCCCTGGGTTGGGCTTCTGTTGGCGGTACATCGGAGGCTGCCGTTGTGAGGCAGGGACTTCGCTCCGGCACACCCTTGCGATGTGCCCCAGTTTGTCGCAATGTGAGCAAACAATGTTTCTGAACCGACAGGTAGACCGGGGGTGGTTCCCTCCGCAACTTGCACATGGTGGCAAACGGAATTCGGGTTTACCCACCGGTCTCATGTGACTGCTCCGCATACGGTGACTGTCCTCGAACTCGGAATCCTTGATTTCTTGATCGGTGTCCTCATAGTGAACTCTAGCGTGTCTGGTTCTGGTCTGGATCGCGCTGTATCCGCGTTGTATGGTCTCGGATGATCTGTCTGCTGATTCGGACGCCCTTGCTTCATCGAGTGCAATCTGTAGGCTTAAATTTGGCTTGGCCAACAAACGTTTCTGTAGAGAGATGTCTCTCAAACCGCATATGAGTCTTGCCAGGATTTGCTCGTCCAGATCCCTGAACTCGCAATGCGTGGCCGCTTTCCGTAGCGCTGCAACATATTGGTTGATTGATTCTCCCGCCTTCTGGTTCCTCGTGTTGAATTCCTGGCGGCGAACGTGGTGGGAAGGTTTTGGCGCGTAGTGCGTTTGTAAAGTCTGTTGTAGCGCCGCCCATAATACCGCTTGTATAGGTGTTGGCTCAGAGAGGTCTCTGGCCGTCTCGAAGACTTCTCTCCCACAGTAGCTCAGGAATATGTTCTTCTTACGAGAGTCAGGTACTCCCGTGTATTCGTTTGCTTCGAGAAAGCACTCGAACCTGATCATGAAGGACTCCCAATGATCGTTCATTGGGTCGAACGGAGCTGGAGGAGTGTGCATCGCCATCTTGTCTGCGTTTGAATTTGCCGCGCTGAGATGGCTGCCGGAATTCCCGCCGAATTCCTAGGCTGGATCGAATCCTTGGATTCTGGAGGTAGCATCTTCGCCCTATCTGTCTCTCGATCCCACCTTCGTCACCAGTGTTAGATTCGGGCAACGAGAGAACAGACTCCGGACAAGTAGTGACTCAACAGCTCTTTATTAATAGTAGTAGTGATCCAGCTTGGTGTGTGGTCTGAGGGTTCCCCTTTTATAGGGATCGGGTACGCCTCTCGACCAATCAGAATGATCCCTAGTTCCCGCCCTAGCGGCGGACCTGAGTGGAGACTTACAGCGATATATGCTAATATCTAACAATACTAAAATGTAATTAAATATAAAATGTAAGGCTTTGTTGTTTGCCACTTTAATGGCAAAGCTTGGCATTAAGGTAGATTCTGGGCTAAGAGTATCATCAGGCAGAGGTTCAGTTCCACTCTGAAGGTTATTGACTGTCTTGCTGATTAGTGGATAATATTTATAAATAATTAGTCGATAATATTTCTATTATCTTGCTAGGTTGCAGAATGCTTCTGTTGCATGGTGATAATATCCTTATTGCCCAGATCCAAAGCCATATTCGGTATTGTCTGAAGATTTGGTGGAGATGTATTCGAAATTTAAGTTTGATTTTAAATAAGAAAATAACAGGTTGTATCATTGAAAGTCAAGGGAGGGAGGGAGAGAAGGAGGGAGGGAAGGAAGAGAAAGAAAGAAAGAAAATGTTTTGCTGATGGAACAGGAGCTGTGTTTAAGGTTTCCTTTCCAAGATCTTACAAGCTACGCAGTTGTATAAACTGTTGCTTGTGCCAAGAAGATAACAAATACCTCTGTGCTCCGCCGGAAAAACAACAACAAGCAATGCATTGATTTCTGAGGTATTGCATGTACATAATGTAGATTGTGTTTGATTTCAAGATGTAAAGCATTTGAGAGTATTTTTTTTAATCAGTGAGTTTTCTAGATAAAAGCTTCAATACGTCAAATGTCTTTCTTTCAGGATATGAAAATAAAATTCAAAATTACACATGATAACCATGAAAGTGATGATAAGTAGGTAGAACAATTCACAGAAGTATGATTACCTAAATAGAACTTTCTGAAATGAATATTATCCTATTTACAAGCAGAAACTACAGTATTATCTTTCTTCAATTTATACTGATCCTTCCTTTGAATGTCTAGTGTTTTTAAATGTTTTGGCAGATTTAAGCTTTTGAAAACAGTTTTATTTTATTTTGTCTTTTTTACCATGCCTGCATTCATTTTCTTGTTTTATGGCCAGCTTATTTCTCATTGATTTCAGTGGGCTTAAGCAGATTAATCTGGCAGGAATGCAGAGCAATCATAGGTTTACCACATAATTTGATTAATTAATTCATCAATCGATTTATACAGTATTATATCCAAATGAAAATGGCTCTTCTTCTGGATTATAAGATCATGTGATATCATAGCCATAATTATCAAATGAGTGTTTAAGCCATTTCCCCAGTATATTTATCTATTTATTTAATTATTATTTATTAAATTCATATGCTGCCCACCTCACTGTCACTGTTTTTCTTTCATGTTGATTATTTGTTGGCAAGTAACTATCCAATGGGGAGTAAACTTTAATATTGTATTTATTTTCTGTCATACCTGATGATTCAGTGATACCACTAGAATAAGGCCAATTTTATTCCAGGTTTAAATGGGCTTTAAAAGGGCAAACTGGGTGACTTCGTGAAGTTACTTATATCTTTTAATTTACCCCTTACTATGGAATTATAATACCCTGGCAAAACTAAGTATCTTTGGCTTTTAAGGCCTTCTGGGCCTGGGGCTTCACCATCTTTGCCACTGGATGGGGTGGTACTGCCACAAACAGACTTGGTGCACAATCTTGAGGTCCTTCTGGACCAAGGGTGGGTTCCGGCTGCCATTACTACCAGTTCGGCTACCAGTACCACTACTTGCTTCGCTTGCGTGCACGCCAGATGATGTAAAATGATTCAAACCCCTAGATGGACGCACATTAAACCTTTGCTCCATAAATTGCATTGGTTACTAGTTCACTTCTGGATCCCATTCAGAGTGCTGCTTTTGATCTTTAAAGCCCTACATGGAATGGAGCCAAGTTACCTGAGGGACGACCTCTTCCCAATTACATTTACCTGTCTAATCAGGTCTGGAAAGAGAGGCATGCTGTGGGCCCCATCTGTGAAGGAATTTTCACTTGATGGGACCTAGGAAGTGAACCTTTTTTGCTGTTGTACCTATCCTGTGGAATATCATCCCTCCTACTGAGGTTATCCCCAGCTTTTGTGGCCTTATAGAAAGTTCTCAAAATGTGGTGGGGCCCACAGCAAAAACAAACAAACTCAACAAGCCTACGGATTCTCCAGTAATAGGGAGCTCACACACTGGCTGTGTTACACGTAGTATCTTCCTTCTCATGATCTTCTTTATCTATGTTTATTGGTTTAAACAGTTCATATCGATTTTTTAAATTATTGGACACCACCCAGAATCATTTCATGTTAGATGGGTAGACATATAAAATTGACAAATAAACAAAAAGCAAACGAATAAAAACGTTACTGTAAAATCATATAGTCCAATCTTTTGCCAATGAAGCGAGTTCATTATTACAGCAACCCTGGAAAATAATAATCCTTCCTTTACTTACAAACTTCTGGAAGAATTTCTCATCTTCTCAGGGACCCTCTCTTGTGTTGTAAAAATAGAATATGAGATGCAGCTAATCATATGAAATGTCTTTCAACTTGAATTGAGTTCACCATCCATGAATTTGCAACATCATCTCTGGAATGGAAAGGACAGTTTTTCCTTTTCTGTCCTCAAATCTGCTCCAAAATATTGAAGGAGTTTTCTTTTTTTTTCATATAATATTTAGTTTATTCAAAGAAAGTTAAAATACAAGGCACCAAAATATTTTTTAAAAGGACAAAAAAATAATTAAAAATACAACAAGCAGGACATTAAAAAGAAAAGGTGCCTTAAAAAAAGAGTAACACATATCCACATAATGTCGTCCCTAGTTGACTGCTGATTGCTATAATACAACAATGTTAGTTTCCTACCCCTTGCGAAAGGAATTTTAAATGACTTAAACTACTAATCCTCCCGCAGCACACAGAGAAAGAAAGTCTCAGGTAAGACCAACGTTCCATCTGTTTACAAATTGTTAGCCTGTCATCTATATATTAAATGAATAAAATAGTTAACAGGAAAAACAATAATAATAGAAATAATATATAAAAGTATGACAGTAATTAAAATTATTAATAAAAGAAAAACAAGATTGAAATTTCAAAATGCTCTGTTAACAATTATTGAGGATTGTTGTTGAACATTGAAGAAGTTTTCTGATTGGATTTGAGATATGTGGAGGATACACTTGATAATGAGGGGGTAGAGTGAGAAAAGAAAAGAAGGAGAAATTCATGTTTTCATGTTTTACGGGATTCAGTTGGATCTGTGAATAATGACATTTCCATAAGAGCGCTAAAGTTGATTCCATTTCTTCTAAATAGGCAACCCGTGTCAATAAATTTAACCTGTAATCCTAAGCCTTATTAAATATTTATATAGAATTGATATGAGCTTCAGAACAGATGTACAGTAGAAAAGAACTTGAAATGAAAGTGATCTCTTAATTTACAATTCAGGATAATGGTGACATCAACTGCCAATAATCAGTCCTCCTTTACTCTTTATGCTGTTTCCTTTCAAAAAGTATGCTGTGCCATTCTTGCCAATCCTAACTTGATGGACAGCAAAATGTCCAAGGTGACAGATGACACCAGTCATCATGGGTGTTAACAAGCCAAACAGATTGTTACATGCTGTGAAATGACCTAAACTGAATGAATAAGCTACACAATATCAATAAATATGAATTAAGTCACATTGGGTCATAAACAACTTATTTTCACATGCACATGATTAAGGCCGGAAAATTGATATGCCTTCTGTTCTTCCTTTAGCTAAAGAAAAATAACTTGATTTAAGTGCTTAACTTCTTTAAGTGCTTGGGTGTTGAGGATGTAATACATTCAGCATTGATCTGTAGGCCATCATATTAGTTTTTCCTAGCTGGAAATGAGGGCATATGTGAGTGAGAGAAGAAGACTGGGAAAGGAAGCTAATAGCAAAAAAAGTATGACTGACAGCCTGAACTGTCCATCAATTGCTATCATGGCCATCTCTTCAATACAATATAATACAATACAATACAATACAATACAATACAATACAATAGTAGAGTTGGAAGGGACTTTGGAGGTCTTCTAGTCCAACCCCCTGTTCATTCAGTTGCTATACACCAGTGACGTGCAGTCAGGTGAGGCAAGTGAGGCACAGCCTCACCACTCTCATCATGAAAAAAATAGTAAAAGGAAAAAGCTGAGCTAGTTGCTGCCTCACCGTGGATGACTCTGCTTAACCTCACTGGTGCTCTCCCTCCCCAAGTGTAGTGACTTCCTCCCCAGGCCCCCATTCATTTCTCTCTCACACACACACAGCTGGATAAAACTATATAAAAATGTAGCCCAGCTTCACTGATTACAAGTTTGAAAAGGCAACGTGGCTCCACCTGCAATCAAACTACACTTGGGGAGGGAGAGCACAAGCAAGCACTGAGGAGACCACAGGAGGAGGCAGGAAGCCAGGCAAAGAGCCATGCTGTAGTACACACACTTCCCCCAGCCTCTTTCTTTTGGAAGGCTCGGCTCGGCTCCCCTCCGGCTTCTCTGCCTCTCCTCTCACCCCAGCCTGCCAGCAGGAGGTGGTGGGTGGGCTTTATTGTGTTCCAGGCATTTCCCACCCAGACAGCAGGCTGCATTTGCAATGGTGGAGGTGTTTGGGGAAGGCAGCAGGGGAATGGGGGGTGGATGGCAGAGGAGCTGCTTTCAAGCCACTGGAAAAGATATCCAATCCAACTTTTGTGTGTGGGGGGGTTTGTTTGAGAGTGAGTGAGAGAGGCAAAGGGTAGGAGAGATAGTCCAATCCAACTTCTGTGTGTGTGTGTGTGTGTGTGTGTGTGTGTGTGTGTGTGTGTGTTTGAGAGAGGGGGAGGAAGGGAGAGAGGGAGGAAGGAGGGGAAGGAGAAGAAAAAGAAAAAGAAAGAAGGAGCAAAGGAGAAAAACAAATGCTGTTGCTTTAAATTGGAACTGAGCATGCCTGGCTGTGGAATTCTGGGAGTTGAAGTCCACAAGTCTAAAAATATTTGAAACCCAGCACTGTGTCAGTGCCTCACCAGTCATAAACCTCACCGCACGT
This sequence comes from Natrix helvetica, assembly GCF_964273705.1. Lineage (NCBI taxonomy): Eukaryota > Metazoa > Chordata > Lepidosauria > Squamata > Natricidae > Natrix > Natrix helvetica. The sequence goes on along the minus strand of NC_138548.1, from coordinate 109,433,928 downwards.
CACTGCTATACACTATACAAAAGCATATAAATGTTTTGATTTCTCTATAATATCAAGATGTTGTCATTATTTATTTATTATTATTATTATTGTTTATTAATTTTTTATGCCACCCATCTCCCCTGTAAGGTGATTCTATAACATGTGTATGTTGAATAGGAGAATATCAGACATGTTCTTGGTCTTAACTAAATTTTATCTGAAGTCTTTTGTTTTCTAAGGGCAGAACTGAAAATTCTGCAGCCAGAAATGAGGCAAATAAATTAAAAAAAAAATATTCCCTTTAATGGAAAAATAGGATATGAGGATTTTGTTACAATTTCTGCCTTTTGTTACATTACAAGGAGAAAGTTCATGTCTTTTCTGACTCAAGGCTCAGGAAGCATTTACTTTCCTCCCGTATTCCTTTAGCAAAATCATCTGTAAACTTTATATCCTGGAGAGTCAAGTTCTCAGACAGTTTCAGGCAAATGATGATGAAGACAGGATTTCCTCTCTCCAAGGAACAACTGGCAACCTGCCCAATGATTCTGTAGTTTAATGTCTTAGTTTTAAAGAACAAGTTTGCGTAAAGGTTGGAGTCATATTGTTTTGTTTTGTTTGACAACACATTGCCAATTTAAGCAGAGCCAAATAAAATTGTATGGAATGTATTAACTTAAAGTGAATTGGCCTTCACCCATGAACACCTCTGTATTACTTAATGATAAATAATGATGATTAAAATAATAATGAATGAAATAATAATGAAGTATTGCATAAAGAGGACATGGTTAATAACTGGCAAAATCGTACTTGAATCAAAAAGATCCAATGAAAAGGAACACCAGGAAGCTATAAGCCAATAACATGCTTGCCTACAAGTTTAAATTACTCACAGGTATAATAGCATAGAAGTTGTTTAGAAGAAAATAACATCCTTTCAATAGAACAGAAAGGAAATAAAATGAAATTCAGAGGTGTATATGTATGTATGTATGTATGTATGTATGTATGTATGTATGTATGTATGTATGTATGTGTTACAACCCCTGGTATGGCCAAATATGGGAGGGAGCTCACTACTCCCCCTTTCTGTCCTTCGGCTCATTACAGAGAACCATCCAGGCAGAAAACCATATTTTTATTTTTAATGTTGCCTTTTTATATTTGTGTTGTATTTGTGCTGATAAATAAATAAAGGGAGACTAGTATAGATCTATTTCAAGCTGTTTAGCTCTCATCAGCTAGCCATACCCTTACTGGTTCGATTCCCAGCTGCTAGCTGATGAGAGCTAAATAGCTTGAAATAGATCTATACTAGTCTCCCTTTATTTATTTATCAGCACAAATACAACACACACACACACACACGTATATATATACATATACATATACACATACACATACACACACACACACACACACACATATATCTCAACATCTGATTGATAAAATGGTTCTGGAGAATTGCAAAATCCAAAAAAATTACAAATGATCTATATTGATTATTAAAAAGGTATTTGATTCATTGTCACATAGTTGGATCATCAAATGTTTGAAAACTATTGGTGTCAGTAGAAAGATCAGAATTTTTATAGACAAAACAATGAAGCAGTGGAATACCGAACTGGTGATGGAAATGAAAAAAATGTGGGCTTGTGAACATTAGGAGTGGCGCCTTCCAGAATGAGTCATTATCACTCATATTATTTGGCATTGCCATGAGTCTACTTTCCGTGATTTTGCAGAAAACAATAATAATAATAACTGCAAGCAATTATAATGGTCTTATAAAGATTACTTATTTTGAACGGAATGGTGGCCTAGAGAGGTGGCGCAATCGTCTCACAGTTAGGAGGCTGTGAGTTCGTTTCCGGGTAATGGAAGATATTTCTCTTTCTGGGTGCAAAGAGAAAACATCTGCTGCAAACTGTAGGTGGCAGGAAGGGCATCTGGTCAGTAAATGCTCAGCTCCATTCAGTCAATTGACTCCCCCCCCCCAATGCAAGGAATTAGAGTCACTAAAAGAAAAGAAAAATAAAGACTGCTTATTTTCAGATGGAAAGGGTTAGGTTATGCCTTTGAAAAAAATGTATTTCTTCTACATCACTTTTCATGTATGCCTGAGCTGAACTCAGGGGGAGGGGGGATTCAGATCTTTAGCATTTTTTTCACTTGCCATTACTGTGTTGAATCCTCATTGCCACTTAATTATGATGTTGGAAACTGCTTTACAAAACCTTAGTAAGAGTTTTATCCAGTTTTGCATCCAGTTTTGATCATCACATTACAAAAAAAGATGTTGAGACTTTGGAAAAAGTGCAGAGAAGAGCAGCCAGGATGATTAAAGGCCTGGAGACTAAAACATATGAAGAATGGTTGCAGGAACTGAGCATGGCTAGTCTAGAGAAAAGAAGGACTACAGGTGACATAATAGCAGTATTCCAGTATTTGAGCGGCTAAAGAAAAAGGAATCAACTTATTTTCCAAAGCACCAGAAGAAACAATGGATGGAAACTAATTGAGAGAAGCAACCAGGAATTAAAAAGAAACTTCCTAGCAGTGAGAACAATTAACCAGTGGAATAGTTTGCCTTCAAAAGATGTGGGTGCTTTATTACTAGATGTTTTAAAGAAGTGACTGGACAGCCACATGTCTCAACTTGTATAGGATCTCCTGCTTGAGCAGGGAGCTGGATCAGAAGATCTCCAAGATCCCTTCCAGCTCTATTCTGATTGAGAAATAACAGTTTCCCCATGTCAAATTGTTCTTCCAAAACCACTCTTCCATTCAGTCTTACTACTGGAGAAAGTGAGAAAAAACATAGATTTTACATAGCCTCTTCTAACCATAGAAACCAAAACAAATAACAATAAACAATCCCATGAACAATCCAGGACATCAAAAGGACCATTAAAATAAACTAAATGCCCTTTAAACTGTATTGCTTTAGCTAGTTTTCAAAATTAAGGTTCAGAAAAGACCTCTATAAAATTGGAGCCACCACTGAAAAGACCCGTCACTTGGTCCATGCCCAATTTACCTGATAAAAAGGGCCCCCTGAAATCTCTCCCTCACCCCCTCTCTTACCTTTTCCTTTATTTTTCTGTAATAACTAAGCAAAAGTAGCACAACTGCACTTACCTACTGGAAATATAAATCCTAAAATAGCAGGTAATTCTTCAGTGGTAACATCTTGCAGGTTTTCAAAATAATACTGGTTTAATCAGAAAATACAGAACAAAAAAGTGTAATAGTATGTGGGAATGACAGAAGGAAGAACTGCAGGTGTTTCATCCCACAGAAAGAGGGAGGGCATGGGAAATATTTCAGAAGGGATCTTCCCTAGTTTTTCAGACCGTAAAAAGAAAGGAGAGGAGAAATTCATTGGGTCTTGCAAGTTTTTAATGTAATTGTACCATAAAGTTAGAGCTAGTATTTCCTGGCTCTGCTTCTTGTCCAGACTATCTTACAGGGCTAAAAAGAACGAAGATTTGTGGTATAAATAAATATTTAGTTGCAGCATATTTGCACTAATTAGAGAATTCAGTTAACACAGATAATATAGTATAGACTTTATTGACATTGTACATCATGTATACAACGAAATTGGTTAAACATTTTATTAAGAAAAAAATCTACACTGTGTGTTTAATACATTAAACACTGGCATTAAACTTTATGCTGATTTTTGCCACAGGACTTCAAATTATATTCCTAGTAAATTAGTTTGTTAACCAAAGAACAAGTTAAAACAGGAAACATTTTTATTTCTATGATGAGACAAATCAACTGAGCCAGGTTTCCATGTGAGTAGACTGTGAATCTTCTTAAGCCATATTTCTCATCTGTAAAATGAGCAATACACCTGCAGATGTACACTGAAAATGTATGAACTTTTGTCTATGAAGTCTTGCTTTCCCACTAGATCCCAGACTGGGCAGGTTTCCTGTTCCTATAGAAGCTTTCGTACTGCATCCATGGAGAGAGTGGTTTCTTGGTGCTATATGTCAGCTACTTTCACTATTGTCGTTGCAGAGGATGCAAATTACTAGGATAATTTTGTCCTGAGCTAACTTGTTACTTTATTGATCCTCCTACAGAACTTGGTAGAGTCAATTCTCTAGCACAGGGGTGTCAAACTCAAGGCCTGAATCTCGCTCATGGGTGCTTAGATCTGGCCTGCAGGGCCACCCTGGATACAGTGAAGGACTGGCCCACAGTGCCTCTGCCAGTGAAAAGGGAACTCGGGAGGCTGTGGGCGGCCCTCCTGAGCTCCGTTTTTACTGACAGAAGTTGCAAGAAACTGACGCAGCTGAAAACGGAGCTTGGGAGCCCGTTTTCACTGGCAGAATGCTCAGGCCACCATAGGCCCCCTCGGCATGAGGGACATCGAGCTGGCCATGCCCATCCTGGCCACGCCCATCCTGGCCCCCCGAAGTCAAACACAACTCAGATGCGGCCCCCAATGAAATCAAGTTTGACACCCCTGCCCTAGCACATTTGGGCCATCAGTAGGGACCGTGGCAAGTATTCAGACTGTCTGCTTCTAAATTTAACTATATCTATGTACCCAATGCAAAATGAATATAATGAGACCATATGCAGCTCCTTATCTTGGCTACTGGTCTCCAAATAGCTGTATTTAAAAGTAAGCTATCCTCAGAATTTAAGGCTGAATTTTATTGAAGCAATGCTTGTGTGGGTGATTAATATAATATTATTCTGATATTATATTGCTGTATTACACTGTCAGCTGGACCTTATCATTTATTTTGCTGTTCTGAAAATTACTGCCTCTGTGATTTTCCAAACCTGCTGCCAACCTTTCCCAGAACAAAGCAGAAAACACAACCTTTGCTTGTGATGCAAAAATAGAATTTATTAAGGAAAATGTTATTACCTGCCTACACAGTGTCCTTTGAAAGACATAATAAGGTCCCTGATCAGAACCGATAATACCAGTGAAATTATTAATTGGTTGCTTTGGAATATGAAGCTACCTGATTTTCCATGCTTGCTTCCAGTATGAAGTTGGGCCTGTTCCTTTCTTCAGTTGTTTTTCTTTGACCTCAGGATTAATACGAACTCTATTGTTTCTTTTGATTCCAAAAAAAAAAAAAAAACCTCAACCCTACAGTAAATAGCCTCCAGATAAAAGGATCATATTTGCTTATTAGTCATGATCCTGAAGGTTTTTCTGCAACAGATAAAGGTGTGCCAAATTATAAAGTATATGGAATCAGGCGAGCACGAGTCCTGCTGCAAAACAAGGTCAGCCTTTGTCTGAGCAATGGAGAGATTGAGGTGTTGACACTACAACTGTATTTATTTCATTTTTTCGTTCCTAGCCCCAGCTAGAGAAATGGTTGTACGCAGGTGTATGGAAGCTGGACTTCAGGAGTTTCACACTAGTAGACTTATTCGTTATTTATATGAATGTTCATTGCTGCCATATGATCTCTAAGTGGGGACAAGTATTGCGGTCCGATCCTTTTATAGTTACTTAACTGCATTCTACACAGGTAGTCCTCGACTTACTATCATAACTGACCCCAAAATTTATGTTGCTAAGTGAGAAATTTGTTAAGTGAGGTTTGCCCCATTTTATGACTTTTCTTGTGCACCCTTTCTTGCCACAGTTGCAGAGGTGGGTTGCTGCCATTTCGCACTGATTTGGTGGAACCGGTAGTGGAAATGGCGACTGGGTCTCCGAACCGGTAGGGCTGGCATGCTCGCCACGCCCCTGAACCGGTTCCCCGGTCGCCGCAGCATCTTTTTTTTACCTTTTAAAATGTTCTGCGCATTCACAGACGTATTTATAGGCAACTGTGCAAGTGTGCAGAGCACGTGTCAGGCGCACATGTGAGTGAAGCGAGCGCACTAGTGCAAAATTGCACACGCACCGAACTGGCAGTAATGCTGGCAGAAACCCAGCCCTGCACAGTTGCTAAGTGAATCACTGTAGTTGTTAAATTAGTAACACGGTTGTGAAGTAAATATGGCTTCCCCCTTGACTTTGCTTGTCAGAAGGTTGCAAAAACTGATCACGTCATCCCAGGACACTGCAACTGTCGTAACTATGAACTAGTTGCGAAGCATCTGAATTTTGATTAGGTGACCCTGGGGATGCTGCAATAGTCATAATGCTCTATCCACCCATTGCTTCTTGTCCTATCTGTTAATGGGTAAAATTACAAAGCAGAGAGCAATTTTGCAAAATCTTGTTTTTTTCTAGTCAGCCATGTTAACAGATATGCACGATATTGTTTTTTAAAAATGTGGAACAAAAGAAACGTGCTCTGTGACTGCCTTTTAACTGATTAACAATTGAGTTGATAATGCAACATGTAATATAAATGAACCTAGGCAGGATAGCACCCCTTTTAAGACCCTGGAGAATTGAATTTGGCCCTAATGTTGTAAAGCTTAGACCTCCTTCCTCTTGTTCTTCACTGCGGAAGGGAAGATTAGATATTGGAAGGGAAGGCTGGGCACCGGGCAAAAGTTGTTTACTATAGTGGGACCCAGCATGGCTTCTTAAGGAGGGGGTGAATCAATGACTCTTTAAGAGGCAAAGGGCAAGCCTCTTTGTTAAGCATAAATTCACCACCGCTAGAGTCCACACATATTTCACCCCAGGATAGCCTTAGCAAGGAAGGACGTGGGCCAGTCATAAGGATTCTGTCCAGTTCTTTAAGTCAACAGGTTCAAATCACTCCAGAGCTGTGGTGGTGAAGTGGTTAGAGTGCAGTACTACAGGCTACTTCTGCTGACTGCTGGCTGCCAACAGTTCGAGTCTCACCGGCCCAAGGTTGACTCAGCCTTCCACCCTTTTGAGGTCGGTAAAATGAGGATCCAGATTGTTGGGGGCCTAATGCTGACTCTGTAAAAACTGCTTAGAGAGGGCTGTAAAGCACTGAGAAGTGGTATATATAAGCGCTATTGCTATTAACAGGGCAAGACTGTACCTCAGGCACCTCCACAGTTGTAGAAATGCTGGCATCCAACTAAGTATGAATCCAGTGAGTTATCAGAAATGCTGTACAAATTATTTGGCGTGACCCTGAAGTAAACCTCAGGGGTCCTCTTGCCCAGGAGGGCCCTGGTCCCCCTAGGTAAGTGTGCCAGTTAGATATCTGCAGACTGGCGTTAAAAAAAACAGAAGTATGTTGTTAGAAAAAGCAGAAATGTGCTAGTATGATCTTGTGTGAATTATGAAAGTTTTGTGGTTGGCTTAGGCGCACGATTACTGCATTTGTGCTTAATATGGTAAATATTAACACACTGGCATTCTCAATTTAGAACCATTTGTTTAGTGACTATTGAAAGTTGCAGTGGCACTGGGAGAAAAAAGACTTATGACCGATCCTTGCACTTATAACTGATGCAGAATCCCCACAATCACATGATCAAAATTCAGGTGCTTGGCAGCCAGCATGTATTTATGATGGTTGTAGTGTCCTGGGATCATGTGATCACCATTTGTCCTCCAGCGTCTTACAAATGAAGTGAATGGGGGAAGCTGGATTCACTTAACAACTGCATGAATTAACTTAACTAGTGTACTGATTTGCTTAACAACTGTGGCATGGCTCACTTAATAACTGCCTTGTTTAGCAATGGAAATTTTGGGATCAGTTGTGGTCATAAGTCGAGGACTTAGGCAAGAATTACTGTAAAGAAACACCTTGTGATTTTGTGTCATGTAACTTGTGGTAAATGCTGTATAAAACCCACCGGTGGACTTTGTTAGGGCTTTGAGGGAGACCAACTCAGTTTTTCTGCAAAAATGCTTTTTGTTTATTTGTAATATCCATTTCAGTGTGCTCAGTTTTGGACTTGGGCAATGGATTTAGTGTTGAGCTAGGATAGCACTCCGGAAAGCCTTCCGAGACAGTTGCCATACTCCCACCCCTGACCTTGGCTGATGTCATCTCTGAAATCCAGCTGACCACATTTCCAAGAGGGAAATCCCTGCCCCCAGAGTCAGCAATCTCAATAATGCATTCCAGATCCTTCCTCTCATCGTGATTAAATCACAGTTGAGAGGGCTGACCTGGCATGCATTATTGAGATTAAATCACAGATGAAGGAGGCCTTATTACAGACTGACCTGGCGTTTAGTAGTAGCAGCCAAAAACAAGGACCTCTGTAGGACCTCTAGGAAATGAGGCTGAATTCAGGCAGTTAGAACTCAACACCATATAAGATGACAGCATCATATTCCCTGGGGGTGCCCTGTCTCCTTTCTCCCGCCGTATCTCGCTATACTTGTTACCACCAAAACAGACAGATTCACACCAATCCCCACCCCAGGTCCCATCTCCCAATCCAAGACCTCCCAGTATGCTTGGTGAAGGTTGCTGGTAATGTCTTGCCTTCATATTTGTCAGACAGTTTTGGTTTTCTCAATCACTATAAGGTTGAAAAGAAGTCACTTGCTTTCAGAAAAAAATCTAATAATCAAATTTTCAAATGTAATTTCCTAATTTCATTTTGAAAATACCTCTTGGTATTGAAGGTTCTCCAGTGTAGGGATTGTAAATTTCAGTGACAGACACACTATGTTCCCAGGATGCAAACTGTAGTGATGGCATGACAGAATCATTGTTAATATATTCTGAGAGCAGAATTCCTTCATTGATAATGCCAAGAATATCCTATTGCTATATTTCTTCAGTTCTTTGCAACTTTACAATTAACATTCACCTGTTGCATAGTGCTTCATTCTTGAAGGATAACAAAATTAAACATTCATAATTGTTTTGATTATAACAACAGAGATAAGAAATGAGTCAGTGCCCAGACAGACACAGCACTATTACGAGTACAAAAGGTTTATACAAAGAAACCTTAGGTCAGATGATAAGGTATAGAGAAACTCATGTGGTGCTCATATAGAATTTACAGAGGAAGGGAAGTAGAAGAGGAAGGGAAATTGAAGAGGAAAGAAAGAAATTTTAAATACAATTTTAAGGCATTCAACTAATCTTTTAAAAATGATTGAAATGTTGATTCTAGGAAGTTATAAACAGTCCAAGGGTCCGGATTGATTTGAAATAAGATTTTGAAGTTAATTATAACAATCCTTCCTATGGGAAAATCTTGTTTTGAATTCTTAAAAAGAAATATAGTAGGATGGGACTTTGAAAGCTGGACACTAGAGGGAACCAAAAGGAACTAAAGATTATAATTAAAGGGGAAATTAATACAATACAATACAATACAATACAATACAATACAATACAATACAATACAATACAATACAATACAATACAATAGCAGAGTTGGAAGGGACCTTGGAGATCTTCTAATCCAACCCCCTGCCTAGGCAGGAAACCCTATACCGTTTCCGACAAATGGCTATCCAACATCTTCTTAAAGACTTCCAGTATTGGAGCATTCACAACTTCTGGAGGCAAGCTGTTCCACTGATTAATTGTTCTAACCGTCAGGAAATTTCTCCTCAGTTCTAAGTTGCTTCTCTCCTTGATTAGTTTCCACCCATTGCTTCTTGTTCTACCCTCAGGTGCCTTGGAGAATAGTTTGACTCCCTCTTCTTTGTGGCAACCCCTGAGATATTGGAACACTGCTATCATGTCTCCCCTAGTCCTTCTTTTCATTAAACTAGACATACCCAGTTCCTGCAACCGTTCTTCATATGTTTTAGCCTCCAGTCCCCTAATCATCTTTGTTGCTCTTCTCTGCACTCTTTCTAGAGTCTCCACATCTTTTCTACATAGTGGCGACCAAAACTGAATGCAGTATTCCAAGTGTGGCCTTACCAAGGCATTATAAAGTGGTATTAACAACAAAATTTAAATGTGACTTACAGAATCCAATACAGAATGAAACAAAATACTTTAACATTGGATGTATTCAGCGATATTTGTGAACTATGGATCCAATAGTTAAGAATTTTAATTTTTTGCTCTTAAATTTGAAAGTGCACTGAAAATGACAGGCTACTAGAATGATAATGGAAAAGATGCAGCATGCGATATACAAATGAAGCCTGCTGATGTCTTGAGATTTAAAAGGCATATATAAATAAGAAATCAAAAGTCTAATCTGCATAATTTCCTATATTGGATTTACAAAAGAGACTTGTTAAAGTTATGAAAAAGTTTGTGAAAAGCAACATAGGAAAATGAAAAGAAATAAAAGTCTAAGCCATTATTTGAAGGGTCAAGGTTGTTTAAGTAAAAGGAAAGATAAATAAAAGGAAAGAATATAAAATTGATTTGTTAAAGGTTAAAAGGACATGCTGTTAACTCTGCTAACCTTAATGGACTTTGCTTACTAGGAACAAACGATGAGGTTTTAAAGATTTGTTTATAAATAAGAGCTGGGAGATGGAAAGAAGAGATCATTTGTTGTATTTAAAGAGAAGATGTTAAGTTACTAAAATTGTTTATACTTGCCATGATGAAAGAGGAAAACATTTTTAAAAAACTTTTTCTTTACTATAGGTCAGTGATAGTTAACCTTTTTGGTGCCGAGTGTACAAAGCGTGCACGCACAAATGCCCATGTGTGTACCCCAATCCCCAAAATGCAATGCGAGAGCCGCATGTGCCCCCCCCGCTTTGGCTTCCAAGTTGGTGCAGGAAGTTTCCAGGCCCAAAATGGGGCGCGGGGGCCCTCACGCGGCACCCCCACACCCCATTTTTGGCTTCCAGGTTGGTGTGGGTGGCAGAGATGGAGTAGAAAGGTAGGGCTTGCTGGGGGGGAAACCTGTGGAGATCGGACAAGGCCCTGTGCATGCGTGGCAGAGGCCTGAAGAGCAGCTGACTGACGGGAGATGCGTGTGCATGCCTGATGGAACTGGGCTGGGGCAACAGCTGGCAAGGCTGCAGAGAGGGCTCTGTGTGCCGCCTATGGCCCACGTGCCATAGGTTCACCATCACAGCTATAGATAGTCCTCACATTACACCCAAATGTTTAAGGATTATTCAAAGTTATGAAAGCTTCAGATAGGATGTTTTATGGCCCATCAAACATTTCTGGCTTTGGTAAAACATCTCCCCTCCCTCATGGTCACATGAAGGCATTTTGGGTGCTTGGCAACCAGCTTGCATTTAGCTCTGTTCCTGCAGACCCATGTAGGATTTCCCCTCCATTCATGAAGGAGAGAATAAATCCTTAGTTTGGCTCCAGGAGTGTTTGAGACCGAAAGGGTTACCTGCTGGGAGAATTTCAGCTCCATGAAATCTAGCAGGCAGCTCTTTTGCTCTGTCTACTTAATGACCTGGGAGATTGCTTAATGATCACACCCAGAGGCTCCACTGTGATCATTGAATAAAGCAGTCACCTGGCATATCAGTTAACTATTGCTTCGCTCAATTATCGATATTCCAACTGTGGCCATAAAGATGGCACTATCTGTATAGTCTTTTTTTTTCTTTTTTTTTCTCTATTTCTTTTTTATTTTTATCTTCTTAGTTTGTGTTAGTTTATAATCTTATCTTAATTATCTTATAATTATAAATATTTTAATTATAAGAGTATTAATGTTCTAATATTGCTTTTAGAAAAAAACATCTGGGAATTCCATGAATGACCAACACCCCCCCCCCCAAAAAAAAACCCCACTGTACACCACCAAACAGTAAGAACCAATTAATCTGGATAGACACATGACCAGGCTCAAATTATCATGTTTTGATAAACTCCCTAACTTTCCATAATGTTGGGAAAGGTGAAAGGAAAGAGAAACAGAGTACAACTAGAAGCCAGGTGAATGAATTCAGTTTTATTGGCTAGGAATAAATTATTGAGAGACTTGAAAGACCAGATTGGAAAAAATACATCTGTGTGATTGCTAAAGAGTCAACACAAACTTGATGTGACATAATCAATGCAGAGAAGATGCATGAAATATAAGACTTTCTCTAAATTCTTAACCTGCAGTCAAGTGCAAATAAAATGACTGGCACTAGTACCAGGAAACCCAGATATTTATTTATTTTTATCTCTTCTACGTCAAGCAATTGCCCTCTTTGATTATATTAAAATGTCATATAATGTCCTACTCATTGGATTTTTTTTTCTTTTCCCCCCTCTCTGGAACTCTGCTTTCCTGATATTATAAGAAGAACTAGAATATCTGCACCTAAACACAAACCACTTCTGCCTAGCACAGGGATGTCCAAACTTGGGAACTTTTAAGACTTGTGGACTTCAACTCCCAGAATTCCCCAGCCAGCATGGCTGACTGGGGAATTCTGGGAGTTGAAGTCCACAAGTCTTAAAGTTCCCAAGTTTGGACACCCCTGGCCTAGCATTTTCAGTCCCCTCCCCCCCTTTTTTTTTCATTTGGGTGTTCTAAGACTCACTGATGAAAGGATTCGGGATAATTTTCAAGTGGTATAAATTGCATCTTTTTAGAAATATGCTTAACATTGCGATGGAACCAGCTGTTTCAGTTAAACATAATGGAAGTAAAAACACAGCTAGGCCTTTCCAGATATGACATGTTCATTCTTCTCTGTATGTGTTTTCATTCTACGTCTATGAGCAGGCTGATGATAATAGCACTTAGGCTTATTTATCACTTCACAATGCTTTACAGCCCCTCTCTAAGTGGTTTTACAAAATCAGCATATAATACAATGGTCATTGGGTGTCCCAAAGCCATTTTTAAAAAGTATCTGGACTACTTTTCTGGAAAAAAAATACTTTTTTTGCATATTTATTATATAAGTTAAATGAATATGTTTTTCAGCTCTGTAAATATATGACCTTATATTTTACCTTATATTTTCTGTTTTTCCTCATACACTTTTACAATACTGTACTTGATGAAGGAATGTCATGCGTTTTGATGCGCTGCCATCTAGTGGTTAGATTTACTGCTTAATCCAGAGTAACTATCAATGGCTACCTTCACAGATTATCTTGATTTCCAACAAAATTTTAGCATAGTTTCTTGAACAGCAGCAGCTACGAAACTCAGACATCTGGTTTTACTAGAGTTTAATATCAATTCTTCCCACTTTTCTATTATATTTATGACCCATTAAGGAGTTTAATACTGTAATATGAATAGATGTGTAGACCCTTTTAAAAAACACTTCGCTTTGCTCTTTATTTAGGAATCCTTACTCAAGTAAATTTCACAAACTCTTGTGTAAGAACCTCTCTGACATCTTTTTCTTTTTCTTAGCAATAGCACTTAGACTTGTATATTGCTTCATAGTGCTTTTACAGCCCTCTCTAAGCGGAATCAGCATATTATCCCCAACAATCTGGGTCCTTATTTTCCCATCTCAGAAGGATGGAAAGCTGAGTCAACCTTGAGCTGGTGAGAGCTGAACTGCCAAACTGCAGCTAGCAGTCACCTGAAGTAGCCTGCAGTGCTGCACTCTAACCACTGTGCCACCTCAGCTCTTCATCTTCTTACTGAAGATTAAGGGATATCTTGGTGCTCTTTGACCTTGGTTGTTAGCTTGGTTGTTTTTTTGCACATGTTTCATTACCGAAACTAGGTAGCATCATCAGTACTAGTAGAGAATTTGTATTCTAGTGGCTTGCCTTGTTTCAGGAGTGATCTTGGTAGAGGTTCTTTGGGGGGGGAGGGGGGAGGATTGGGTTATTTACTGTTGGCTTGTTCAACAATTCTTTGATTGGTGTATATTGTTCTCTCCTAGATTGTTGATCTGGTGTTAATCTATGGTCACCTTGGTGTTGATTGCTCAGTTCTTGTAACATACATGGAAATGTAAAAGTAATTGTAGAACCAATGTAACATAGGGGTTAACTGAGAAGACTCAGACTCCAATTTACATTTAGCCATAGAAATTCAATAGTCTGAGTCTGTCTGTCTCTGAGTCAATCACTGAGTCAGTCTGTCTGTTTCTCACACACAGACATTACCCCCCCCCCCACACAAGATTATTGTTCTTCTTTCTCCTAGGTATTCCTGCAGGTGCAGGGTCCGCTTTTTGGATCATTGAGCGCCATTTTGCACGGTCAGCTGCATCTCTAGGGCGCAGGCCCGCGGCTTGCATAACCACATGATTATTGTTAAGGGAGGGGGGAAATGGAGGCGGGAGTAATATGCTTGCTACCTTTAGCTCACGAAGGAAAGACAGAATATAAATCTATCGAATAAACCCATTCATATATAGAATAAAATGTAATTCTCAAATGGCAGAAAATCACAATTGTCCCGAATGTTGCACAGTTATTCAGTAAATGCTGTCTCTTTGTTACTCAATAAACAATTTCCCAGGTTTTTCTGTCAGTAACTGTTTCCTTAAGTTCTTGTAAACTTATTCTTGTGTCATCGGTGATATTATTTAGTTCTAGACTTTCGTAGTCCTTCAATCCTATATTTAAATGATTTATAGTTTTAAAAATGCAATACAATATATAATTAACAGTAAGTTCTACAAAGTAAAGTAACAAGTAAAAAATACAATTCCACTGCCCCATATTTCATTCACAACACCAATACCGAAGTCTCTTAAGATTTTCTGAAACAATCAGATTGTAACAATTTGTTAGAAGAACACGAGGGAGGGGGCCCATTTTATAGACAATCTATTTATACTGGAGGGAAGCCATGATGGAGTATATTATATTGTTAAACAATATGCTGTCGGAATATGGTGGTGGAATATTTTCAATTACAGGTACAGGTAGTCATTGACTTACAACAAGTGACTGTTCAAAGTTACAACGGCACTGGGAAAAGTGACTTATGACCATTCTTTTACAGTTACGACCTTTGAAGCATCCCCATGATCGTCTGATCGAAACTCAGATGCTTTGCAACTGACTCATATTTATGAAAGGTGCAGTGTCCTGAAGTCATGTGATCACTTTTTGCCACCTTCTCACAAGCAAAATCAATGGGAAATCCAGATTCACTTAATAACCGGGTTACTAATTTATTGCAGTCATTCACTTAAAAACTGAGGCAAGAAAGGTCATAAAATGGGGTAAAACTCATTTAACAGATGTTTCACTTAACAACTGAAATTTTGGGCTCAATTGTGGTCATACGTTGAGGACCACCTGTAGTCTTCAATTTATGACCATAATGGAGCCTGGAATTTCTGTTTAAGTCATGATGGTCCTATATTGAGGACCTTGTGACCAGACTCAATTTTATGACCTTTTTTTGCAGCAATCATAAAACAAATGCTATGGGCATTAAATGAACAGGATAGTTAAGCAAATACCGGGGTGATTAAGTTAATCAATTAATCAATTTCTTTGGGCATTTTTCTTTGAAAATCAGCTAAAAAGGCTGGAAACAGAGGTGGCGGGGATTAAATCGTAATTGCATGATTAGGAAATGCTACAACTGGTTGTAAAGATGAACTGGTGTCCAAAATGTGGTCATGTGACCTCTGGGTTGTGTATAACCATGGAACTCTGGAACTGGGTTGGAAGTAGCTTTTGTGGGAGAGGAGGTCTGTCATAACTTCGAGAAGTTGCTAAGTGAGGCTAGCTGTATTAGCTGCTGTTGGTTCCTGTGTATCCTATTTAGGTATCTTACTTAACAGGATCTTTCTATCTATCCTTTTAAGATCTGCTAAAATGCCCAAACCCTGCAATATGTAATCAGAAACTTAGCAGTTCACATTTTAAGATCTATCCTTTCTTAAAAAGGATGAAGATGTGGTGGATTTCAGGAATTCCAGTTCAGAGTTAAAAATGGCATTTGCTTAATAATGTATTTTCCAGCATAGTGAAAGCTGAAGGGAGGCAGAATTAGGATACGATGGACAAAGTCATTGTAGCACCCTATAACCATAACATCTTCTAGCAAATTCTAAGCATATCTGTGATCAGCACATTTTGTGGTTTGAGAAATAGCATCTGACATGCTATAGCCGATGGAGAGCTGCAAAATTTTCCATTTTGTGCAATTAGGTTAAATGTGCTGTCTTACTTGGCCTTTAAAAGTTCATCAGAATGAACTCTTTGGGCTTGTGTATACACGCAAAGAACTATATTTATGGAAATACAGAAATAATACGTGTAATCACTTTTTATTTTAATTATATATTTTTGGCAGATTCTTGAAATAGTTTTTCAAAAATTCAATAAGATCCTTACCTTTTCTCCACACTTATCAATTTACTGTAGTGGAAATCAATGATTTTCTTCTTGGGTAGCTTGCTTGGAACTAATGATTAGAATGGAAAGTTCTAAATTCTGCTCTGATTTCATTTCTGGTCTTATTTATATGACGTATATTGCTATCAATAGCTGTTTTGGTGGGATAATGTCATTTTTTGTTGAAAGAACTACACTTTCAACCTTGGCAGCTGAATTGGTAAGGGGAATTCCACACACTATCCATGTACCTACGCAAGCAGTTCCTTGTGTAAGTACATCTATATATGAACAGATAGCTCCTTGCAAGCATTGTTTATAGCTCTGTTAACTTTGTGTCTCAATGGAGAAGCTGAATTTCTATTTTCATGTAAAACCTTATCCAAAGACTTCGTTACCTGATAAAAAAGAGACTAAAAATTAGACTAAGTTCCTTCACAGTCCCTTTATCCCACATTCTGTTGAGTGAGATCAATTTTATTTTTCTCCTGTTGAGTGAGAGCAATCTTTATTTTTCTCCTTTGCAGCTTATTACACTGTTGAAAGAGAGGAATTTTTATTTATTTCTCATTTATTGTTTCTTTTTTTAAAAAAATAACCTTAACTAAATGTTTTAGTGATTTTAATTTTTGTTTTTTTTTTCTTCCCCCCCCAGTTTCCTCATAGTGCTGATCTGCCTTATATTCAGTGTGCTTTCCACGATTGATCAATATGCAACTCTGGCCACAGGGACATTATTTTGGATGGTATGCCTATGGATATTTGCTTAAGCAACATATAATTTGTATGTATTTTGAGAAGAATTAAAATTGAAATATAGACATGTATTTATATGAATGTACTGTGTATATATTTGGCAATGTTATTTGGATGTATTCTAATTTGCTAAAATGACCAAGCATAATAATATGAAGTATAATCACATACTTATCAGTGCACATTTTACAATACTTTCATATATATTTTTTCTGACTGATTTGTGTGAGAGTAATATGGATAACATGGAAGTAGGTTTATATAAAACCTTTAGGTTCAGACAGAAATCCAAATTGGTTATCATTATACTCTGGATTGTGTTCATTTGGC
This sequence comes from Natrix helvetica, assembly GCF_964273705.1. Lineage (NCBI taxonomy): Eukaryota > Metazoa > Chordata > Lepidosauria > Squamata > Natricidae > Natrix > Natrix helvetica. The sequence continues at coordinate 109,416,784 of NC_138548.1, read as the reverse complement.
TATTCCAATGGTTTTCATCATCCAAATCGTAAGCATTTTGTGAGGTTTCTAACATGGTGTTCCAGGCAAAACAGTTATGTTTTGGTGACCACATCCAGAATACGCCAGCTTTAGCTCTAGAGTAGCTTTTGACCATGCCATGTTGGTACGGATTAGACGAGAAGGATAATGTTGCAGAGAACTTGTTTATGAGTTGTTTCAGTAGGTTTTGGACATCCCTACATAGAGGATCTATTCCTCTAGATTGTCCCACAAAGTTTAATTACTTGAGTAGGGTGATTGAACAACAATACGTGTGGCAAGACAAGAGGTAAAAATCAGTCATATACATCTACCTTAATGTTTTTAGTATTGTTATCCAGGTTAAAAAAATATGACGCCTCAGTTGAGTTTATATATAGCAAATAGCTGAGAACCTGAAGTTGGTGCATTTGATAATGGCCAACTATTCTGACATTAGAATACACCGCTAAACATTTCTTTTCAAGGATTTGTACAGTTTATAGTTCTTGTTGTTGTGCACCAGTGTTATGCACTGATCCATACCAATCCAATAAAGCTAACGGTCACTTGAATGCTGTATCCAAGTTCAAGAGTATTCAGTAAATAAGTCCTCTGAGTTCTCCATTGTCAGGACCTGTGTCAGGTTCATGAAACACATACTGAGAGTAATATAAGCAGCCCTCCCCAGCTATTATGTTCCTTGCTGATATCTCAGTAGTTGCTGGCATTGCATTACCCGACTTAATTCCTTGGGGCAAGCCAACATTTATATTTCATTTCACTTTGGGCACTTAATCCTGCAGTTGTTTCTTATGTTGGGATTTCCCCATTATATGTGTTTTAATATTTAATGTAGGCAAAACCGTACCCTTTTTTCAGAGAGTCAATTTTCGAGTTCAAGTTCATATGAATAAAAGGGCCAGTTTTTATGACTTTCGTATGCAGCTCAACAGGTTTATAGCACTTAAGACCTTCTTAATTTTGTCTTTTATTTATAGAGTTATTTTTACACAGATCTGGTAGTGAATAGTTTCATACAGTTAATATAAGGATATTAATTGGCTTTCATGAACACAGACTAATTGAGTTTCAGAAAACAGTTTTCATAACCTGGTAATTTCCGGAACATTGAATTAAAATTTCTGAAGTTAGTGTTTCAGACTTGGAATACCTAAAATTCTAGAATTCCAGCACAAGTTGGCATTATGTTTGAGAAAATACCATTTGAACATTGAGGCTAGTGGAACAATGATTAAATGGGGTTTGGGTAAGGATTTATTGGGATACAAAACTAAAAAGATAAGGAACATAAGGCCCTGGAGGGCATCAAAGTTAAAGATGGATTATGATGGTCCTTGAAGGGTAATGCTAGTGCTATTGTTAGCAAGGCAAGTTCAGGTAGTGGCGGTTACATGGAAATATTTACAGAATTAGTTTTTGTGACACAGTATGAAAATGATTTGCCATTGCTTTGTGGAATTTGGTCATCCCAAATTTAACAGTGAGCCTGGGATCGCTTGGGGGCCTCCAAGTACTAATCAGAACTGGTCTTGCTTAGCTTCCTAAGATTACTCAACGCTATATAATTTAAATTAATTTAAGCTTTATGATAAATCCAATGTCATATGAATGTATTGCTGCCCATATGATAGGACTTTACCATTTTGTTTTCTTCTGAACAATTCTCAAGAGTTTTGGTGTCCTTCACTGATAGAAAAGGCTTGTAGACCAGAGAACAAGTGTAGAACTTGTTTCACGGAGCAGTTTTTATGGGAGGAGCTTACTATTCACAACATTATTTTGTTTATTTTATTTATTTTCTTCGAATTTCTAGACCGCCCCCTCTCCCGAAAAGGATAGGTAACATGGTTACCTATTACAAAACACTCAACTGATGATGTACTTTACCGACCCTGTATACTATCATATTTGATACACAGAGTACTAGATTGAAATCTAAGAACTTAAGAAAACCTACGAAGCCTATTAGAACCTACCCAGAAGTATCCTTGGAAGATGGTGTTAGAAGTTGATGCTTTGCTTTGCACTCTGTTATTTTTCCTTATATTAATTAGCAAAACAATTATGCACACATAGGAAGCCTAGTAATCTCAGAGGTTAGAGAAATACAAAGACATGGGAGTCACTTCACTTACATCTGTGTAGCTTGTGGCTCAGATTTTGAGAGAGGGTAGGGATTGTCCTTTTTTACACAATACTGTATAGTAAAAATGTTTCTCTTTATGTTTTTACTCTTTATGTTTTTTTAAATAAATATAAATGATCTTCTTTTGTATTATTACTTCCTTAAATAATATACCTGGGTTTCTTCTGGGTACTTTACTACGGTAGTAGCTTTTCCTTGATATTTTCCCCTGTGAAATAGAAATATATTTTTGAGAACTTTGTTTTGCATGTTTTATTTTTGTTAGACCTGCACAATTGTCCTCTTGCTGGATGACTTTAATATTTACTCAATAAATTGTGGAAAATAACTGTTAACAATTACTGAGGATTTTCTGAGTTTGAGAAGCTCTGAATGAAAATTTCATAATTCAGTAGAAAGTGTGACGCAAAGAAAATACTTGAATTATTTTCTCAATTTGCACAAGATGAAGACCAGTTGAATAAATTGTCTACCTTCTCTGCTGAATACAATCCTGCAGAGGCTGTTGAAGTAAAGAAATAAATGCACAGAGATTACAGTTATTGCTATAAGGCTTATGATATGAGAAAAATTCAAAAGTTAGCATGGTTATTTGATTTTTTTAAAAAGCCTATGCACTTCAATATTAGAAAGGAAGCCCAGTGACATATTTTGCTGAAGGTCTGGGTAGAATTAATAGGAAGAGTTGAAGTAAGACTTGCAAGTATGAGAAGGGCTGTTTTTTCCCCCTTAATCTTAAAAATGATAGATTATAGCATGATCAGAAGTATTACTGTCCATATGAGAAAAAGAAAACAGGATATGCTTTAATGTTGACATCCTTGCATCTTAAACAGTAAAGGCATGCACCATCTAAGCGTGTGTGTGTGTGTGTGTGTGTTACATTGAGGTCTCTTCCATTTACAAAAAAATAAGAATCTCTGTGTTCCAATCTAAACTTCTTCAAATTTTATAATACAGTTTGCAGCTTTAAAATATATACAAGTTGTGTTTTCACATTAAAGCTCTATTAGGAAAGTGTGTGAGGAAAATACATGCATAAAGATATAAATGGATATAACTGAGAACAAATTGTCCTGTTAATTTTTGGAAAGGCATAAATATGCAAGTGAAACGGAAGTTTGCAGATTTAATCTCTTCTTAGTTCTGAGGGATTAAATGGAAAGGCAATATTTACTTACTATTTCTATAAATGAAGTTTTTTTGAGATTAAACAGGAACCAACCAGGTACTTAAGTGGCCTTGGAACATGAGTTTACAAATGAATCCAAAGCTCTGGTCTGTATTTCTGTTTCCTGATTTTCAAAAGTCAGTCTTTTAGATGTTGGAAAACCCACACTAGCAATGATTGAATTTTAAAGGGGAAGGGCTTTATTAAAAACATTATATATTTTTAACAGTTGAATATTAATTTGAAAGGCCTCCAGATAAAAGCAGAGCCACATTTAAAATAATCAAGAACATGATGCTAAATTGTTTTGTTTTATAATTATTTTCATGACAGAATATAAGAACACCCTTTATCTTACTTATATCAGTGAGTTTTAATTCAGAATAGATTGCTCTCAAATGTTTGTAATCAGGATTAAGACTGGGTCAAATATTCACAGGGGGAATGCAAAGCAAATTAGCATGAGATAAGCACCCCTTTTCCGAGCATAAATGTATCTGCATCCTTTCGAAGGCTTGGCTCTGAAAAAGGCACTTTGTTTAATTGCCTGTGCATCTGTATACATGCATAAACAATGTTTCTTGTGAAATTAGTAGCAAACGGAATCGGATACGAATGTACCTACAGGTTAAGAGAACCAAGTAAAGAAGTCAAGCACCCAGCTGAACCTTCTGGAGTAAGTAAATGCTTTAGCAGTTAGAGAACGATACATTTATTAATACTCTATCCATTTATTGCTCTGAAATTGAAAAAAGGGGTGCAGAATTAATTTCATACCACTAGGTGGAGGTGTGAGCAGGATTTAAGTCTTTTTTCTTTTCCCCTGGCAAATATTCAGTTTACACTGAATAAGTGATTATCATGTAGAAAGGTTATGTATGTACATTGACAGATTTAAGATATTAATGGAAGAGATGTTTGGACATGACCCACAAAGAGAACGAGGCGTATTTATTTAAAAATTGTTTTTGAAAGTTCAATATTTAAACTATGGAAAAAGTAAATTCAACGAGGTATTCTCCCCATGAGACTATATTTTTCTTTTATTTTTATAAGCAAATGTTTTTATGGTGCCAAGACACAGCGGAATGTTGTTATCTCAGCATGCTCTAAGAAAATCCAGGCACATGATCCAAGTGGATTAAACATTCTTCTGAACAGAAGGATATTTAGTGTGCCTGAAAAAGCTATTTTCTTGCAGGAATCTCATTTTGTTGTCAGATTAGGTGTTAGAGCACTAGAGATTATATAATGTACGTTAAATATTGCAGGTGTTGGATAACTTTTCCTAATAGCCTTAATTCTTACTCATACTGAACTGCAAAAAAAAAGGTTCACATTGGTTTTGAAAGGTGTACAAATTTCTACCTTTCTCGGGTTTACTTTTAATAATACTTTTTCATTGTTATCATTTTAGCCAAGATGGCTGCTTTCACTGCTCTTAAAGAGAAGCTAGGGCAGAGTCAAATTTGAAATGATACTTAAAGATACCTTCCTATGTAGGTATCAAAAGGGAAAGTGATCTAACACCAACCTTATTTAACATACGTTATATCATCTCTAGAGCCCTATTCCTACCGTGTTTCCCTGAAAATAAGACAGGGTCTTATTTTCTTTTGACCCCTGAAATAACCACTTGGCCTTATTTTCAGGGAGGTCTTATTATTTTTGAGGTGCAGGAGGCAGCGAGAGTGATTACCTCATGGCTCCTGCTGTGTTGCAATATTTTTGGGGAGGGATTATTTTAAGGGGAGGGCTTATTTTAGCCCATGCACTCAAAAGCCCGATTGGGCTTATTATCCGGGGAGGTCTTATTTTTGGGTGAACAGGGTATATAATAAAGAATTAAGGAATGAATATTCCTGCCCAGAGCCGGAGGTTAGACTAAAAGACCTCCAAAGTCCCTAGTTGTGAAGCGCCCAATCACCATGGGGATGCTGTGACAGTTGTGAGGAATAGTTGTAAGTTATTTTTTTTGAGTGCTGTTAATAACTTTTAATGGTCACTAAACAAATAGTTGTACTCAAGTACATTATAATATTTCCTATCTAACATAAATTCTACTATTCAATACATATGTATATATGTACATATACCTATACCTACACACCAGGTCTTATTTTCTTTTGGGCCCCAAAATGAGCACTAGGGTTTCTTTCCCCCCCCTCACCCACCAATGTACAGGAGGCCCACTTCTTCTGCTTGTAGCAGTGCAGGAGGTTTCAGGGTGAGCCACCACAGCTGCCATCATGAGGCAGGGGGATGGAGCTGCCCCATGTGCCCCACACGGGCTTACCTCAGGGCCTCTCGCAGCCAGGGCATCCATGCTCCAACACTTGCCTCACCTCATGATGGCAGCTCCAGCAATCCTGTCCAGAAGGACCTTGCATGGTCCTCGGCTCACTTCTGCCTGCTCGTGGCTACAACAGAGCAGGAGGCTGAGCAACATGTTGGTGTCACAGCCTTGAGGTGAAGTGGTGTTGAGTGGATGGAGCTGCCCCATGTGCCCAGTACCAGCTTACCTCAAGGCCCCTCAGCCAGGCCACCCACACCCCGACACTTGCCTCATCTCATGGCTCTGGCACCAGCACACTGCTTAGCCTCCTGCTCCGTTGCCGCTGCGAGCAAGCAGAAGAAGTGAGCTGGCAGCCACATGGGCTCCTACTGCACATGGCTGTCGGTGCTGCCACTGCGAGGCAGTTGTTGGGGTATGGATGGCCTGGCTGCAGGAGCTCTGAGGTAAGCCAGTGTGGGGTGCATGGGACAGCTCCACGGTCCCATGCACTGTCTCTTGTGTCTCCTGCTGTGCCACTGTGAGCAACCAGACAGAATGGCTGGCTGGCCAGCTGTGCAGGCTCTTAAGTAGGGCTTATTTTGGGGTTAGGGGTTATATTAGGCGCACACAATTAAAAACATGCTAGATCTTATTTTTGGGATACATCCTATTTTTGGGGAAATATATATATAGTTAGTGTGTGTGTGTGTGTGTGTGTGTGTGTGAAAGAGAGAGAGACAGAGAGAGGGGGGAGGGAGGGAGGGAGAGAGGGAGGGAGGAGATTTTAGTTAATTGTGTGTAAAGAACTGTTATGGTAAGGAACAAGGTGTTCACATTGCCAGAGGCACTGAGGCACTTCTGGGTTAAAAGGATTAGCTGGTGACATAACTGTTGCTGGAGGAGGGGGAGAATGCCCAGTTGCCAGTTTCTTTCATGTCCCCAGCAGGAAAAATGGAGTGAAGGATGGAACCTCATCCTGCCCTACAGCAGCATTCGGGTCTCAAAACATGAGCTTGCTCTTGTCAAGCCAGGATCCTAAACATGTGAGCCACTATGCTCATCAATAAGGTGTTGTACTGGCACCAAGGTTTGAGTTCACACTTCCCAGTGGGAGTTGACCAGATGACTTTGGCCTAGTCACACTCTCACTACAAACCACCTCACCAGCGCTGTTGCTGTGAGCAACGGGAGGAAGGAATACTATGCCTGCTTCCTTAAGACCCTGTTTGAAAGCAGGATATAAATGTAACGTTGATTCATTTGATTTTTATTTATTAATTATTTATTCACCAAACAAATTTATATGGCTGCCCAAATCACATACAGGTGACTTTAGCTGGCGTGCAACATTAAAAATCCACAGTATAAAAACCCACCCCACCCTCCCATAGCTGCAGCAGCAGCAAAATCCCATCAGTCACTTGATCAGCTCCATTTGTGGTCCCCAGGACCACTGAAAAAACCCACATCTTCAAAAAAAAAAAAAGGCAGCAGGGTGGAGCCCAACCATAATAAAAATGCCTTCCAGGTAAAAATATTGAATAATTTAGAGAAATGTCGTAGCTCAAGCGAAACATTCTGAAAAATTTCAGAAAGAGTAAATACTTGGATTGCCCAGAAAGTATTAAGCCAATTGCACGCAATGTTGCCGCTCCATTTAAATTGGCAATGAGAGGGAAAAATGCATGTACAAAATCTAAAGGGGGCACTGTTGAACTGCACAGAGAAGCAAACGCAAGAGGATTGCACTTAAAAATAGCTGATTTGCAAGTTTGTTGTAAATATTGAGATGTAATGAAAAATACTTTGTAAAGGTTAACAAGAATAGTGAGGAATAGAGAACAGAGAAAAAGCGGAAGCAATTTGCATTTCTTTGAAAAACCAGCAGAGTGCAGAGCCCCGTAATATTTTCCTTCAGTGTGGAAAATACTGTGATATATAGCAATCATATCAGGAAGAGTCAGGAGCCTCATTCAAGGATTTAGTATCTGGAATGCTTACTGAGATTCTCAGCCACCCAAATCATGATTCAGAGGTGGTATTCAGCAGGTTCTGACCAGTTCTGGAGAATCGGTAGCAGAAACTTTGAGTAGTCCAGAGAACCGGTAAATACCACCTCTGACTGGCCCTGCCCCCATCTATTCTCTGCCTCCCGAGTCCCAGCTGATCGGGAAGAAATAGGGATTTTGCAGTAACCTTCCCCTGGAGTGGGGAGGGGATAGAGATTTTACAGTATCCTTCCCCTGTCACGCCTACCAAGCCACACCCACCAAGCCAAACCACGCCCACCAAAGCCACAGAACTGGTAGTAAAATTTTTGAATCCCACCACTGTCATGGTTGTCCCAAAGGTGCTTTTTCAAGAGAAACTTGAGGGGTTTTTTTTGCTTTTTCCTTGAACTTCTTTTGCTTCTCGTCCAAGAAACTTCTTCAGTCCTCTTCAGAACTGAAGAAGCTTCATGGATGAGAAGCAAAACATCTTCAAGGAAAAACAAAGAAAGTCCAGTTGCTTCTTGAAAAAGCACCTTTGGGATTCCAGGTAATCCCACTTCACCAACCACATCCTGTGGTTCAAGTGACATTGTAGCACTGGAGGGTAAAACAGAATGCTCTTGTAGTGACAGTTTGGTGTTCCTTAATACAGATAGTCCTCTACTTACGACCACACTTGAGCCCAAAATTTATGTTGCTAAGTGAGAAATTTGTTAACTGAATTTTGCCCCATTTTATGACTTGCCACTTTTGTTAACTGAATCACTGTCGTTCTTAGATTAGCAACACCGTTGTTAAGTGAACCTGGTTTTCCCATTGACACTGCTCATCAGAAGTTTGCAAAAGATGATCACATGACCCCGGGACACTGCAACCGTCATAAATATGAGTCAGCTGTCAAGCATATAAATCACATGACCATTAGGATGCTGCAGTGGTCATAAATGTGAAAAATAAGTCACTATTTTCAGTGTCATTGTAACTTCAAAGGGACACTAAATGAACTGCTATTAGTGAAGGACTACCTGCATTGTGGAGCAACTGTGTAATGCAGAGCATTGACCTAAGATCCTTATCATTAAGATGAAATAGCAATGGATGATATATATGCAATCCCAGATTCCCTGACAAGAATGTGCAGGGTTAGAATAAAATGGGAATATAAAATAGAATAAGCATAGAATAAGAGTCAAAGTGTGTTTAAGGTTAACCAAACACTCCTAAAATGGTTGATAAAACTAGAAATAGTTGTTACTGATACAAATTGCTGTTTGCTTTATAATTTCATTTTCTTTGTTTGATTTATATCTCACCTTTACTCCAAGAGCTCAGCATGGTGTCCCTAGCACGGTTGCTTTCTGTTTTTACCCACAATAATTTCCATAACTGGTAAAATGGGCTTAGAAGCAGGACTGACCCAAATCCACCATCCAGGGAGTTGCTGTGACTGACAAGGAGTTAGAATCGGGGACCCCAACTGTTCCCTCTTTCCCTTCCTCACTTACACACACATAAATAGATACACTCAGTTTGATTCTGGTTCAAGCCAGAATCTTGTATGAATACACACTGCAATCCTGCAGAGTTTCATTTTAACAAAAGTCATATTAACGGAACGGAACACATCTCGTTAGATAGAAGTTCCCTGAGGATGGGCTCCAGCACGAGTCTGAAAGCTTGGAAGACTAAACCTCTGGTCCCTGTGACTGATCCTGCAACATTATCCTGGGATACGTATATTTGCAATTTGCATCAGTAACAACTATTACTACTTTTATCAATGTAGTACACTTATATTCATAAGTGTCATATTGCCATCTGCTGGCTAATTTCTACCCAATATTCTCAGTAAAGCAATTAAGGCAGAATGGGACAACTCACTTCAGCTAACTCACCATGGTCAACGCGCCATGGTCAATTCATCGCCGCCAACTCACTGTGGAACAACTTACCACAGCCAACTTGCCTGTGAAGGAAAATTCACTGCGGGACATTTCAACAATCCCATTTAATTATTTAAAATAATTGTAAAAGTTATTTTAATTTTTGTCATTCACGTTTTAATGATTCACGTAATGATTCTATTTGACTATTTCTTTGATATTAGTGTGACTTGTCGGTAGCAAGTTGGCCATGGACTCCATAAAAGGGCCACCTATCTAAATTAGAAACAAAGAAAGTCGACTCCGTATCCCAATTCCTTCATAACAGACTAACAGCCTTGGAAAACTTTCCCAATGCTAGTATTGATTTTCTCAGAATTCCTAGTCTTCATTGCTTCGGGCATGTTCAATATATCTGAAGAATGAGTCGGACCATTTCAAAAAGCCATATAGGTGGAGATAATTTGCTGCTGGGAGAAAAATAAAGCGTTATCTTGAATACATTTTAAGAAAATACATTTCTCGAGTCCCTAAAGCACTATAAGGCTGCTTTGTGTTTTGAGAGGAGTTTGTAGTTTTGTTGCAGCAGACTAAACATGGCTATCCCTCTGGAAACAGAGCCATGTTTATAACAGTGGCAGATTTCACATTGTATGACGCAGCTGCATGAGAGTGTTTACTAACTGAATGTGTGTCTATGTGTATGTATATGTATATATATATATATGTGTGTGTGTGTGTGTGTATGTGCACATACACACACACTGTACATACAATGTGTGCGTGTGTGCATATGTGTGTGTGTATTCAAGATCACTCTCTAATATCTAATAAGTGGAGAAGAGGAAGGCTATTTTGATTCTTGGGTAGGGAGAGGAAAGCCGAACACAGGCGCAGAGCAGAACTGAGCGTTGAAAAAGATTTTTCAATTTATCAGGATTAGCATGTAGCACTTGCAGTGACAGGTGTTTCCTTTATGCCTTGTCCAAAGTCTGGGAAGTAGTTTGTCATTAAGTACTGCATTCAGTGTGTATCTCAATTTCAATATAACTGGAGGGCCCAAGGCTTTGTTAGGTCCTTGTTTTTACATCTGACCTCGGCCAGCTGGAATCCATTGTCTTTAGCGTAATGTAACAGCTGACATAACATAACGGGTATCAAGCTGAAAAGCCAAAGCAGCCTGGTGAACTGATGAAAATGAGGGGGCAAAAGCAATGGAGAGGTTGGGACGGGTATTACAGCACCCTGATTCAAAAGTGGAGAGCTGCTTTCTGTTTTCCCTGGGGGAATTAGCCAGGAAATAAAGAGATGAGCCTGCTGATGCTCTGTTTGCAATTGATTACATATGATAGACTACCAGGGGCAGGTTTGGGCTTGCCAGCTGTCACTTGCTGGTAGCTATTGAATTGCTTCAAGTGGCTCCTGGGGGAGATGGGCCTGCAATTGCAGGTGTTGTGGGATTGCATAACTGCAGTGAATACTGATGGGCTGGTTTTAGAAAATACGTGGAATAAATGCATTTGATGTTTTATTTTCTAATACGCAATGGGCAAAATCTATCCCCTGCTTTTAATTCTTTTACAGATAAAGTGGCTTGATTTCTTAAGACACCTTCGAGAGGTATCCATGGAGAGAGAGGCTAATGCATTTTTGGTTTTAATCAGATTTTCTAAGGGAAACAATGCTCCAATTCCATGTTTTGCTTGTAAATCAGATTTAAGACGTGGGTCTCCCAGAAGAATTGATTGGAGGGGGTGGCGACTCTTCCTCCTGTTAACTTTTATATGCAAAAGTCCTCACATGTTATTTCTGATTACTCGGTTCTGCTCTGCTCAGATCTTATTTTTTCCTATGTTAATTTAATACAGCGATGGACAAACTTGAATAGGATTCGCACCTCACATGGCATCTGCCTGGATTTACTGTATAAATGAGGCATAGTATCCTCCATTCAGTGTGACTGCTGGGTCCCATGTCAAAGTGCAGATCACATTGTAACCAGCTGCAAGCTGAGCGCATATAGCAGTCCAGGATCTGATTTTCTCAGATAAATGATGCTGCACTTCAATGGTTAGATGGCCTAGTGCAGTGCCCGCCTGCCTTTTGGGCACCATGAATCAGTTCCATGAAGGGATGTCTCCAGTGGTATGTTGCTCTTACTGTCACTACCGGTACGCTGCTCACGCGGTCACACTTTCTGTTTGTGCACACGCCTGACTTGCACTGTGCGTGCGTGCGCAATCCACCGCTCCTGTGACAACCAGCTGCTTGTTGGGGCTTGCATAGGCACCGCATGCTGTGTGCATGTGCGTAATTGGCCCTTTGCCTTAAAAACAGGTATATTAGGCAGGTGGGCCAAAAGAGCCACTGTACTGGTAGCCTCTCAGCTGCTCCGGGCCACTACCGGTATGGCCGTACAGGGCCAAACTGGCAGCAACCCACCTCTGGACATCTCCCACGGACCAGCAGGGGCATGCTTTCACATATTGCCTGTATCCCATGGATGGGGCTTCGCTTATATCTCTAGCCTGGTTTCTAGCGTGCCACAGACTGATGCCAATCCACAGACTGAGGGTTCCAGGACCCCTGGCCTAGAGATTGGTATCTGAATATAGATCCTTTTATCATTTATATTTTACAGGTAGTGCTCAATTTATGACCATAATTGACTCCAAAATTTCTGTTGCTAAGTGAGACATTTGTTAAGAGAGTTTTGCCCCATTTTATGACCTTTCTTGCCACAGTTGTTAAGTGAATTACTGCAATTATTAAGTTGGGAACAAGGTTGTTAACTGAATCTGGCTTCCCCATTGACTTTGCTTGTCAGAAAGTCATAAAAGGTGATCCATGACCCTGTCATACTACAGCCGTCGAAAAGATGAATGAATTGCCAAGCATTTGAATTTTGATCAGGTGACCATGGGGATGCTACAATGGCTGTAAGTGTGAAAAATGGTCATAAGTCACTTTTTTCAGTGCCGTTATAACTTTGAATGGTCACGAAATGCTGTTTTAAGTTGAGGGCTACCTGTACTATGTTTGTAATTTAGGTGAAACATTTATATATATTGTTAAATCCGTGCATATTATGCCATACGTTAATTAAATAAATCTAATACACATTTTAAAAGTTCATGGGATCAGATATGAAGGTATTTCCAGCCTCAGGATTTCTAGCTGAAGTTCTCCCCTCTTTCTGCCATAAATTCATGGGGAATCTGGACATTGTCAACGTCAAGTTGCATAACTTGCATTTTGCTTACATTTTCTCATCTTTTACCTTACCGTGGATGTTAGATATTCACTCTAACTACCATGGTTTCCACCAAGATCCTCTGTTCCGGGGGAACAGAAGTACAATCCTATTGGTTGAGAGGTCTGACAGCTCCCTATAAAAGGGCTGATGTTGGACCAAGCAGTTGCTGGATTGTACATACTGTTCTACTGTTAATAAAGAGCTGTTGTTGCTATAAGCCTGTGTCTGCCTTCTCAATACCCAATCTAACACTGGCGATGAAGGTGGGATTGGAAGGCAAATAGGCGAAGAAGAAGAACAGTGAATCCAACAAGTAGATCCAGCCCAGAGCTCTCGGCGCGGCATCGAACGACCATTTTGAGCGGCAAACTCAAATCGCCCTCTGTACGAAAATGGCCATGCCTGCCAACTCCATATGACCCAGTGGCTGAACACTGGGAATTGTACATGTTATGATTTGAATGCTTCCTCAAGGCAAACGACCTCATGGGCATCCCGGAAAGCTGAAAGAACAACCTTTTTCTGGGTTACTGCAGCCAAGAGGTTTTTGAAACAGCAAAGAACCTGTCGGAGCCAACCCCACTCCAAGCAGTTCCCTGGGCGGCATTACAACAGACTTTGAAAACCCACTATGCGCCCAAACCATCGAGGCACGTTCGCTGCCACGAATTCAATATTAGGAACCAGAGGGCGAATCAATCAATGAGTACATGGCAGCACTTCATAAGGCAGCTGCCTATTGCGAGTTCCGTGACATGGACGACTTAATATTGGACCGCATCATCTGCGGTGTGCGGGACATTAATCTGCAGAGAAGATTGCTTGCCAGATCAAATCTGTCTCTGCAGATCGCACTCGATGAAGCCAGAACGTCCGAGTCAGCAGACAAGTCAATGGAGACCTTGCAGCGCCAACAAAACGTGCCACAAGCTGCGCAGAAGCAAACGCACATTCACCACGAGGCCGCAGAGCCCGAGCAATCTGACAGCGAAGAAATTGACAGCTACCGCATGCGCAGTAGCTGCACAAAGCCGGCATGAAAATTCAATTCACGTTTGCAGCCTTGTGCAAGCTGTGGAGGAGACCATGCCCGGTCTACTTGCCGTTTCCGAGATGCAACCTGTCAGTGTTGCGAACGAAAGGGGCACATTGCCAAAGTGTGCTGGAGCGAATTCCCTGCCACCACATGGCAGCCAAAAAATACTCCAAACCGCTAACAGAGACCCATCCCAGGGGCCTGGCAGAAACCACAAGGGCACCCAGAGAGAGAAACAAAGGTTACCTATCACACTGCGATAGGACAAGTCCACACCAGGCGGCCAAAAAAACTGAAGATCACTGTCCACTCCTTGTGAGCTCGAGATAGACACTGGATCATCATTAACGATCATGTCATGGTCGACCCTGAAGCAAGCCATCCCGACCTTGAAAAAGCAGCACCTTCGCACCCCTGCCAGACTACCAGGGGAACCAAGTCCCCATCGTAGGCCAGGGCACCTTCCGTGTGAGGTTCAAAGAATTCTGCACAAACTTCCTGTGACCGTGGCCTGTGACAACCTGCAGAGCCTCCTGGGGCTTGATTGGTTCCAAGCCCTGGCATTGGAAGTGACTAGAATCAACTCTGTGAAGGAAGATGGCGCAGAGACCATATTTAAGGAGTTCGAGGATGTCTTCGGTCCCGGTCTCGGTAAGTATGTGGTGACGCCAATCTCCTTTAGCTTGGACCCTAACATAGTGCCAATTAGGCTGAAACTCAGGAGAGTACCTTTCGCTCTCCACCCTAAAATTGACAGGGAAATTGACAAGCTCATGAGCCAGGGAATCCTAGAACCAGTCGACCATGCTCGCTGGGAGACCCCTTTTGTGACTCCGGTCAAGCCTGATGGGTCAGTCCACATCTGCGCAGACTATAAATGTACAATTAACAACGCGCTACAACAAAGAGCATACCCAGTACCCATTGTACAGCACATTCGCTACGCCCAGGCAAAATCTTTGCTAAATTAGACATGGCGCAGGCATACCAACAGTTGCCTGTAGATGGCGCTACAGCAGAGGCTCAAACCATTGTGATGCACAGGGGTACATTCAAATGCCACCGCCTGCAATTTGGTGTTAGTATCGCCCCTGGACTGTTCCAAAGCATCATGGAACGGCTTTTGCAGGGGATACCAGGAGTCGTCCCCTATTTTGACGACATCTTGATATCGGCTGCAAACAAGGTGCAACTTTTAAAATGAGTTTGAATGGTTTTGGCAAACACGGGTTGATCACTATTTGTTAATCCAACACATCACATCAAGTGCCACTACCGGGAGGAGCCCCTCCAAGCTTCTCATGGGTCGCCGGGTAAGATCCCACTTAGACCGGCTGCACCCAAACTATTCTGCCATATTGCACCCTGACTCCTCAAGCAAAATTCGAAACTTTAGTGTAGGGGACTCGGTATACGCCCACAACTACGCTGGGGGAACTCTGTGGATCCCTGCCATGGTAATAGGCATTACCGGGCCTCGTTCTTATCTTTTAGAGCTCGAGGATGGTAGAAACTGGAGGAGGCATATTGACCAACTCCGTGGCCGCCTCTCCAACTCCACACTTAGAACACCAGATGCAACTCCCGAACAAATCAGCCAAAGCCCTACCCAAAAGGAGCAAACACTCACTCCTTCTATAGCCAGCTCAAGCCCGAGGATACCGGGGGACTTATCTGAATTTGCTGCAGTCTCACAGCAAGCTCCAAATGAGCAAATCCCAGAAGCTTCAGCCGCGGCCTGGGAAAAGTTCCAGGAGGTTCCACCAAGCGGAGCTGGAGAGCAGACAGGTCCATCTGACCTGCCCAAAGGAACGGTTCCAATTGAACTGCGCAGGTCTGGTAGGACTAAACAAAAACCCGCCTACCTGCGTGATTACATGACCAATAGAAACATCCCAACTAAGAGGGGAGGGGTGTTAGATATTCACTCTAACTACCATGGTTTCCACCAAGGTCCTCTGTTCCGGGGGGAACAGAAGTACAATCCTATTGGTTTAGAGGTCTGACAGCTCCCTATAAAAGGGCTGCTGTCAGACCAAGCAGTTGCTGGATTGTACATACTGTTCTACTGTTAATAAAGAGCTGTTGTTGCTATAAGCCTCTGTCTGCCTTCTCAATAACCAATCTAACAGTGGAAAATTCAGTAAGGACAGTAATTAGTGTAGCAGCACTATATTTTTGCAAGTATGAATAGGAAAATATTCCATGGTTGTCCAGAAGGAGGACTTCTCTTTGGGAAGATATTTTTCCTTTCCTTTTTCTATTTTTGCCCCTACTTGTTTAGTTATTGAATAATTCTGTATCTAGCATAGCAAGCACTGTAATCTGCTTTGCTTTCTCTTCTCTACCTTTTGTTGCAAAACATTTTTTAAAAGAACTTGTTTTGTTTAGCAATTTCCATTGCCATCTTTGTCTACAAAGTTGTCAGCAAATAAATTACTTCTTGAGCATTCCCTCTCTCTTGAAATGAGCAAATTTCCTGAACTACAAGTGGCCAGTTAATAGAGCCATGATGGCGAATTTATGGCACGTGTGCCACAAATGGCACGCAGTGCCCTCTCTGTTGGCACATGAGCCATGGCCCCAGTTCAGTTCTACTGCGCATGGATGTGCGCCTCCTGCCAGCCAGCTAGTCTTTGGGACTCTGCCACGCATGCACAAAGGGCGGTGCATGTACGGGGGCATGCACGCATGGGGGTATGTGCAGGACATGCATGGGGGCATGCATGGGGCATGCATACATGGGGGCATGCATGGGGCATGAATGGGGCGCATGCACAGATGCGGGGAAGGCCTGGGCATGGGCAGGGTGCATGTGCGGGGCCGCACACGTATTGCATTTGGGGGGGGTCACGCATGCACATGCACATTCACGCATGCATGCTTTGGACACTCGATCCAGAAAAGATTAGCCATCACTATACTGGAGGATACTTCTATTCTGTTGTTTTTCCTTTCCTATTTTAAATTGGTCAGTTTTTATTTATAGGAACTAAATTATTGGCCAAGATTGGGGGGAAAGAGATTGAATTAATCTAGGAAATATATTTTGTTGAAATTAGAATCTTGAATCAGAATCTAGAATCTGTTGAATCTAGGAAACGCATTTTGTTCAAACACGAATTTCAGCAAATTTAGAAAAATAAAGCTCGCAATATTTTGAAATTGATCAGGGAGGCCAGGCATAACTTTGAAAGGTTGCTAAGGACACCTTATATTTTTAGAACTTTAAATGAGTCATGTGTTGAACACACTAGAGGTAATTTCAAGGTACAGTGGGACCTTGGGTTCCGAACGGCTCAGACGATGAACAATTTGGGTGCCAACCCAAAAATCTGCTAAATGTTTCACTCATGTAACGAACACATCCTTGGGTGCCGAAGAAACACAGCTGCACCATTTTGGGGGGATGACCAAAATAATTCATGTATTGATTTTACTTGGAAGCTTCATTGTTAAAGAAAGAATAGGTTGTGACTATAAGGAATATAAAAGGCAAGAAATCTAAATCATTTAGGTTTTATCCACTATGTGGGGGGGGGGGGGAAACACTGAATTGGAAAAAGAACTTAAAATATTTTTAGGGAAAATTCTCCTCTTCAAATAACTATGATTCAAATAAACATACTTTTCTCGATATTTATACTTTATGCAAGTATAAAAAAGAGCTGATGAAATAGTTTTATGAGTTTTATGAGAAACAATATCAGATAATAGGAAATGAAACAGGATGCAAATGCAACTGCTTTTAGCTTCTCAAATTTTAGAACAATCACCTGAGGAGCAACTTTGCAACTGTCCAATTTGTCTGAAGTGGAAAATTGTCTGACCTATATTTCCAGATGGGGCATAATGAGCCAGAGAGATAAAATGCAATTTAATGCAATTCTGTTTATAGTTTACAATAGAAAACATTAAATTTTGAGCATCTGAGAGCTTTCCACCTGGAAGCACCCTCTTTCATGTGTTTCGTTTTCAAGCCAGGAACTGAAGATTTTATGTTAAAGACATGCATCTGTTGTATTGTGCTGTGTATTTATATTAGCAAATAACTTTCTGACTTTTTGGCCTCTTACATAGCTATTACAGTCTTTCAGCAATATTGTCTGCTTTATAAATAATGTATGCATTGGATCAGATCAGACTAATTGTCACAGCAAGTTGATTTCCATTAAGATTACATTTCTGTTGAAGTGATGTCCCGGTGTTTGGAAGCCGTCGGGGTCTGGATGGGGGACAACAGACTCAAACTCAACCCCTCCAAGACTGAGTGGCTGTGGCTACCGGCGCCTCGGTTCAGCCAGCTGACCCCATCGCTGGCCATAGGGGGCGAGCAATTGCCCCCTGTGGAACGGGCGCGCAATTTGGGCGTCCTCCTAGATGCCCGGCTGTCAATGGATGACCATGTGGCAGCCGTGGCAAGGGGGGCGTTCCACCAGGTTCGCCTGGTGCGCCAATTGCGCCCCCTTCTGGATCGGGATGCCCTACACACAGTCACTCATGCGCTGGTGACGTCTCGTCTAGACTACTGTAACGCTCTCTACATGGGGCTTCCCTTGGGACGCGCCCGGAGACTGCAGCTAGTCCAGAACGCGGCCGCGCGGGTTGTCATGGGGAGCTCTAGATACTCCCATGTAACACCTCTCCTGCGCGAGCTGCACTGGCTACCTGTAGTTTTTCGGGTGTGTTTCAAGGTCCTGATTACCACCTTTAAAGCGCTGCATGGCACAGGACCTAGTTACTTGCGGGATCGCATCCTCCCACATACATCCCTGCGGCCAATCCGCTCTCACAGGGAGGGGCTTCTCCAGGTGCCGTCCACTAGGCAATGCCAGCGGGCGACGCCAAGGAGTAGGGCCTTCTCTGTGATGGGCCCAACCCTCTGGAATGACCTCCCCCCCGATATCAGAACCACCACAGACTTCCGCTCCTTCCGACAAAAATTGAAGACTCACCTGTTTCGATTAGCTGGCCTGGCATAATTATAATTGTGACAACTGTTACCTCCTGGAAACATTCTTACCTGGTTATTTATAGGGTACGGTTTTAAATTTAACTGATTTTAGGGTTTTTAGAACCAGATTTATATTCTTCCGTACAGTTCTTTTTAAATTTTTAACCTCCTCCTTATGTGTATTTATATCTGTATTTATATTTGTATTTGATACTTATTGTTTGTTGTGTGGACTGTACACCGCCCCGAGTCCTTTTCGGGAGAGGGGGCGGTCTAGAAATTCGAAGAAAATAAAAATAAATAAATAAATTTTATTCTCAATTATGTCTGCTTTTAAGGGAATAAGGAATAGCAATTATAGGATATAAACATGTTTTAATGTTTAATTATACCGATTAGCCTCCTATATATCAACCAATAGTGAAACAACAAAATAGCAAGTATGGAAAGTTTGAGAGAAGAGAAATGGTTTCACTTAAATTTGCTGAAAGTATATTCAAGCACAGATGTACAGTAGTTGTGAGGGGAAGTGCCATAATATGAGACCAACTACTGGAAATAATTTCAGGAAGTGCTAGAGTTAGTTTTACATAATTTGTTAATTTGTCAGGTGGTCGCCCCTTGCTTATTTGGCAACTGTACTGGAAAAATAGATGTCTGGACTATCCAATCAATTTATTTGATACATGGACTTTTATCATTCACCTGAAATAAATCAGAATATAATGTAACTGGAATATGGTAGGCCTTCCTTCCTTCCTTCCGTCCGTCCGTCCGTCCGTCTGTCTACAAATAACTTTTCATATTCCAAGGGCTACGCAAACTTACTGAGGTCATGTCATTGCATTATACAAGCTTGTCAATCGGCTCACATTTAGCGCCATTTGCAGTGTCCTGCAGTCATATGATTGTGATGTTTGATGTTTTTTGCTGCTTCAGCCCATTGGGTTGCTTACATAGACTTGAGATAGTTATCCTGCTTTGAAGAGTTTGGGTTCAAAACCAGAGAGGGGAATCACAGATTTTGCATTTCGTTTCAGAGATAGGGGTAGTTAAGAACGATATGCTGGCAAACCGCAAGCCAATGGTCCCGCTGGATAGATTGTATTCTGATAACAGTATTAATACACCCTGTAAGCCTGTTTGGAATATACAATATTTCTAGTACCACTAGAAATTGTTGGCACAAGTATATAGAATGTGCTGTTTCTAGAGAATCAGTGAGAAATAGTATGTTGGAAACTACAATTAAACTACAATTAAAAATTAAGGATTTGTAAAAAAAAATTGCATTTATATGTAGCCAAAATCTGTTAACCATAACAATATTACAACTGCCAATGGACCGTTGGCAGTTGCAACACTGAAAATTGTGACTTATGACTGTTTTTTCACAGTTATGAGCACCGTAGCATGCCCATGGTCATGTGATTAAAATTCAGACGCTTGGCAACTGACTGGTATTTATGATGGTTGCAGTGTGCCGGGGTCATGTGATCCCCTTCTGTGACCTTCTGATAAGCAAAGTCAATGGGGAAGCCAGATTTATTTAACAACCGTGTTATTGACTTAACAACTGCAGTGATTCACTTAACAACTGTGGCAAGAAAGGGTGTAAAATGGGGCAAAAGTCACTTAACAAATGTCTCCTATAGTAAACAGAAATTTTGGATTCAGTTGTGATTGTAGGTCTAGGACTACTTGTACCTGCCTTTTTAACCAACTGTGGGTTTCTCACAATGGTTAATGGAAGTGTATAGAGAGAAGCAAAGTAGTTGTTCAGCTTAATTTTTCCAATGAAAAGACAGTCAGTTCTATTTTTAGTGTTCCCCGAGCTAAAAGATAAGCTCTTGCTATTGTTTTCAAATTCAGAGAATGAATTCCAAACAAGATCTCTTCTCACCCTTGCATAAGCCTGATATTCAAATTGCTGGTCCTTTAACAGTTCTGTAAAGAATGCAGATTATAATTTACCTACGCTAGTCTTCAGATGGCCTTGAAACAGTTGCTGAACCAGATTTTTTATTGCCCTAAGAGGGAGTCCTTCAGCTAGTAGGACTTTCTTGGAGCTCTCCAAGGTCCTGCTTCCTGCTAGTATGTCTTCTTGTCCTATCTTCTAATGCCATGTGCTATGCCTGCCTGATTTTAACAACCTTGTTTAACCAGATTGGACTAAAATACTTGATGACTTAGTTATAGCACTATTGAATTCTCTTTTGATCCATTGAATTGAATAATCTTGTTGCCTCCTTTTCCTTATCCTCTTTTTCCTCTTCTTTTTCTTTCGATAGATCAGCTTTCTGCGTGATGCCATAATTATTTTTCTTGATATAGCATTTGACTTGCATGCTACCATTCAGTTCAGGTCTTGGAAAAGTTAAATCCAAGTAAACATAGTAATAGTTTTCTTGAAAGTCTTTGGTCTGTGTTTTATCTCAGTTTGCAATTATTGGGGATATGCATTTTGAAATTGTGAAATCTCATGTGGAATTGCGGTCATAATACCTCTTCCATCTGATAATGCAATTTGGTATAAAAAGAAATAGAAGAAGGCATCCTGTAAATTGTGTGCATTTCTATAGAGAGCTAGGAAACGTTCCTCCTTAAAACTCTGAAGAAGCATTGCCAACAATGTAAATTGGACTGACTTAAACAGATAGATGATCTAATGTCCTAAGAAGGATGGCTCTTGTAGAAGATTTTGAAGGACAAGATAGGTGCCTTAAGCTTTACAAAAAAGCCAAAAGAATAAAAGAAATATAGGCTTAATGCAAAACAGCTGCTGATTCATGTAATAGATTACATTGAGCACTTATTCATATTTATATCTCCACGAATCTATGTGCCATACCCTAAAAAATAGAAAGAAACATGGACATTTAGAAGCTGGGGAGCATGTTAACATAATAGGATTCCTACATTTGAGTGGAAAATTAATTTGCAAAATGAAGCATTTTGCTTTACCTTAAAAAGTACATTTGCGGAATATATTTTAGAAGAAAGTACAACAGATTTATAGTCAGTACCAAAATAATTCATAATGGACAGGTTGGAGTCTGCAATGTTTCCTTTTCTTCTACTCTTCATCTAATAAGTAAACAACATTTAAAAATCAACCCAGTTAAATCAACATAATTTTACTAGTATCTTTGAAGTCTTGTGTCTGTATTTATTCTAGTAAACCCTTACAGGCAAAAAGTTCAAAACACTGTTGGCTATTTTTTTTTAAAAAAAGATGTATTTGTTTTTGTTTATTTTAGCCAGTTGAATCATTAAGTCTCTTCAAGTTTTAGATAGTGAGCTTCACATAATATCATCTGTCACTTCATGTCAAGAATTTAAAAGTGATGCCACCATGTTCAAATTGCAGCATCTGGATCCCAGACTTGTGTTCTTATGTGGTAGGTAAAGAGGGTTTTTTTTTTTCCCTTCAGGGCAATCTTGTTGTTTCTTCTCAGAAATTTCTCATCTGTGTGATGACTCTGTCTCTGCTGTGGAGGTTGGACATCTATGCAGCTGGTGTTGTCAGAAAGCTTTTTCTCCCCAGGGAAAATGCATCTTAAACTGTATCTCAGTCAATTGCAATAAAATCTGTGAATGGGCTGTGCTGCTCTAATATTAAAAAATGGGGAGAAACCAAGCTGCAAATCAAAAGGTTTATGGGATAATAGGTGATAAACTGTTCAGTATATGTCTATGCATTTGTGTTTCTTTTTTCTTCTCCAAATTATTTCTTTTAAGTGGAGGAAAGTGCACAGTTTCTGTTCGACAGCTGTCAGCTTCAGTTTCAAGTTTTCCAAATCATTTGTTCTGTGTGAGGCGTTCTTTTTCAAGAAGCACAGTAGGAACTGATGCTTAATAGTTGAGAAATAATTCTCTTTTACTACTTTTAACATCAAAAGACAAGAATCAGTTCATTTTAAATTTAAACTTTAATTTTAATCTTTAAATTCAGAAGCATCGGGAAGTATTTTTTAAAAAAAAAATCAGAAAGAGGCAAATGTGTAATTTGTAATTACAATTAGCTGCCAAAAGTGTACTTTGCAAATAACTGATATGTTAAAAAGGGTGATAAACTGGGTTTTATCGCTTCATTTTTATCCTTTGTTTCCAGCAGAACAGATGCTTTCCAAATAAATGAAACTGGTTGTGCGTAATTCACCCCTAAGCTTGGTTGCAGTTATTACCATAAACCAAAATCTGATGGGGGCGGACTTGTGGTCTTCTAGAGATGTTTGGGGACTTTCATCAGCCTCAGCATGCATAGCCAATGGGAATAAATAATAGGAGTCAGACCACTGGTTTATCCAACCTGATATTGTTGATGTTAATTAGCAGGAACTCTGCTTCATGAAAGAGTTTTTTCCATTCTCCCTTGGAATGCTGAGTTTTGAACCTTGGGGTTATTTTGCATGCATTGTATTTCTGATTTATGGATTTAGCATGCCGTATTAGAATTGCAAATTTAGAGTGAAAAAAACTCACAGAATTATAGGATTGGGAACACCTTCAAGATTTTTTAGTCTAATCCCCTGCCCAAGACAGGAATCCTCAAACTGCCCCAGACAATTGGTTGTTCAAGGTTTACTGAAAAGCCTTCATTGATATAGAATCCAGGATTCCCAAAGGCAGGTTATTCCACTGCTTAATAGTTGTTCTAGTTAGGAAAATCTTCTTTATTTTGAATTTGAATCTCCATCTGTAAAGTTTTGACCCATGGATTCTTGCCCAAACCTCAAGGATATGGAGAATAAACCCATATTCTTCTCCTCTAAAAGGCCTTCAAGTATTTGAAGTCTGATACTGGATCTGCCCTTAGCCTTTTCTTCTATAGATTAAACATACTCTTCCCTTTACCATTCTTCACAGAAACCCCTCACAAACTTTGACACTCTTCTCTGCTCCCCCCCCCCCCCCAGTTCTTCAGCCTCTGGGATTCCTTCATCAGTCATTGAAAGAGTTAAAAGCAACAAACTTAACTGAATTTAGTTTTGAGCTGAGGACTTTTTAATATATAGGATCTTGCCATTAACCTCCAATAATTTTCATTCAGTACCTCTTTTTTCTTCTAGAATATGCAAGTATTAACTGGAGAGTGGACTTAGCCATTGAGAAATTTGACTTCTACCCAACTCTAGTCAGTGAACATGCTAGAATAACTTTGTAAATGCCAAAATTTTAGGGACTCTTCTGAAATAATGCTAGCCTTCCTATAATGCTAGCGGATAGCCTAGTTGGCTAAATGCTGAGTAGCAGTGGAACCTAAAGCATCTTTTCCAAAGTTCTTAGGTGGTAACATTTTTAAAGGGTGTATCCCTAGTTCTACTTAATCCCCCAAAAGATTTCATTCGGCAGCATTAAAATCTACCATAGTAAGTTTTATTAAAGAAAATCAGTGAGCCAGAAATAATAATATGCTCCTAGAGGAAGGTAAAAATCATGTGTGAGAAATGGGTGTCAGATGAAATGAATGTCCTAACTTAATTTCTGGGTAAACTAGACTACAGTCCTGACTGGGCGAAAAAAGTAAAGGTAGCCTTTGTAATACAGGTAGTCCTCGACTTGCAACCACAATTGAACCCAAACTTTCTGTTGCTAAGTGAGTCAGTTGTTACAACCTTTTACGACCTTTTTTTGCTACCGTTGTTAGGTGAATCACTGCGGCTGTCAGGTTAGTAACACGGTTGTTAAGTGAATCTGGCTTCCCCATTGACTTTGCTTGTCAGAAGGTTGCAAAAGATGATCACATAACCCCAAGACACTGCAACCGTCATAAATATGTGCCAGTTGCTAAGCATCTGGATTTTGACCATGTGACCATAGAAATATTGCAATGGTCATACCGTGTTTCCCTGAAAATACAACCTGTCCTGAAACTAAACCCTTGCGACATTTTTCGCGTGCGCAAAAATATAAGCCCACTCTAAAAAATAAACCTTCTGGACAATCCCCCCCCTCCGACCAGGCAGAGTACCGCTCGCCGACCTAGCGGTATCCCGAAGGCACCAAGCCACGGGAATGAGGTGGGGGCAAAGGTGCTTGCGTTGCTTGGTGCTTTCGGGGTACCGCTAGGTCAGTCAGCGGCGCTGTGCCCAGCTGAAGAGGGGGGGTTGCTGGGCAGCTGCTCTCTTGTGAGCGGGCTCCCGAAGAGCCGGGCACAGCCTCAGGGTCGAATGGCTGTGTTGCGCTGTCGCAGCAGCAACGCAGCAGCCATGAGGTGACCAAGCTTATGAGCAGCCGCCCGGCAACCCCCCTTTCCAGCTGGGTACAGCGCTGCTGACCGACCTAGCAGTACCTGGAAGGCACCAAGCAACGCGAGCGCCTGTTCGCCGCCCTACGCCTCCCGTGGCTCGGTGCCTTCGGAATGCCCCTAGGTGAGTGAATGGAGCTCTGCATGGCTGGAGGGGAGTTTCGCAGCGGCTTTTCCTCTCCCCGCTCGCGCAAAGGGCATCTGCGCTGCTGGCGCCGTCCGCCGGTTGGTTTTTTTTTTCAAAGCACGGAGGATGGATGCCGCTCTGGAAGTACGCTCTATGGTTGTACAATCTGCAGCCCACAACCATAGAGCGTACTTCCAGAGCGGCATCCATCCTCCGTGCTTTGAAAAAAAACCCAAGCGGCGGACGGCGCCAGCAGCGCAGATGCTCTTCGCGCGAGCGGGGAGCGGAAAAGCCGCTGTGAAACTCCCCTCCAGCCATGCAGAGCCCCATTCACTCACCTACGGGCATTCCGAAGGCACTGAGCCACGGGAGGCGGAGGGCGGCGAACAGGCGCTCGCGTTGCTTGGTGCCTTCCGGGTACTGCTAGGTTGGTCAGCGGCACTATACACAGCTGGAAAGGGGGGTTGCCGGGCGGCTGCTCATAAGCTTGGTCACCTCATGGCTGCTGCGTTGCTGCTGTGACAGCGCAACCTAGCCATTCGACCCTGAGGCTGTGCCCGGCTCTTCGGGAACCCAGTCACAAGGGAGCAGCCGCCCGGCAACCCAAAAATAATAAGCCCTCCCCTTTAATAAGCCCAAGGCCATATTTCGTGGGTCAAAAAAATATAAGACCCTGGCGTATTTTCGGGGAAACACGGTAAGTGTGAAGTATAGTCACAAGTCACTGTTTTCAGTGCTATTGTAACTTTGAACCATCACTAAATGAACCGCTGTAAAATGAGGGCTATCTGTACTAAGCACTGAAATGGGAGAAGAGATGAGAATAGGAATTAATTATTTCTTCCTTTTTTCCCAGGTAGGGGGGATGGCTGGAGAAAACATTTCTTGCAAATGAGAAGTGATTTGGATGTGACAGAAGATGTATTTGAGAAAGAGCTGTGTTTTGTTAAAAGCATATGACCCAATCACTAAATCAGGTCAATAGCTTAGAAACCCCCCGCCCCCAAGATATACACTGAAGAGCCATGGTGGAGCAGTGGTTAGAGTGCAGTATCGCAGGCTAATTCTGCTGACTGCCAGGGGCTTCAATCCTCACCAGGTCAAGGTTGACTCAGCCTTCCATCCTTCTGAGGTCAGTAAGATGTGGACCCAGATTTTTGAGGGGGGCATGTTGACAATATGCCGACTCTGTAAAACTGCTTACGGAGGGCTGTAAAGCACTGTCAAGCAGTATATAAGTGTAAGTGCTATTGCTATTGCTAGTTGGCAACCTCATATTTAATTCTCAGACTCACCCTCCAAATTGCCATCTGCTTTCTTGAATTGGTTACTGTGCTGGTCCTTATATCAGCTATATGGCCTAAAAAGGTCATACTGATTTAGATGCTTTTTTCCCCAATATCTAAGGATGGATTTTTCTTTGAGTTGGCCACATTTATGTCTTGAGTAAAGAATGGCAGAGTGAGTTTGGTTATTAATTTTATATATAACTACTTCTTAAAAATCAAATATAAAAACAAAATTAAGTCCATCACTGGATATTTGCAAAATTTCCCAACTATATCTTCTCTCCATCTTCCTTCCTTTCATAAACTAATCCTTGTATCTTTAATGTTTATATACTGGTAGTTTTCCTGTCAAGTTGATGTGTAGATTGCATTCTCTTTTTATCCAAGAAGAGGAAACAGATTCATTGCATATTTGGTGGGGTTGTTGCTCCGTGTGTGTGTGTGAGAGAGAGAGTGTGAGTGTGTGTGTGTGTGTGTGTGTCTCTAGATATCTATCTATCTATCTATCTATCTATCTATCTATCTATCTATCTATCTATCTACCTATCTACCTACCTACCTACGCTGGTCTTGTTGTATTCGGGTCTTTTCCCGTGTAAGAATAATCTTACACGGGAAAAGACCCGAAAATAAATAAATAAATATATATATATATATATATATATATATATATATATATATATATATATATATATATATATATATATATATATATATATATATATATATATTTTCAGGTGTTTATATATATTCTCCTTTGAGGAAGGTGATTGATGCCTACATTAAAGCAAGATCAAAGAAAAGGAGACAAAGGGGAGCTGCAGTTAACAAGAATGTTGAAACATGAAAACATATTGGATATACCTGGTGGTCTAGCTCTTGTTTATAAAAATAAATCTCATGAAAGATGCACTTATTTCTATTAGTCTGCAATGTATATGTCTAGACTGATGAGCATTTTTTTCAATATAACCACTTGAATACAGTAGTTGCTTCAAGGTTTAAAAGTCCTCTGTGAAAAAATAAATATCATGTTTTAAGTTGATGAAGGCATGTATTTATAAGACTCTTTGATTTACGAGACTGCATTCAAAAAGGAACAGTGTATTATTACCATCTTGTTCTCAGATCAGGCCCATAATCCAGTCATCCCGCTTATTGTTCAGATGGGTGACATATTTCTTTTATAGGGAAGAAACTAACAATCTACCAAAGAAAAGTCTATATAACAAATGAATGAAGGGTTGCAAGGAATTAAACAGAGCAACTCTTTTAAATTTGACTCTCTGAGTTGTTTTGTGAATATCTAGGGTTTGTGTGTGTGTGTGTTTTACTTTCTTCTTTCTTGATGTATAACAATAAAACTAAAACTCAAAGCAACCATCATCTCAAAAGAGGTTATGAGATTACAGTCTTTCAAAGACCGTTGCTTCAACTAAGCTTAAAACTAAACTTGTCAGTTTGACTTATACTCAGAAATAAAAGTGAATGTTACAGCAGCTATGAAATTGCTTATTACGGATGTTATCAGAGCGTAGCATAAAAGTGGCAAGCATCACCACAACAACCCTGTGAAGTAGTTTTAGGCTGAGAGAGATTGACTAGCCCCAAATGAGCATTGAGGGTAAACTTGAATTTAGGTCTCCTCGATACTAGTCCAGTGCTTTTCACACCATGTGACTGTATGTTACTTAACTGAAATGGTTATGTGTACATGCTTTGCATGCCTTTTGGAGATCTAAAAATGTCTCTCTCCATTTCACATTATTCTGCTACCTTTCTCTGCAAAAATTGTTATTGCAGTTTACACAAATGTTCCTATATTTCTTTATTGTAGCTTTATTTGGTCTATTCTAATTTCTTCATAGTTTTCAGAAACAGTCCAAATTTGGGATTTGTTTTCCTAAAGATTACGGAATTAAACATACATCATATTGCCCATGTTATCTTTTTCTATGATGATTCTAATTTTTGACAATGCTTCCTTTCTGAGATTAACATTGGATGCATCCTCCCCAAAATGTCTAATTTTTCATAAAGTGTGTGTGACCTCCCACCAGAATGCTATTAGTGTCTAAATAAAACATGTTATTGGCATTTTGCTTCTTTGTGTTGGCTGGATTAAGGCACCATTAATACTCTTCCATTCAATCCATCATTATATAGCCATTTACAGAAAAACGCTGTTATCTATTAAGAGCCATGGTGGTGCAGTGGTTAGAGTGCAATACTGCAGGCTACTTCTGCTGATTGCCGGCTGCCAGCAATTTGGCAGTTCGAATCTCACCAGACTCAAGGTTGTCACAGCCTTCCATCCTTCCAAGGTGGATAAAATGAGACCCAGATTGTTGAGGGAAATATGCTGACTCTGTAAACTGCTTAGAGAGGGCTGTGAAGCGGTCCAAGTGCTATTGCTATCTCAACTGAGACCATTGATAAAAAAGAAAAGGAGCTGAATGTTATAATCACGTTAATGATGTCTTGCAATGTCATATTAAAAGGTATGAAAGACGAGGTGAGACCTTAGGTAACTGTATGAACAGAATCCCAAGGAGCTGCATAAGCATAATAGATAGAAGAACCACCACACATTTAGACAAGAAGGAAAGTATAGATGGTGCAGATAAATAGTCCAGAAAGAACTGGAAGAATAAACAGGATTACACTCTTTATCTGCTAGTATAGCTAAACTAGCATGGTGACTCAGTTTACTGCAGGAGCAATAACTGTTTGTACTGGAATCATAAGATAATGAACATCTATGTTCAAAGGTAGCATATAATGTTTACCGGCATTCTGTGCAGCAGCATGGCACCAAGACAGAGCAGCAAGTTTTGCCAAACTTTATTAACTGGAAGACATAATCCAGGCTCTCAACCTTTACAACCTATTATCTAAATTCCCTGTGGAGTTAACACTGTAACCCCACTCCTCCTCCTCCATCATCTCTGGCTTGTTCTTAAAGCTTCAAAGACATTCTGAAGCCTTTGTTGAATTGATTATTAACTCTTCAAAGATATAATTAAACATTTGAACTTGAGTCCCTTTAAATGGAAGAATGCAAGAATGAAAATTGTGGCTACAATTGTTTTTCTTCCCTGTGACTCATCATAGTACCGAAGGATGAATTAATGGACTGAAGCAAGGTATAAGAACTTTGAAAGAACCCAGAGGCAGTAATCTAAAGGTCTTCCTTCCACCTCTCAAAAGCCTGGAGGAAAAATAATTGAAAGTCTGAATTAAACAATACACTGAGATAGAATTTTAAATATGCAATCTAAATGGAATTTTAAATTACACACACACACACACAAACATATGCTGATGCTTGCTTTAAACTAAATTTGTATATCAGTGATAGCATGACCACTCTAGATGCCATACACTAAATAGATAATAAGTAGGAAGGTACAAAGCATTTACTTTCCTGCTGAAATTAAATATGCCTAATTTTAGCAAAACTTTGTCATCTGGTGGTATTCACTATAAATATACTAGATTTTTTTTTTTGTATTTTTATATGTATTTCTTGTGGGCAAAATATCGCCATATATTTTCTGGTCTATTTTAGTCAGCTATTCCATATAACAGTAATAATAAAGGCACATTGTTAGAGTTTTCGACAATAGTGATTAGTGAAAGTGGCAAAGAGGCTAGACATTGAAAACTACAGTTCAAGCTTCAGTTACAGTGGCTAGGACAAACTCAGCTGTGGATCTCCCATGTTTTTACCTAACTCGCCTCCAATGGAATATATGACTAGACAACAGCTGGTAGCTACTGTAAGACGGCTGCACAATGGATGGGAAACTTTGTCTCTATGGTAACCACAAAGGCATTGGATGTGCTTACTGAAAAAGTCATCTGGTCAGTGCAGATAAACTTCAAGGGAAATTAGCTCATTTCATCTGAGAGTACATACAAAAACATCTGACTCTGTTTTATAGTAGGATAACGAACATGAGTCCATTTCAAGATTTCTGAAAGTCAGAACTGACATACATTTAGACAGAATCTTTCTTCTAACTGAAATTTTAGGTAAATGCCTCCTCAATAACATTTAATGATTTGACTGTTAATTTTTTTTTTTTTTACAAAAGAGGTATGCTAATAAAAAGTTTTAAAATATATTTTTTGACATTTTGCAAAGTCACATTTTAAAGCTTTAAATAAATCTGTCTCTCAATGACGGAAAAAAACATTCAAAACAAAAAGAACATTTGATAAAGATTATCCAGTGAACCTAAATTGCAGTTTCCAGAAATCTCATGCTGTATATGCAATAATTGGATTAAATGCCTGACATCCTTAGTTTCTTAAGGACAAATTCTTCCAATTACTGTATTTACACAGGTGGCTGATTATAAAAGTTATGTTTTGCTTGCTTTGTATTAAGGTACAGTTCATTATTGTTCAGATACAGCATCTTACATCATTGTTCAGATACAATACCTTAATAAAGTAGGACACATACTTACTGGGCCAAGAGGTAATAATTGCTCAATAATTTCAGTATTTGAAACAGGTGTCAAAAAGAAAAAGAAGTTTAATTTTGCCTCGTCAGAATTTGTTTTTTTATTTTATTTATTTTAGAATTTGTCAAACAAAAACGAGAACAAGAATAAAAGAATAAAAATAAAGTGACAGGGATGAAAGGCACGTTAGTCCACTTATGCACCCCCCCCTCTACTAACCACTTAAGTATGATGTAACGTCCACGGAAGTCCATTTGTGATTGAACTGTGAAAATTTGTAGCTGAAACAACTGAATCAGGTAGAGCATTCCAGACTGTGACAACTCTATTTGGTGGCTATCTAAAAAGGAAGATAAAGAATGTTAGGCAGGTCATATTAAAGACACTTAGCTAAAAGACTACATAATTGCTTGTTTTTAACGGTTCTTTTCTATGATGGCTTTGCTACCGTTCATTTAGTGATTGTTTAAAGTTACAATGGCATTGAAAAAGTGACTTATGACCATGCTTCACTCTTATGACCATTGCAGCATCTCCATGGACTTACATTTGGATGCTTGACAACTGGTTTATATTTATGACAGTTGTAGTGTGCTGGGGTTATGTGAACATCTTTTGCAACCTTCTGACAAGCAAAGTCAATGGAGAAGTCAGATTCACTTAACAATTGTGTTACTAATTTAACAACTGCAGTCATTTACTTAACAAATGCGGCAAGAAAAGATGTAGAATGGGGCAACACTCACTAACAAATTTCTCACTTAGTAACATAAATTGTGGGTTCAATTGTGCTCGTAAGTTGAGGACTACCTGAATTGGTAAACTTCATGGCTGAATAGGACTTTGTTTATCAAATTGGTTGTAAGTTTTTTGTGTAGGTGTTGACCAGGTAGAGCCCAAGGGAGGTGATAAGTGTGTCACCAGTGTCCATTCCTTTCATGCCCACAAGCGATTTAAGTCCAGCCCACCTTGAATTCTGTTGATTCTTATCTACAGCCAATTTGCTGTCACCATTAGTAGTTAAGACTCTTGTAGAGAGTGTTAGCTTGCAATAAACCTGTATTCATTTGAACTGCATTGCTTCCTGGTTTCCTGTGCTTGACAATTTGGTTTCTATGGACATGAAACAAGTGACTCCTGGTTCCTGTTATAGGTAGACCTGGTTTAGCAATTGCTTGGAGTTATGACCATGATGGAAAACTGATCCTTTAAAACTAATCCTCACATTTATGACCTTCACAGGTCTGTATTGCAAAATAAAGCTGAAGTAAGACATAAGCACAGTCACAATTTCACTTAGCGACCTCTTCACTTAATGACCAAATTGCCAGTCCCAATTTTGGTTGTTAAATGAAGACCACCTGTACAATCAGCAAGGACTTAAATGGATTCATAGACATGTTGATATTGTACTTGTGGCTTGTTGATAACAGTTTGGCCACCAGTGAAGTAAAAGAACTTGAGCTGTGTTACTGGTGAGCAGCCAAAGGCATCTTCAAGAGGAAAGGGAGTATTTTTTTTCCTTATAACTGCATCAACAACCAAGTTTGGGACTTTGGATTGAGATGTGATTCCTTTTAAGGGTATGAATGGATTTCTCCAGTGGTGGGATTCCATTTTTTTTACTACCGGTTCTGTAGGCATGACTTGGTGGCCATGGCATGGCTTGGTGGGCGTGGCACGGGAAGGATACTATAAAATCTCCATTCCCTCCTCATTCCAGGGGGCGGTTACTGCAAAATCCCCATTTCCTCCCAATCAGCTGGAACTTGGGAGGCAGAGAATAGATGGGGGTGGGGCCAGTCAGAGGTGATATTTAGCGGTTCTCCAAACTACTCAAAATTTCCACTACCTGTTCTCCAGAACTGGTCAGAACCTGCTGAATACCACCTCTGGATTTCTCATGTAAGTTTTGAAGACACTTAGGTAATTATGGCTGGTCAACACCCCTGAATTCTTGAAGGTGTGACCAGAGTGTAATGGGAGTCTAGCAGTTTATGTTCTAAATTCATAATTGGTTTCCCTGAGATGGCAAAGTTACTTGCATCCATTCTTTGTGCTTTATTTTATAAAGAAAGAACTTTCTGAACTACAGCCTCGTTCATTCATCTATGTTTTGCCTCTTCATTTTTCTTTAATCTTCCTTTCTGAAATGTGTGTCTTTACCTGAATGTAATACTTGCTACATGGTTTTACAAACTTAGTATGAGACTCTGGAATAATAAAGTCTGGCAATTGGAACAATGTACATTACCATCTGTTTTCCCTTCCCGTATCCTTCTAGCAGCCGTAAGACTGAAAAGAGGCTAAACTAGAGAATTTGACTGCGAAGGTAGAAAGATAAAATAATCTAGGTAGGCATTAGCTTTCAACTCTTCCTTCAATTCTTGAGTTTTTCGTCACATGTGCTCTTCTAGAAATTGACAAATTTAAAGTTTACCTAGAATGTGTTTTTGTTGAGTAGATGTGTAAAAATTAGGCACAGTGTATTACTAGAAAGTAAAATACAAGCATGTGGGGGGGGGGAGGTGCACCACTTCAGCCAACAGTTCCATTTAACACGCCAGCATAGACATTATTGATTTAAATATTAAAATATCTCAAGCACGTTAATAGCATGTTTATTTTCCTTCAAATACTTCAGAATCTTTTTGAAGGATAAAAAGAAGTCATTTGGTTGGCTAGCATTTCAAAGTCATTATAAATTCACTTAAGTGGATGGATCTTGAGTACAACCCAGCCTACTTCACAGGTTTATTCTTGAGGGGGGGGGGAAACAGGAGGAGAACAATTTATACACAACGTGTGGTACAAAAGCAGGAAAGAAATATAAGAGATAAATATATATCTATGAAAAAAAAGATTAATCCCTCAGTATCATGCATCCAAATATTCTCATACTGAAAATACTACTTTTCTTGTAGCTTTGAACAGAATTTGGGGCATGCTAAATATTACTGCGTCAGGTTTTATGTCTCCAAAAACAGTTTTTGGTCATTGCTGCTCATAATAAATACACTAATTGTAATGTTCTCCGAATCAGAAGCTTGCTTCAAACAGGAAGGCAGTGTTTTCAGCTGTAGGAATTCGACCTTTTGAGACAAGTGAAATAATACCATGATTATGAAATATGCTGTAACATTATGACCTCTGCCAGGCAAAGGTTCAAAGCACTTCCTAGGGATGTATGGGTAGTTGTAGTTGAGCCATTTATGTAGCATTGCAAGCATCAGCATAACTTTGAATTATAATTTTTATTCCCGGCTGTATTTTATCTGTTTCATTTGTTCCTAGACATCTCAGAGCTCAGAGCCAGATGGTAAACCAAAAACACACAAACATATTGATGGAGAGAGAAGAAAATAACCATGCCTGAATCCTGATGTTCTAGTCATAACCAATGTTCCCTCTAATTTTTTTTTTCAGTGTGAGCAGAAAAGTATAGTGTTTGAGCGGCGCATTTTCATGCCTGAGCACCTGAATT
Source organism: Natrix helvetica (assembly GCF_964273705.1). Taxonomy (NCBI): domain Eukaryota; kingdom Metazoa; phylum Chordata; class Lepidosauria; order Squamata; family Natricidae; genus Natrix; species Natrix helvetica. The sequence continues at coordinate 109,382,423 of NC_138548.1, read as the reverse complement.
TTTTTCACAAATGTCACCTAAGACAACAACAAAATCAATATTATTTGAAACTCAAAGTTATATTTATTCAAGGTACCCGCTTAATTAAAAGTGTTATATAATATCAGTATCACTTAACAACGCTCCTGCTTAGCAACCAAAATGTTGGTTCAGAAACTCTGCCATTTGAAGTGCGCAAGTCTTGAAGCTGTCAAGTTACAAGACTTTTGCACACCTAACCCTTTAGGAAAAAAAACCCTGGGGTGTTCAAACTTGACAGCTTTAAGACTTGTAGACTTTAACTCCCAGAATTTTTCCTCCAGTCATGTTGGTCCAGAATGCAGCTGCGCGGGCAATTATGGGGAGTACTAGGTACTCCAATATAACACCGCTCCTGCGCGAGCTGCACTGGCTACCTGTGGCTTTTCGGGTGCGTTTCAAGGTGTTGATTATCACCTTTAAAGCGCTCCATGGCTCAGGACCTAGTTACCTGCGGGATCGCATCCTACCCCACACATCCCTGCAACCAATTCGCTCTCACAGAGAGGGACTCCTCCGGGTACCATCCGCTAAGCAATGCTGGCGGGCGGTGTCCAGGAGTAGGGCCTTCTCTGTGACGGGCCCAACCCTCTGGAACGACCTCCCCCCCGATATTAGAATCATTGCTGATCTCCGCTCCTTCCGTAAGAAACTCAAGACCCACCTGTTCCAATTAGCTGGCCTGGCCCAATAACAATCATAATCATAATCATAACTTATTTCCCGACCCTCCTGGCCGGTATTTTAAATTTTAAATTTTGGGGTATTTTAATTGGTTTTAATTATTAGCTTATTTCATGATCATTGTACAGACTGTTTGTTTAATTTGTTTTTCTGTGATTTTGTACTTTTGTTGTCTATAGTGTATTTTATTCCTGTCTGTACACCACCCCGAGTCCCCTCGGGGAGAGGGGGGCGGTTTATAAATCGAATAAATGAAATGAAATGAAATGAGGTACTCTGGCATTTGAAGCATGCAAGTCTTAAAGCTGTCAAGTTACAAGACCCTTGCACCCCTAACCCTTTAGAAAAAAAAACCAGGGGTGTCGAAACTTGACAGCTTTAAGACTTGTGGACTTCAACTCCCAGAATTCTTCAAGTCATGTTGCTCTTTTGCGTCGGCGCCGCTCTGGCTACCTCCGTCCGGACCTGGCAGCTGCGGCGACGTCATCAGCCTGGATCTGCTCCATCTTTGTTTTTTTCACCGGGGGGAGGGCCACTGCTGAAGATGCCGACGAGCTCCTGCCGCCACCAGAATAACTGCTGCTGCCTCCTCCTCCAACAGCACATTTTCTGCCTCCCCCTCTGCTCGGAGCACCTGAGCTGGGCCCCACATTATCCCTGCCTCCTCCTTCTCCACCACCACCATGCTTTTGAGGAGCCATGAAGCCTTATTTTTCCTGCTTCCGCCCCCTCCACCGCCTTACTACTGGCTCCCGCAATGGCACTGCCATCGGGTTCCTCCTCGCCACCTCATCTTTGCCAGGGTTCTGGCGCCCTTTTCCCCTCCTGCAGTCGGTTCTCACCTGCCATACAGCTCACGCCCCCACAGGAAAAAAAAGGCCTCATGGCTCCTCAAAAGCACGGTGGCAGAGGAGGAGGCGGCAGGGGTAATGTGGGGCCCAGCTCAGGTGCTCCGAGTGGAGAGGGAGGCACCGGCGCTGCTGCCATGGGTAGGGGCACCGGCGGGAGCTTTGGCGGCTTCATCTCAACCGCAGTCCTGGGCGGCAAATCCAGCAGTGCTGTTGGAGGAGGAGACGGCAGCAGTTATTCCGGTGGCGGCGGGAGCTTTGGTGGCTTCACCTCAGCTGCAGCACCAGGCGCAAGCGGGTAGAACTGGCCACTTCATCAAAGGAAGTCTGTGGAGATCCTTTGCGGGCGGCCAATTCTAGGCCTGCAAAGGACTTCTCCGCGCTTGCTTTGCTGAACACGGGGCGACTGATGGTAGTTTGAGTGGCGCAGCCTAGGAGACCGGCCGTGCCGCGCATGCTCCTGCCACCGTCCCCACCCCCGCGCCCTTGCTAACCCTAACCAGGACAGAAAATCTGAGGCCCATCAGCTTCCGGAGCCTGTGACATTAGAAATCACTGTGCGGCAATTGGAAACTGCTGTGCGGTGCTTTCTTGCCACGTGCGCGCCCGTGCAGCCGCGCACCTTAGAGGGAACATTGGTCATAACCATGAGCGATGGTCCTATGTTAATAAGCTGACAAATGCTGAGAAGATTTGAAATAACATCCAACACTCTCCCTTATGGTTATATTTTTTAAAAAAAAAATTCCATTATTCAATTCTTCAATAGGACTTCATGGCAACTAGAAACCTTACTTCCCCAAATCTTGTCTCAAGCTCAGATTTTTTTTAAAAAAATAGATTTTAAATTATTTTACATCTTACGTTCGTTCTCTCCATGTTTCCCCATTGCATCTCTTGCAATTGTATGTTTCATTGCATCTCCTGCAATTATATGTATAAATAATACATATATTTCTTATTTGTCTTCTTCTCCATAGATCTCATCCTACTTTTCTCCCATGGACTATTGTTAAAATCACATAGGTTAGAACAGTGGTGGGTTGCAGGCCGTTCCGGTACAGTGCTCTGGAGGGCCCGCCCGAGCTCCTTACCAAGTTTTAAAGCTGTCGGCACTTCCGCGCATGCGCATGGCACGTACAGCGACTGCGCGATGCTCCCCCGAGCAGCTGGAGCGTCACGGAGGCTTGCGTCAACATCGTTTCCAGCTACAACGCATGCACCTGCCATGCGAGTGTGCGTGTGGGTGACGCCGTGGCCATTCCAACCGTACTGGTTGGAACGGAATCCGGAACACACCACTGGGTTAGAAGTACATTAAATGCCAGAACTGGCAAGCAGTTTCTTCAGATAGGTCTTCAAATATATGTGATTCAGAAAGGCAATTTTTCAATGAAAGAAGAATTCACCCTACAATCTTCCGTAATTTGGGAATATCACATAATGATGGGGAAATCCCCATTGTTTATATTGTATGCTAACATTTCCTCATTCTTATATTTTCCAGACATGTTGGGACTATACCAGAGGTGGGTTCCTACCGGTTCAGCCCAGTTCGGCCGAACTGGTAGTGGTATGCCGGCCTGGGTTGCAGAACTGGCTCCCTGGTCACTACTGTCACTATCTTGTTTTTGAGTTCTGCACATGCGCAGAACAATTTCCATTGAACTGTGCATACATGTGCAACACACATCCAAGATGCGTGCAGCACACATATAACATGCACGTGCATGAGCGAACCGACAGTAACGCCGGCCAGAACTCACCCCTGACTATACTTTCCAAAATTGCCAACCTCTGGCTCTAACATCTTGAAATAGTAATCTTCCACTTTTGGAAGCCACAGCTTGGGGAAAGGAAATATTGACAGTGGGGTCTCTCTCTGCAGCCAGCATATAAATGAGGGCATCGTATTTTGATGCTAAAGCAACTGGAATATATTTGAACAACAAGCTATAAGGAACTTCATTTTTGAAAGAGACTTTCAACCTATTAAACAGTGCACACAATGGGAGCATTTGTACAGTCTTTAAAGGTTCAGTAATACATCAAGTGAAGAAGGGTTTTATTTTTGCTGAGTAACCAAATCTTAACTAAAATATGCTCCAAATTGGCCTGTTTCATTCAATTCACTTCATTTGAATGAAAACATTTTCATCCAGCCTAGCTAATTGTTGAAGGCAGTGGTAAATACTGAGCAAATGAGCTTGGCACACTTACAATTTGAAAGTTACTACCATTAACTATTAACACACATCTGTGATGTGAGCTGCCTACAGACCTCAGTCTTACTACTGTGTTACTGTAGAGTTCAAATAGGTTGACAGGGAATATTGTGTACATGCAAGTCTCAAACCCAAATAGAGTATCTGAAATCACAACGTTTCATAGTTTTTAAAGAGATGTACAGATGAGGGTAAGTAGGAATTATGTTACTGCACTATTTTTTTTAAAAAAATAGTAGAATAAAAAAAATAATGGAAGGAGAATTATTCTGATTTTGCTTTCTGATTTGGTTGCCAAAGGATAAAATAAATGTGAGTTCTGAAGCATATTCTGAAGCGTAGTTTTTCATGCAGCCTTAGTTCAATAACAGAAAACGTTTGAAAAGCAGCTGCTTGATTAACCAGTTTTGTTGCCAGATGTAATCTCCAATCTTTTTGTAGCCAAGAACTTTTTAAACATTTTCAGTAATTCTGAGATCTTGTTATTATTTGTAGAAAGAGAATTATCTCCAAAAAAACCCCTCCTGAACCCTTTAAAACAAAGGAAACACTCAGCTGACAATTGGTGGGAAGGAAAACTTAAAAGCCAATCTCATTAATTGGTTATGAAACAAGGTGAGCCACATCAGTGTGACAATCGCCTCCATGAAATTCAATCTCCACTTCTCCTGATGGCATTTTCCTTTAAAAATCTGTTCCTCCCAAACTGCATTTTAGAACATTAATTTGTAGAATGCTGATAGAAAAAGGTGTAATCTAGGTAGCTAAGCATGAAAGATCATCCCAGGGAGTTTCCTACAGGTATTGAGAGGCCATCTAAAATTAAACCTAGATTTAGAACATCCTGATACAACCAACTTTGAACCCTGTGGATGAAACAATGTCATTTACAATGAAATGCCCATTGTATGCATGCCATTAGGCAAATGATATAAATTACATCCTTCCATCAATTTGTGCAATAAAAACATTGCACAATAATGTCCTTCATGTTATTTCTTTAATGACACCACCATGGATGATCACAGACTTAGGTTTTATATAAACTGTTAGTTCCTAGCATATGGTACAGTTAATAAGCTTGGTTTCTCATAGAAATTTAATAAGATTTATTGAGTGGAAAGATTAGAGGTCCCCTTCGCAGCTTGGTTGCCACTCTCTCCCCTGTATTACAAAGGCATTTTAATAAAAAGATTGTGATGAAGTCAGTGCCTCATCAGCCATAAACCTCACCGCACGTCACTGTTGGGAACCCTAATCTAGATTATAGAAGCTTGGAAACTAGATTTGTGACTTTAATGCCCTATTTATTCCAGGAATTGTGATATCCACTTTCTGACCATATCTGGAAGCAGTGGGGAGGTTTTTACTCACTTATTAGATATGAAAGTAATGTACAAATGGACTCTGTAATATTTACCCTCTTTGTTCCTAGGCTCTGAGAAATTCATTACAGTCAAGCTTTGTTACCCAGTTTCTTGGAGGGAGGTCAGTGACTGATAGTGACTGGGAACAATGACAATAAAGATAGGATAGGAAGATAGGAAGCAAAATAGGAATTGGCTATATACATACATACATGCATGCATGCATATAATCAATTTAATGCCAGTATAATTTTTGATTGATTCAAAGATAGATGGAAGGCACTGAAACATGGTAGTAGGGAAATATCTTTATTTGCTATTTCTTTATATTCTTTATCATGCGCATTCTGAACAGCAGGTGTGTTAGAAAACGCCTGCCACCGTGATATATCCAATATAAATGTATTTGACACTAATGTATATCCTGCCAAGAATTTGCTATTATTAAATTTATTTTTAGCTATCTGGAAAGATTGTGATTTTGATAATATTCTATGCCAGGTGTGATATTAATATGGAATTATTATGAATGGTTGGACAGTCAGCCAGGTGTGTAGCATGGATTTGAAATTTTTATCCGCCTATCGACTCCTTCCCAAGGATCTGTGATAGGCAAATGTTGTTTGATAGTGTTGAAGGTCTCAGGATGTAAGCTGTTCCAAGTAAAGCTGCCTTTTGCAATTAATTGATGGTGATTTTGTCAATGCTGATGATGTTCAAATGCTCCAGATGTTTGGAATTATACCCAAGATGCCTACTACTATTGATACTTTGTTTGTTTTCTTTTCTCATTATCATTCTACTTCTATTTGCAGATCTTTTTATTTTGTGATTTTCTCTAGTACTTTCTCTTGAATTATTCTATCTGCAGCTACCACAATGGCTACTATTCAGACTTTTTTATCTTTCTTATCAACACTTGTTAAGTCTGGGGTGTTGTGTGGGAGTGTGTTTGTCTGCCTGAATTCTAAAGTCCCAGAACAGTTTAGCTTCTTCATTTTCTAGGTATTTTATAGTCCCACCAGTTCTTGCTTGCAAGCAAATTATATTTCTTGCAGATATTCCAATGTGCGCATTGATGCTACACAATGCTGGTAGAAACCGTTTGCTATCAATATTACATTTGCAATATTATATTGTGTTTTTATTATGAATTAATTAAGCATTTATGCGCTCGTATATTGTTACTTGATTACTTTGAGTTGCCTTTTAGAGTTGTATTCCCAGAACCACTGGAATTAACCCTTTGGAAAGTTTTGTTAAGGCAACCAGGAAAAACATTTATTCTTATTATTTTATTTAATCAATATAAAGGGGTCAATACTTATTATAAAAGCACCTTATACATACATACATACATACATACATACATACATACATACATACATACATACATACATACATACATACATATATATATATATATATATATATATATATATATATATTTTCTTCAAATATATTTCTGCTTTATTGTTGATTGTTGATTATTGTTGTTTATTGATTTATGGTTATTTGAGCCATTAGGAATCATTGAGAGCATGCAAGTTGTTGCTGTTAGGTTTGCCTCTTTCATTTTGAAACTACTGAAATTCCAGTTTATTGAGGAATGGTATGCAGGGTATACTGATGTAGTTCACGAAGAAGAATAGTTTATTTGCCTTTCTAATGATTATCTCATTTTATTGTAAATGTAAACAGCAGAGGCTTTTGCAGCTAAGCAGCTATTCTGACAGCTGTCTCTAAATATAGCAACAAATATCAACCAGCCTCCTCTTCCTCGTCCTACATTGGATTTATCAGGCTAATACAAGGGAAGATGTTTTTTTTTTAAAAAAAACACTTCTATGTCACCAAGTCAAGGGTTGGGGAGGGGAATTTGCCAGTTGCTAATAGTTACCTGGCATTTTTGTGTATGACCATGAAGAACAGCTTGTGCCCTTTCACCTCTGATGTTTCCAGAATAACATGGGTCTCATTTAGGTCAATATGCCTTTATCAAAATGTCAGGAGAGAAAAATGTGTCGTGGTGTAAGCTGACTGGTCCTTCTTTCCAATTGCAGGAGTTTATAGAACAATCAATGTTCTCTAAGCTTGTCTGCATGTCATGCAAAGAACTGGATGACAGTAACCATTGACTGTATGTCTGTTTCATTGTCTTTAGGGCAACACACATTTGCATATTTGCCAGTGTTCCTGTTACCCAGCAAATCATGGAGGGTCTTTAAAAACCCACAGCTCTTATGCAAATTTCCCACATGCTACCCCCTTATTCCACAAACCCACACGTTGTGACTCTATAGGCACCCATAATTTATCCCCTTGCTTCCTTCTATTTTCCTACCCTTCTTACAATATTAAAGTCCAATTTGCATGTAGAAAGTTTTGGTTCATTGTACCTCGTTATTTTCCCTTTCTCAGAGTCAATTAATTATAGTTGTCATATGTCTTCTTAGTTTAAAAAAAAAGATTATTTTGCAGAATAACGACAACATAGTTTATGTATAAACATTCTGATATTTCTTTTTAAAGAAATATTTTGCATATAGGTATTTTTATGCAGAGCAGTGTAGAACCTTCTTTTCCACTTATATATGTAGGGAAAAGGACATAGGGAAGTCAAACATTTTAAAGCTAAATTTAGTCACAGTGCTAGTAGTGGTTCCAGGTATCTATATACAAGTTATACAACAATTCACTGATAAATATTTGACTAAATAAAAACATGAACGTAATAAAAGAAAATATAAGAAATTCTATTATTCTGTCAAATTTTTGCTTATTCTTTTTGGCATTGTTTCCAGTAGAAACTTAAATTTTTATAAAGTTTTCCAATGAATTGAACAGCTGTTATATAAAAATATAATTTCTTGTTGTTGCATTTGTAGGTATTTTTCTAATATGACTTTAAAAATTGAAACTTAAGGTGTAATTTTAACTTCATTCTGAAATACTATTAAACTTTATTAATTTTGGACTTTACATGTACAGAATTGTCCTTTAATGTAGAGGCCTTTTTATGTTTTTCAGGCATACCGGTATGTTTTTCAGGATATGATGATCAAATGTGACTAAGGAACAAAACAAAGTTTTAATTTTTAATTGTGTTCTGGATTGTTTTTGCAGATTATCATTCCACAACTAGTATTCTTTAGATGGGCGGGGGCTACAGCCATCTGAATCTCCAATCAGGAGGGGCGCCAAGTTTGGGAGATGATTGTTACAATTTATTTTAAGACTCCCAGATGACCAAATGTGACTAAAATACAGAACAAAGTTTTAATTTTTAATTGTGTTCTGAATTGTTCTTGAAGATTATCATGCCACAACTAGTATTCTTTCAGTGGGCTGGAGCTAAAGCCAGGGATGGGTTCCGGCAGGCACTACTGCCGGTTTGCTTGTGGGCACAGTGTGTGCGAATGCGCAGTACAGTAAAAATTGTTCTGCGCATGTGCAGAAGCCAAAAATAAGATGTCGGCACCTACGCTGGCGACCAGAGAACCCGTTTGAGGGCGTGGCAGGCCTGGGTTGTTGTCTGTTCCAGCAACCCAGGCTGCCAAACCACTACCGGTTCGGCCAAACCAGTATGAACCGGTAGGAACCCACCACTGGCTACAACTATCTGAATTTCCAATCAGGAGGGATACCATATTGTGAGATGATTATCACAATTTATTTTAAGACTCCCAGACCTGATATTCCATTTTCTCCGAATAGCATATGAAAAGCATTTAAAGCATATTCAATTAATCAGGATCCCTATCTGTTTCCTCTAGGAAATTGTATTAGTGGTATTTTTTGGAACTGAGTATGTGGTTCGATTGTGGTCTTCAGGATGCCGCAGTAAATATGTTGGCTTCTGGGGAAGGCTTCGTTTTGCTAGAAAACCCATTTCTATCATTGGTGAGTATGTGTGGTTTTGTATAGTATGATTTATTTTAAATGAGAAAACAGAAAATATTGTGCTGCATTATCTAAGAAGGGCTGATTGTCTCTGTTTTGAATTACCCACTAATCATAGATTTGATGTGTGATCATGATAGAAATCCGGAAGATATATTAATAGGAAAATTATTTGAATGAAAGCTTATTTGAGTTTCTGAACTTAGGATCACTGGTTGTGAGCAATCAGTCAAGGAAAGTCGGTACTGCCATTATTTTTTCTGTTCTTTTTTGCTAGTTTACTTCTATAACCAATAGACCTACAAAACCTTGGAAAGGTGGCTCAAAACTTTCCAGGGATTTAATTAAATTGTGATTTTTAATGCGGTAGGAAAATATCAGATCAAATTCAGTTTTTGAGCCCCCAAATTGGGTGGATATAAATGTCATAATATAAAATAAAAATTGTTAATTCAGAATGATAGAGTGCCCTTGTAAACTATTCCAGAGCAGCAGTAAATTGAATTGCTATTGGGAAATGTTGTTTCAGAAATGGACACATAATTTTTACAGATTCTATATAGCACCCTGTATGATTTCAGAATAAGCATATGCACTGTCTGTTCCTCACAAAAGGAACAAATCATTATCATTTTCTCAAAAGAAAGTGCAGGTGGGAAGATGAAATTGCTTCAACTTTCCTTGCAATTTACTTTACTTGAACAAATTAATGAAAGAGCATTCCTTATCTTCATTATTTTTTTTTCAAAGAATGCATTTTTGCTCCACCAGTGTTGCATGATTAAGCAATAAATGTTTTCAAGAAAATATATGAGGAAGAGATAATTGGTACAAAATGTTTTACAGATGGTACATAACTCTGTCCATAATTGTAAAAATATTGTATCATATAATAATCAATGTTATGACACAGGGAAACAAATATTGTATCATTATGTAGCAGCCATGTAAATGTTCAAAAGATACTGGAAATGAACACACTGCCTTATTTTAAAAAAAACTTAAAAACAAATATTGCCTTGAAACCTCCTACACCTTAGCAAAGAAATCTTTATAAAAATCTTTCTTAAAAAGTGTTTAAAACAATAGCAAATATGTGACTGTGCACAAAGTCTTTATAAAAATGCATGAAAAGCAGAGGGAAAATAGCAAGGCAAATTTGTATAATCTAACATTAATTATCAAGAGATACTGAACACATACCATCTAAATAGAAGTACAATATTTTAGCATAAAATCTAAATATATGCAAGGCACATAAACTTTCTAACCTACATTTGTTTGTTTATCTGCTTTTAATTTCCAGATCTTATTGTAGTTGTCGCCTCCATGATAGTACTATGTGTTGGTTCAAAAGGTCAAGTTTTTGCAACATCGGCTATCAGGTAAATATGTAACTGTAATTTCATACAGGTAATCCTCAATTTGAGATCTCAATAGATCCTGGAAGATTCATTCTTTAGGTGGTGTGTTCATCAAGTGAGGCATCAACTTGACTGCACCCAATTTTAATGATCATGTTTTGCCATGATCATTAAGCTAATTTCCCACAGTCATTAAGCGAGATGTCACATGAACTTGTGACCTCCTGCTAGCTTCCCCATTGACCTTGCTTGTCAGAATTCAGTGTGGGAAGGTCACAAATAGTGGTTAGTTAAATGTAGGACGCTATAACCATCATAAGTGCAAATCAGTTGTCAAGTACCCAGATCGCAATTACATGAATACAGGGAGGCTGCAGCAGTCGTAACTCAGTTTTTTCAGTGCTTTTTTTCATAACTTTGAATAGCGCTAATGATAGTTAAATGTACCCCTATAGACTACCTGTATAGTCCTGAACATATATTATTCATTGCCTTTTTTCTTTTCCACAATCACACTTCAATTTCAAAACTGTACTTTAATTTGTTTCCTTTCATTTTCTTTCCCCCAGAGGCATCCGGTTTCTGCAGATTTTGCGCATGCTTCATGTAGATCGGCAGGGTGGTACATGGAGACTGTTGGGATCTGTAGTGTTCATACATAGACAGGTATGCTAAGATGGGAATTGTGAGTATTTCTTTCTTTATTGTTAGGAATCTAGATTCACATCAGTTTTGGAGCACCCAAAGGTGTCATTCCCAAAAAACTCTACAGTGGGGCAAAAAAGTATTTAGTCAGCGACCAGTTGTGCAAGTTCTCCCACTTAAAAAGATGAGAGAGGCCTGTAATTGGCATCATAGGTAGACCTCAACCATGAGAGACAAAATGTAAAAAAAAACCCAAACTATCACATTGGCTGATTTGGAAATAATTTATTTGCAAATTATGCTGGAAAATAAGTATTTGGTCAGTATCAAAAGTTCATCTCAATATTTCGTTATATATCCTTTGTTGGCAATGACAGAGGTCAAACGTTTTCTGTAAGTCTTCACAAGGTTGGCACACACTGTTGCTGGTATGTTGGCCCATTCCTCCATGCAGATCTCCTCTAGAGCAGTGATGTTTTGGGGCTGTCGCTGGGCAACACGGACTTTCAACTCCTTCCAAAGGTTTTCTATGGGGTTGAGATCTGGAGACTGGCTAGGCCACTCCAGGACCTTGAAATGCTTCTTACGAAGCCACTCCTTCGTTGCCCGGGCGGTATGTTTCGAATCATTGTCATGTTGAAAGACCCAGCCACGTTTCATCTTCAATGCCCTTGCTGATGGAAGGAGGTTTGCACTCAAAATCTCATGATACATGGCCCCATTCATTCTGTCCTGTACACGGATCAGTCGTCCTGGTCCCTTTGCAGAGAAACAGCCCCAAAGCATGATGTTGCCACTCCCATGCTTCACAGTAGGTATGGTGTTCTTTGGATGCAACTCAGCATTCTCTCTCCTCCAAACATGACGAGTTGTGTTTCTACCAAACAGTTCTATTTTAGTTTCATCTGATCATATGACATTCTCCCAATCCTCTTCTGGATCATCCAAATGCTCTCTAGCAAACTTCAGATGGGCCTGGACATAGACTGGTTTAAGCAGGGGGACACGTCTGGCACTGCAGGATCTGAGTCCCTGGCGGCGTAGTGTGTTACTGATGGTAGCCTTTGTTACATTGGTCCCAGCTCTCTGCAGGTCATTCACTAGGTCCCCCCGTGTGATCCTGGGATTTTTGCTCACCGTTCTTGGGATCATTTTGACCCCACGGGGTGAGATCTTGCGTGGAGCCCCAGATCGAGGGAGATTATCAGTGGTCTTGTATGTCTTCCATTTTCTAATTATTGCTCCCACAGTTGATTTGTTCACACCAAGCTGCTTGCCTATTGCAGATTCAGTCTTCCCAGCCTGGTGCAGGTCTACAATTTTGTTTCTGGTGTCCTTTGACAGCTCTTTGGTCTTCACCATAGTGGAGTTTGGAGTGTGACTGTTTGAGGTTGTGGACAGGTGTCTTTTATACTGATAACAAGTTCAAACAGTTGCCATTGATACAGGTAATGAGTGCAGGACAGAGGAGCCTCCTAAAGAAGAAGGTACGGGTCTGTGAGAGCCAGAAATCTTGCTTGTTTGTAGGTGACCAAATACTTATTTTCCACCATAATTTACAAATAAATTCTTTCCAAATCAGCCAATGTGATTGTTTGGTCTTTTTTTAATATTTTGTCTCATATAGTTGAGGTCTACCTATGATGCCAATTACAGGCCTCTCTCATCTTTTTAAGTGGGAGAACTTGCACAATTAGTAGTTGACTAAATACTTTTTTGCCCCACTGTATATGGATTAAAGCCAGGAACTGATGTTCTAGCTTTGCCTACACATTCTTTGACTTCACAACATGGACTGGAAAGTCTGCAGAGGAAACGGTACTTTTGGACTCTGGAGAAGTTTAGAATCTTCTCCAAGACTCAGCAGGATTAATACCCTGTTTCCCCAAATAGAAGAGGTTCCACAAATCTACAGTGCTGTTTAGAACCGGTTCCAGCTCCCTCCCCCCGCCCATCCGCACATCATCAAGATGAAGAGCGAAAGGAGGAATTCTGGGAGTTGAAGTCCACAAGTCTTAAAGCTGTCAAGTTTGAACTCCCCTGGGGTTTTTTTCTAAAGGGTTAGAGGTGCAAGGGTATTGTAACTTGACAACTTTAAGACTTGCACACTTCAATGCCAGAATTCCTGAGGCAACATTTTGGTTGCTAAGCAAGAACGTTGTTAAGTGAGTTTCACCACATTTTACAAGTTGGCCATGCCCACCCAGTCACATGGCTGGCAAGCCACTCCCACCTGGTCACATGGCTGGCAAGCCACTCCCAGAAAGCAGGTCACACCTACAGAAGAGGTTCTAAAAAAATTGAATATATATATAAAATATATAAAATATATGTATGTGTGTGTGTGTATATATATATATATATATATATATATATATATATATATATATATACACACATACATACATACATAATAATTGCACCTATTTCCTACATAACCTTGGTGTGCCTCCATATCTTTAAAATAGGTAAACATGGAATTATAATAGTATTAATAAACAAGGCAGAATAGTTGCCTTGTCTTCTAATTATTTTATTATTTTATTTTATTATTATTCACTTGAACAGAAAATAGTTATTTGTGATAGAGAGATTGGTAGTGTTTGGAAAATGCACATGTAGAACATTTATGCCATTGTAGTCCCAAAACAAGTTGGATTAACTGTTCCTGCCACTTATTTGCCCAAACAAGACATTGGTTTATTTCAGTGATTCCTTTCTTGACTGTATTAATTGAAATGTGAAAAGACTGATCTAGATCATGACCTTAGTATGGGACAAAGAATTAAAGTCACACCCTTCATTAAGGTTTCCAGTTGGATTAGAGTAAAAATATAGGACAAAGAACTAGAGTCACACCCTACTTCATTAAGGTTTCCAGTTGAATTAACTATGTTTAGAGTAAAAATGACATGTGGTTTGGCCATTAATACTCTGAACATATGTAAAACTGATAGTTATATTTTTCCAGGCTGGAAGGAATGGAAACTGGAAAATTAGGGGTTTCTTGTTTAATTGTAGATTGTGGCAAAGGGTGGAGCAAAAGGTTTACATGCAGATTCAATAGTCTTGTGCATATCTTGGTTCGATGAATTAGAAAAAAAAAACATCTCAATGTGGTCAGTCTAGTAGTTTGTAGAAAGATGGAATATATTTTTTCCTGAAACTCCCAGGAAAGTGGATGATAGGTCTGAGATTACATTATTAAAATAACTTCTAAGAACATATTAGATCATTTTGAAATGCAAAATATTTTGATCAAGAAATTTTACTAAAAAGTTCTTTTATAAATCAAGAAGCAGTTCTTATGTTGTTAAAACATATTTCAAAGCCCTTCCAACTTCCAATGACTAGATTTGACTTTAAAGTAATTTCTACTTCTGTCTTATATAACATGCTATGACCTACGTATACTCTGAGTAAAAGATACATGCTTTTCAAATCAGAAGTGTTGTTTAATTCATATGCACATTTAATCAATTAATCAACACTCATATAATTAAACTGACATGGTATTCTTTGAGTGTCAGGTTTAGTTGTTAAATTTGTTACAATTCAACATTAGAGTTTGTTGAAATCCAAGTTTCGTCCATGCCTATTTCCATGATGCTTTTCACAATTTAATCAGCAAATGCCATTTACTCTGCATGCTAACCTAGGACCATTTGCTTAGCAAACATTTTGCTTTCAATTTGAGGAATGGATTGAAGCCATTAAATAAAATTAGGATAACTTTTAAAATTAGGTAGAATGTATAATATTTTTTTCATCTAATATTGATATAAATTAATTTAGATTTAGGCTTCCTTCAGTACAAATTAGGAACTTTAGGAAATTCCCTGTCTGGGTGTTGCCAAATTAATATTACTGGAAAATAATAAACCCACTGAAGTGTAAACCTGATAATCAGGTATTACTTTTTTCAAAATAGCTTCTGAAGTCAGCAGATATCCCTATATGATTAATTATTCACTAATTGGTTCTTTTTTTTCTTTTAGGAATTGATAACTACCCTGTATATTGGGTTTCTGGGCTTAATTTTTTCTTCATATTTCGTGTATTTGGCTGAAAAAGATGCTGTGAATGACTCGGGCGAGCATGAATTTAGCAGCTATGCTGATGCACTTTGGTGGGGAGTAGTAAGTATATAAAAATATCAAATGTGATATAATATATTTTTAATTAGGAAATATGTCACTATCTAAATTATTGGAAGAAAAGGTACATTGTGTTCTTATTCTTATAATTTTATGATAATCAGGTTCAAGTTTTTGAGTGTTTGCTTCCTTCTATTAAGGCCAGAGGTAGTATTCAGCTGGTTTGGATGGGTTCTGGCATACCAGTAGCAGAAATTTTGAGTAGTTCAGAGAAGCGGCAAATACCACCTCTGGTTGGCCCCACCCTCCTGCTCCCACCATTCCCTGTCCTATATTCCCTTGTTTTTTAGCTCAGCTGATTCACACAGCAGAGCGGATTGCCGTGCCTCAGTTGAGCAAAAAAACAGCTCAGCTCAGCGGCGCTGACACCGAGGTCTTTGAGCACGCATTAGGCGCAAAGCACGCATTAGGCGCTCTCTCTCTCTCTCTCTCTCTCACACACACACACACCACACACAAACGCGCACACACACACACACACACACACACCTTATTGTGTTATTTGAAATTGGACATTTTAGTTTTCATGTTGACTGTAAACTATAAAAACAGTTGTCCAATCATAATTAGGATTAACCAAAGTTGAGGGCTCAGGCAGAACACTCAAATGGAAGGTTCCATTGTCCATACCACAGTGGTGACACTTGACCAGGGAAGCAAAATCATGCAGCACCTTATTAATTTGAAAGAAAGGTTTAAATTATAAAATATCAGAAACTAAATAAGAAAAGTGCAATCTTAATCTGTTAATGAAAAACAAGAAACCTGTCAAGATGAGGTTTCTAAGAGCTGTTTAAATTTTCTTTTCATGCATTCTGTAAGACTAATGGCTTTGTTTAAGAGATAAGGCTGAAATGCCCATCTGTTCCTCATTTGCCATATTTTGAACAACTCCCTATTCTTTCCCAGAGATTGAGAATATCCTCCTCCTGTATAAATGCATTGATGTCTGCAAAGTTTCCCCCTTTGTTTTAAAAGAACCAATTCTTTGCTAACCCCAGAAGATGACTCTATATCTGTCCAAGAGTTAACTCTCAGTAGAACAGTGGGACTCAGCCTGCATCCTGACATGCAAGCTTCCTTTGTAACAATTGTTTATCTTCACCTATTTAAATCCTACCTTTATATATATATTTATAAATAATTCAAGACAACAAACCTAATGTTCCTTCCTCCTACTATTTTACCCACAGCATCAACCCTGTGAGGTGAGTTGGGCTGAGAGAGAGTCATTGGCTCAAAGTCACCCAGCCAGGTTCCTGCCTAAGATGGGACTAGAACTCACAATCTCCTGGTTTCTAGGTAGAGAAAGTGAAACTGAGTATTTGTATTAACATAAAAGAGCTCCACTGTCAGCCCCAGTCCAATCTTTTAACTTCGGCCTAGAATAAATAGGCAATATTCATGACTGCAGCAATATTTGAGGGCTCAGAGGAATTAATATCACTCTACTGGAGTTACATCCCTACTAATTTGAGTTCTGAACAAATATATTAGTGTACAGTTTCTGAACTATTCCCTTTGATTCTCTGCAATTTCTGTTTCATCCGGTCTTCATTCAGAGCACTTCTACAACCTTCAGCTGGCTTAGATGAAGCCTGAAAATCATCAGGTTTTCTATGTGTCATTCTGTTCAGTGGCACAAGCAGACAATGCCTAGAAATTAGATTTTCTTAATGAACATACCCAATTATCAAATAATGGATAAATTGATACACTATTTGCTTGATAAATGAGGAAGAGGACGACAAGTAGCACATTTAGCTATTGTTTTTTATATGAGTTCTATGGGCTCATTTTCACACACCTGTTTTGGCTCAAGCTGCAGGAGAATCCAGATATCAGTTTCTGCAGAAGCATGTCCCCCATGTATAATGTCTGATTGGTGATGACTGAAGTGTTTATCAGGTCTTAATGTGCCTCCTTGTAAACACAAGCTGAGTGCTCTTTTGAAATAGCATTTGTCCAGTTTATTTTTAAAAAATGAACTTTCTTGACAAAGTACTAGTCTTGTATTGCATACAATGTTGATTTAAATCAGGATGGAGAACCTCATTCTGCCAGCAGTGTATTGCTGGTTGCTGTTTTGGGTACATTACAATGTTTTCCACTGGTTTTGTTAATATGGCAGAGGTGGGGAATGATGGCCCCTTTATGACTTGTGGACTTCAACTCTCAGAATTCCTGAGCCAACCATCGTTCCCCACCGTAATATGAAGTTTGGCGTGGCCATAGCTTTGATTGTTTCCAAAATACTGAGATGATGAATTGTGTCATTTTGCCTGCACAGTTATGGTCTGTGGGCTATTTTCTGATGTTGTCAGAAATAGACTCAGTACCAGCACAGCCATTCTTTTGCAGCACTACTTAAAGATGGACCTTGTTCTTTATTGATCATTTCCTGCTAGTTCACCCCACCCCACTCCACAATTGTGTCTGCCATTCAGGCTATTTTTAGACATGGGTTTAGTGCTCTTTCAAACCAGTGCTAAACCTATATTCAGAAATAGTCTGGTTACAGGCACAGTGCTGCTACTTGACAGATGTCAAAACAAGCTGCTTCAAGCGCTCATCTACTCTCATCTACATCTGCTACATCCCATATTATGGAAAGTGATTGATGACTGTTTTCGTGCTAGCAGGTGATATTTGATGGAAAGGAACATTTGCTTATCATTTTCCTTAACCTATCCTGCATTAAAACAATAAGGAGAGTACCAACTGCTGGATTTGTTATTCTGGCAGACTGGCACTTACGAATAAGACCAGAAAAAAATGTTTTGATATATTTCTGCCAGCTCAAAGACTGGTGGATAATACCTTGACCTTCTCTATGTCTGTCTATAAATGCCTCCCCTTTTCCCTTCTTTGTTTTTACATGTAAATAGAGAATACAATGAGATTGCTGATTGGTCTACCTTTAAAAAGTTTGTAAGTCCTTTGTAAAGGTTTTAGATAGTATATGGAGCTTCTAGAGGCATGACTCATGTGGATTAATTAAAGATCACAGGTACAACCCCCCCCCCCACAAATACCACCCACTGCTCCTGAGTTTAAGAGAAGCATATTCTTGGGAAGCATGATGCTGCAAAGCTTTTCTCAGTAAAAATGAGAACAATCAGCTTACATAAAGAAGAAAAACCAAATGTGTGAAAACACAGCCCCATGCTACATACATTGTAAAAAGCATACAATACGAATACACTGCAAATTAAAAGATCAGCAGATAAAACAAACGTGCCAAAGAAATTACAAGTAGAAGCAACAACAACCTGAATTCCTTCTGATTCTTACTTAAACAAAGACTATAAGTAATTCCATTTATATAGAAACCGGAAACTGTTTTAAATGCATTCAGATTGTATGTGAAAAATTTGTGAAAATCATAAAACCTAAAACGTTCAACTGTAAAAATTACATGCTTGAGAAACAAACAATCTTTTCTTTTAAAAAATGGTACTGTACATGAAATTTAAACAGCACTCTCAAATGTTTGGATGGCTTCCAGAGGCAGAAATTTTTAACTGAACCTCTTGGAGAAGCCTGTGCAGAAAGGAATTGCTAATTGAATTGCTTCTGAAGGAAGATCTAAAAAGGATCACAGTCGCTGAAATGGAAGAGTTTCACGGGTTACACACATTTCCTACCCAGTGTTAGTTTTTAGTAAGACAAAGGAGTGAATAAGGCTATATAATTCTTTAATAAATGAAACAGAATTTTTAATATTGCATTATATGGTTTTATTAAAATGTAATATTAATCTTTGACACATTAATTTGTAATCCTCCCTAAAGTTTTTAATACAGCACAGCTTAATATATTACATACATATTCTTTTATGTCTTATATCTAAAATAGATAAGTGAATTGAATTGCTATAAATAAGTCTCCAAATGAGCAAAATCTCGGCAAAAATGATGCTTTATTCCTTCTCTTTAAATACTAAGGACCTGAACGTGCTTATGTTTAAAAGAACAAGATTTATAAATAGTATTATAAAGAGTAATTACTAACATGTACTTTTCAGTGTATTATATAGCATTTCAGCTGCTCTAGAATAATTGCAGAATCCATTATGTTAGTCTCCAAACTTTCTTTACATTTTCTTGCCCCACAAAAGTTGTAGTCTGTGCAGAACCACGACTCACATTTAAGCCGAATTCCAAAATTGTTACAAAAGGCAGTCAAGAGTCTTACGGTATACAAAAGGCAGTCAAGAGTCTTACGGTATACAAAAGGCAGTCAAGAGTCTTACGGTATACAAAAGGCAGTCATATCTACTGTGGACCATAAGTCATTTTACAATGAGATATTGTTAAAAGATTTTACATACGTCAAAAAAATATGTTTCAGGCTATCTCAAAGAAGCCCAAAGATTGCAAGAGTTTTTTTAACACATTACAATTGTTAATTGATAAAGTATTCATAATCTGCCTCATACAACTTGCATCATTAACCTGTCTTCTCCCTTTCTGTGCCCTACCTGCCTCCTCCCAATTAACATCCTACATCAGTCAAGTTAGTCTGTGCAGCTCAGGGAAGCTTATGCATTTTAATAAAATGTGTTACCTGGAAAAGCTGCTACCAGACTGCATCTGATTTTGGTGAATTGGTTATTATTTAATAAACCACATCTCTAGTTATCCCATCTTAAGAAGATACCTGAATAGAAGTGATCATCTATCAACAAGAGCATAAGATATTAATTAAACAACATAATTCATTTGTTTACAAATCACTCCTCTCTCTTGTCAGGCTTTGTTTGGGCTGTCATTGTTCTTTGTGATTTGTGTTCTTGTAACTTTCAACTCTAACCAGCTTTTGTGAGGCAGTGATATCATCAAAGTTTCAGCATTGCCAGATGCTTGGCCCTAAGCTTGCTGGGAGAGCAAAAACTGTTCTGTACATAATAGTGCTGTAAAACTATCCAGCTGATCAAACAAAGCTATTCAAACATTGCCTCCTCTTTTAGTATGTTACAATTCCAGTTCTGAAATAGCATAGACATGTGTAAAGAGAATAAATAACTTCTTACATATAAACCTCCTCTGTTTTGTAAAGAAAACTTGATTGCAGATATATATTGGACCTACTTGACAGATAACAAACAGATAGCTTTGTATTGTAATAGCTCCACTTATTGAACTTTTTAATTGAAAACAAAATGGCTGATTTTTTTTTTTGCCCTGTTTTGAAAGAATCCATCCCTCAAATACTTTAATAAAACTTTTTCTCAGAATTGGTCAAACTGGCATGTAACTGGTCAGTGTAGACTGAACCAGAGGTAATTTTCATTTGATATAAGAATAATCATCAACAACATAACTTTTATTGCAGTAACTGACCAGAATTCTGTATGTAGTCAAATGATTAAATAGCAGTTTTTATTTTGACTAAAATAACACAATATAAAATTATAGCTAAGTCATTGAGGCAATCACAGCAATAATTTTACCAAGATTTAATTATGTTCAAGGAAATGATATTGGACTGGTCTGTTAAACTAATTCTACATAAAATAGTTCAGAACTCAAATCCTGGGTACTGTGACCAGAATTTGAGTTACGTATAAAGCAGGCCCTTCATCTTTATGGAGTAAGCAGTATAAAAGAATGTGAGATATGGATATAATAAATTCTTCTCTGCAAGAGATGGTCTTAACTTTTGTTTGTTGGTTGATTCATATTTGCTCTTGAGAACATCTTCAGGAAAACATTAAAATGTGCTAATGTTGGTGCTTTTTGAAATTTAGAGACACTTACTTGATTTTGGCTGGCCTTAAAAGAGGGGGGGAACTTTCTGGGTAGAGCAGGTCAATCCAGTTTGGCTTCCAATTTTATAGCATGTTACGTAAGTGCATGACCTCTCTAGAAAGTCCATAGTGTTGCAATTTTTGAAGGAATGTTCTTTTCCATGTTAAACTATAATTGTCTACAATAAACCAAGTTTGCATTCTAAAAAATATAGAAACTTGAACCCATTGTACAGCAGTACAAGTAATGTGCCCATCTTTAAACCTGTCTCCCTTCCTTGTACCACATTAGTCACACTTTTGAAATATAGTCCTTAAAAATTTGAAATGAATCCTTTCCAGAGGATGGTCCCAACTGAACATCAAACAGAAGCTGTCTGCATGCTGTAGCCAAATAAAGCTTTAAAGCTGTTGGCCTATGCCAGTGGTGGGCAACCTTTTTTTTCAACTGAGCCAAATCTCACCAAAACCACGATTGAAATTTATTTTGAGAGCGACATTTTTAAAACCGAAAATACATAGGATGGTACACTGTTTTTAGTTTCAATAAACTCTGGCATTTGAAGCACGCAAGTCTTAAAGCTGTCAAGTTGCAAGACCCTTGCACCCCTAACCCTTTAGAAAAAAAAAACCCAGGGGTCTTCAAACCTGACAGCTTGAAGACTTGTGGACTTCAACTCCCAGAATTCCTCCTCCAGTCATGTTGGCTCAGGAACTCTGGCATTGAAGCATGCAAGTCTTAAAGCTGTCAAGTTGCAAGACCCTTGCACCCCCAACCCTTTAGAAAAAAAAAACCCAGGGTCTTCAAACCTGACAGCTTGAAGACTTGTGGACTTCAACTCCCAGAATTCTGAGAATTGAAGTCCACCAAGGGCATCAATCATATTAGCCCAGGGATCTGCAAAATTGACTCTTAAGACTGGTGGACTTCAACTCCCAGAATTCTGAGAATTGAAGTCCACCAGTCTTAAAACAGCCAACTTTGCAGACCTCTGTGTTAGCCCAAAGCCTGGCGCTGGGCGGGCCTTGCTCCCCCATTGATGGAGCCCCAAGAAGTGAGGAGGCAGAAAAAGAAACGGAGGCTAAGGAGCTTTCCCCCCCACCCCCTCCCAGCAAAAATCTAACCGGGGAGCCGGGCGGGCAGTAGCAAATTAGCCGATCACGCACGCAGCCTGATCGGCTAATTTGCTACTGCCCGCCCGGCTCCCCGGTTAGATTTTTGCTGGGAGGGGGCGGGGGGAAGCTCCTTAGCCTCCGTTTCTTTTCTGCCTCCTCGTTTCTCATCCCCGCCCGACTTCAGGATCCTCCCTAATCATTGTGGGTCAAAAAGAAAAAAGGGAAAGGGGCGCTTGTTTTGAAGTGCCCGAGAGGAGGGAGGGGAGCGGGCGCCTGGCACACAGAAGAGCCGCATTAAAATGTGTAAAGAGCCACATGTGGCTCGCAAGCCGCGGCTTGCCGACCACTGGCCTATGCTGTACCATTCTGGGGAAGTAGAAAATAGTATAACTACCATTATACTACATTTGATATAAAGTGATGAAAGACTATGCCCAAATGTTTAAAGAACTATATTTTTGTCTGGCTCCATAACCAACAGGCATAGTCTCTACATCACTTTATAGAAATTAAAATTTTGTTTTTATTATAGTTGATCTCAAGTTCTTCCTTAGAATAGTAAGCATCTAGAGTCCTCAGAATTCATTTTAGTCCAGTTGATATTGTCACTATATCATCTGCATATGATGTAAGGCTGCAAAATGCCCATTAACTAATTATGGTGCATAATCCTCTAAATTAGTCATTTTCATCACAAGATGGTTGATGTACGAATAAAAGATCAGGGGAACTTTAATTGTAAGTTGTTCTGTCCCTTTTCTACTTTAATCTGCAGTGTTAAAAATATTTTCCATGAAAGAACATATATTTCAGTGCATGTTCAAATGAACATTTTGAAAATATTTTCTCACAAAATTTGTTATCTCCTACGATAAACATCCCAGTATTGCAAATAAATATTTGAATAAATTTAAAGAATTATTTCAGTCATTAAATAGATTTGCAACACTTACACCAGCGATAGCTCTGTCCCTAGCTTGTTTGCCTACTTTTCCAATTATTGTATAAATCTCCCCTACAGCATTTTTTACTAGGACTGGAATTCCTTTGTATACAGATTTTTCCATATAGTAAAATAAACCCAAAGTGATTGGATTGGACTGGCAATTTTTTTTTCTATAGAGAAGAGTAGACTTTGGGCAGGATGCCCTGAGACATCATGCGTTGTAAAGTTTTCCAAGTCATGAAGGCTTCAATTAATGCTTTGAATTTACAGCATGTTAACATGAGCTCTTTTGTAATTTCATTTCCTATGCACTTTTCTTTCTCCTAAATTAAGGTTCTCCCATACGTGACAGTGTAATGATAGGTTTCTTTCTTACCCCACAGATGCATGAGGTTGTGGGGATATACAAATAACTGACATAACAGCTGTCTAAACATTTTAATGTACAAATTAGATATCAGCACCCAACTTTGATTAGTTGGGTTACTTATTTTGGTTACTACACTTGGCCTGGAAATCTAAAAGAGTTTATTGAGATGAAATGTTGAGCTATTTTAGGGAAATGTTAAGAGGACTGGGATAGGATTCAAGAAATTAGTTTTTATGTGGCCATTTGGCTGAAAAACTTCTTGCTCCTTTATGCTTAACTGCATCTTAGAAGAACATTAATCTGTCTCTCTAGATTTTTATGCTGTTTGGTAGCATAATAATAAATAAATGCCTTATCATAAATTTATAGTGCTAGTTCAGAAAAAAAGATAAAAATGAGAATGAAATATGAATGTAGAACATTACATGAGGAAAAATCATGATAAGGCCTGGAAACGTGAACTCTGTTAGTATCATGATAAGTATAATTATAACTACAAGTATCTATGTCTGGTGAATATCTAGAGTTTTATTTTATGGTAGCCCATCAATATTGGAAACTATTAATGATTTTTTTGAGGAGAGGGATATCGGCTTTGTTTAGCTATTAAACGGTCCTGTGCATATCTACTTAGTTTGCCGATTTCCATTCTCTACACTTCTGCCCTTCTAGGAGGAATCATTCTGATATGTTTCCTTCTGCTTTTTGTTAACTGTGGTGACCCAGATCATCAGATTTGTGAATTGCACTTACTTTTTTATAAAACCAAGCCACAATTTGAAGATGATCTGTTTCAAACCTGATGAAATAATAGCTTCCAGAAACATTCTATGGATCACATAGAAGGAAAGGATAGAATGCATACACCCAGGAAATAGTAGGCTTGTTCACATATTATTAAAACCACATTATTATGATGTTGAGATATGATTGTACAGATGTTTTCATTGTACTGGAAGGCATGTTCTGAATTATATTATAGAAAGTGACAATTCAACTTTCCAAACTTCCTTGAATGTGAAACACTAAAAACTAGTTATATACATAGAGCTGTGTTATATGATAGATTCATCAGAGTAGAATAGAATAGAATGGGACCTTGGAGGTCTTCTAGTCTAGCTCCCTGCTCAAGCAGGAGAACCTATACCCGTGGTGGCGAACCTATGGCACGCGTGCCAGAGGTGGCATGCGGAGCCATCTTTGCAGGCCCGTGAGCCATCACCTTAGGTCAGCTCCACCGTGCAAGCACGCGCACCTCCCGCCAGCCAGCTGATTTTCAGTTTTCCGCAGAGATGTGTGCACATGCACGAGGGGGCAGGAGGTCACATGTGCAGGAGTGGCACCACTCCCTGCACACCCCATTGTGGGCCTAGTAGGTCTCCCTGAAGCCTCCTGGGATCCCCCGGCCCATTTTTGGTCCCAGGAGGCTTCAGGGAGGCCTGCTAGCCCAAAACAGGACACGGGGGGCATGTGTGGCATGTGTACATGCACTGGGGGTGCAGGTGAGCATGGGTGCATGCGCTGGAGGGCAAGGGGAGAGTGGGGAGGCATGGGCACAAGGGTGGAGGAAGCAGGGGGTCACATACACATGCGCAGGGGGTGGGGAAACGGGGATCACACATGCATGCGCAGGAGGTGGGGTACATAGGGGGCATTGCATTATGGGTGTGGGCATACACGAGTGTGCTGTCGCACGCACACGCACGCTTTCGGCACCCGAGGAAAAAAAAGTTTCACTGACCTATACTATTTCAGATAAGTGACTAAAGTATGAACTTTGAAAGAAGGATTTTAAAAGAGTAATTGAAGTTGATTATCATGTCTAATCTGCTCCAGTATGTATACTAGCCATGTAGCATTGCTTGAAGGCACAATTCATGACATCATCTTCTCACCACCACCAACCCACCAGGAACGCAACTTCTACTTCTCTTTTTCTGCTGCATATTAATTTTTTTTTTACTTGAGCTGATGCAAGTGGTGATTTCTAGTTTGTGTGTTCTGTATGCAAATATCTAGGCTCTACCTGATTACTGTCCCCTGTGGCAGGAAAACCTCTTCAGAGTTCTAACCTCACTTTTTGCCATCTGGGTGACGTTGGGCCAGTCATATTCTCCCTCAGCCCAGCCTACCTCACAGGATTGTTATTGTGGGGAAATAGGAGAAGGAGTAATTGTGTGCCACCTTGAATTATTCATAAAAATAATAAAGTGAGGATATTTTTGTTAAATTATGCTTAAAGATTCAAAAATAATTTAAAAATTAAGCTAAAGTGAAGGTATTTTTGTGATATTATGTTTTTTATTTTTAATGAGCTAAAACTGATCATTTCAGTCACTTTATTCCTAGAGTCCAGCACTATAGTTCAGAAGGGCTCTAAGAGGCAAAAAATGACTGGAGAAGCAGGACAGCTGCTGTTCTGAATTTAGACAGTTATATAAGCTTATTAGTTAATTTGCATATAGAGAAATATCCTAAAAGACATAAAAGTACCATTGCATACATCAGGGTATGGTAACTATAAAATACTTTTAATTTCTTAAGAATAAAAAGCTTTTCAGGTTTTTATAAAATATATACTTTGCAATACATAAATATACTTCAGAAATATTTTGAATTTTATAATAAAGATGACCGCATGATAATCATATTTATTTCTTGATTTCAGGTGACTGTTACAACAATTGGTTATGGAGACAAGGTGCCTCAAACGTGGATAGGAAAAACTATTGCATCTTGCTTTTCTGTATTTGCAATATCATTTTTTGCCTTGCCTGCAGTAAGTCCAAACTTTTTTTAGTTGTACATACATATATTAGGATTGATTTTTATTAGCCCTTACGTAATGTAATATTAACTATACATTAATTTTATCTACTTCTTTGCACTGAACTCAATACAGCTTACAAGAGGTGAAAATCTGTTATGTTGACTGCCATAAGGGCAAAAACTAAAATATTAATTGTAAAAGCAAAATAAGGAATAATGTTGATTTAGATTTAAGTTGTCACCCAACTCCAAAATGACTCTGGGCAGCTTATATGAGTTAAAGAGAGGGGGAACCCAAAACAGGAAACATAAAGGCAATAATAAACATTATTTCAGTAAAACATGATGTTACCATTATCGCTTCAAACTTTTCTGAGCGTTTGGTAAGACATACCTAGATCTTTATTTAAGTATGCTGCGATTTCCCTGCGATCTTGCGTTCCATTGCTGTCATATGCATACATACAAACACACACTTACTGTAATATACAGTAGAGATAGATAGATTCTGCAGTTGTTTTCTACCATCTTCATTTAATTTGATGGCAACATATGTTTTTGATAATTCTTAAGGAGGAAAAACATTTAATATGTAAGGCTCTTGCACAATGAATCACAAGAAATAGGTTTAAAATTCCTTGAAGTATTCAATATATAGTGATCTGCTGTCTCCCTGCCTTATGTCACTTTATTTAATTCCTGAGGGGAGGGTTTTCTAGTGGAATTTGTTCAAAAAGGAAACTTAAGCAGCTGAGAAGTTGAGGGTGATCAAGGAAATATGTTAGCAGCAGTAATAACAACAATTGCACTGTTTTGTTTCCATTTTGCAGAAATAATAATTCAAAACACTGTCAAAACCAATTCAAAAGATCCTGACATTTATGTATTCATTTTGTTACCAACCCCAGAATGTCATGGATGTATTACTTCAATATAGGTTAATATTCATATATGTAAAATGTATTATGAACAGCAAGAATAAGACCCACTTTTTATGCTATGAGAGTTTATATTATGCAACAATCACTCGGTGTAATTCCTAAGTGTGCAAATGCTAGAGAGTATAAAATACTGGAAATATTCCACCTCAAATAGAGCTAATTGGATATTTCAGGGATGATGCAGCTGTCAATAAACATGCCCAAATTCATTAAAATCTCAACCTTTGCTCCAAATTCCATGGTAGCTGAATTTACCACAAACCTTATATTTGAAATGGCGTTTATGTAACTGATTGATTGGTTTATTCTACTAATTTCCTCTGTTCCTCAGGGAATCCTTGGTTCTGGTTTTGCTCTGAAGGTACAGCAGAAACAAAGGCAAAAGCATTTCAACCGACAAATTCCAGCAGCTGCTTCTCTTATTCAGGTGCCTTCATGCTTAAATACTAGTTTTATTACATGTATTACAACTATTAAAAGGGTAGATTTGGTGTTATTATGATCAAACGTTGCTCAGAAAGATTGTTATTTTATTTTTCCAGTAATGAAACCGGGCTGGTGATTTTCAGCCTTCATCCAGGTTTCATTTGCAGCTACTGCAGAAGGAAGCAGTGTGAGGCTTTGAGTCATAATTGCTTTTTAAAAAAATTATGGCCTGTTCAATAACTAAACGTAAAGTATGCTCAAAATAACTCATTGCTTCATAAGAGGGACATTTTTCCCCTTTATTCCTCCACTCTTCTCACTATGTTTTGAAATTTCTACAATTCCTGGCTTAGGATATACTTTAAAGATATAAAAGTGTATATCCAGGCAACCTCGACTAATATCTAAAAGATGCATAACTGTTTTCTTGCTAACTTTATCTTGTGTGTGTTTCTAACAAATATTTTAGACAGCTTGGAGGTGCTACGCATCAGAAAACCCAGATTCTTCCACATGGAAAATATATATTAAAAAGCCTTCCAGAAGTTATCACCTATTGTCTCCTAGTCCCAAGCCAAAGAAAATAGCAATGGTGTCGGTAATGAATACCATTTTTTTTTCATTTGATGTTTTTTATAACTTAATATTTAAAGCTAGATGGAAATGAAGTTTTTCCCATCAAGTAGACATATTGGTACATAGTCTTGTTCAATATTTTGACCTCTCCAAAATAAAACATCCATGCAGAAGATGTTATTTTTCATGTAGTGTTACAGTGTGGAATATGAGAGGCTGGCTACCTGACATGACACTTTTATAAAATTGTGGAGATTTGTGTTACTCCTTCTTTGTTCAGTGCTTCAAAATGCATAAAAACTTCTCTTGTTTCAGTGACAAGCATAAAGGGGGGGGGGGAGGAAATTTATCCTTCAAAATATTTTCTTCAGGAGAATCTGCATCAAACTAACATGCAGCTAGAGAAACTGTGAGGAATTTAAAAAAGGGTAACAAATGGCAAACTCTTATTTTACAATGTTTTGGAATATAGCTCAAGAGAATACAGTATTCCTCCTGAAATATTTTGCTGTTTATTCCTTCATGGAAATGCCCTGAGTCCAGTAAACTGAGGTACAATATAATCTACATCTGAAATTATACCACCTAAATACATTTGTAATTGAACCAGCATCTCGAAGTGTATTCAGTAGAATATATATCACAGGAATATAGAGACATATGGGGATATTTCACTTCATTTGGGCTCTTCCTAGAAGCTATCTCATATTTTCAGTAGAATATTTCTGGCAATGCATAGCAATGGATCTGGTAACTTTTTAACTACCGCGTTTCCCCGAAAATAAGACAGGATCTTATTTTCTTTTGACGCCAAAAATAAGCGCTTGGCCATATTTTCAGGGAGGTCTTATTATTTTTGAGGTGCAGGAGGCGGCAAGCATGGTCACCTCATAGCTGCTGCTGTGTTACAATATTTTCAGGGAGGTCTTATTTTGGAGGGAGGGCTTATTTTAGCACATGCGGTCAAAAGCCCGATTGGGCTTATTATCTGGGGAGGTCTTATTTTCAGGGAAACATGGTATATGCATAGTTAACAGTTACAATGACAATGGCATAGTCCCAACAGATTTAGGAAACCTTTTACATGATTTATGAAGTCTCTTCCACCCCATACTTTGGGCAAGGATAATGCTTCCTGGGTTGGCAAAGAATTCTAATTAAGTAGGTAGAGAAGAATTGTGTACAGGGTGGTCTCCCCCCCAAAAAAAGAAAAACCCTATTCAAACAAGGTAATTCTGTTTTGTTTATTTATATGTGTGGTTTTAGCTCTAATTTAATATCGATATTTCCCATTTAGGCAGAAAAGATGTAGATAATTTTGTTATATTCATCTTTTTTTTAAAAAAAGTTTCCAGAATGAAAACAGGATAGAGGCATTGGGTATGTCAATACTCTGAGATGGATTAAAGACAACACTTCTAAATAAAGAAAATAGCTACTAGGAACCAAAGAACCAAACTGTAAAACGTTATGGGTCTTTGGTAACATTTATGAAACTGTGTATGTTACCTCCAGAGAATCATAGAATCATAGCTGGAAGGGACCTAAAGGTTTATCAGCCCCCTGAACACTGCCCTTTATGTGCCTCAATGGGTGATTATTGATTATTTCACAGAATAATTCCTGAAACCCCCATCAGATATCCAGGAGTTCAATGCCACTCTCAGGAAATAATATTGAGCCCGGTAAATAAGTTAATTCCTCATTAAGGACATCTGAAGCAATTTAATTTTGTTATAGTGATGGATGGATGGATGGATGGATGGATGGATGGATGGATGGATGGATGGATGGATGGAATGAATGAATAGTGAATCAAGTCATCATCTCATTTAGACTTTATTAATGACTATGATCATTTAATGTAAAAAGCTTACATTTTTCTGAATAATTGCAATGGAAGATCCATGGTAATACAGTGGTAAAGCAGAAACATAAGCCTTTTGAATTATAATGGTTAGAACATTTTACACTTTATTTACTCTTTTATGATTGGAATAATCTCACTAGATTAAAGAAAATTGAGGTTAAATTGTATAATATTCACATACATTGTAATTTCTCTAGGTTTTTTTTTTCTAATTTTAAATTACCGTATGGAGATGAATTAAAGGATTGGGAGTTGTTTTTTAAAATAATATTTAAATACTTGTTTTTGTTAGGTAAAAAAGAAGAAAGCCAAAACAGAAAAGGATAATGGATCACTTTCTCCTGATAAAATTTTACCTGTTCCACAAATCACATTTGACCATGTGTTGGAGGATAGGAAAGCTGATATTTTTCATATGGATACCTATGAAAATTCTGGTAACACTTTCAGTTATTTTGTTTACTAGAAGTAAAATGGCCATCAAATTGGAAAGACTAAAATATAATTTGCATGCATTAAAATAAGGAGCTACAATTTAAACGAGACCAAGCTATGTTACTGGCATCTGAGTCTTAAACTGTATATTGTAGTTGTAATAATGACTTCAACGCCACACATCTTAAAGTTGCTAAGATTGAGAAACACTGGTCTTAAGTAATGTATTAATTCAATATTATTATGTCATGTATTATTTTCAGCATTTTTGTAATTGGTTGCCACTACCCATATGAATATATTTTTCATTGCTTCCATTCTAATGCCGATGATTACAATTTTCTGTCTGTCTGATGATATGAAGATATAATTGTGTCTAAGGATATCAGATGGAAAGTTTCTATGGATATGTGATTTTAATAACCCCAGCATTAATCTGCAATAGAACATATAATTTCTATCTAGGAGGTTGTTTTGGACAAGGGTCCCTTTTTTAAAAAAAATGCTTTCGCTTGTGAGAGTTGATTAAAAATGTTCTGCCTCAATATTATTAAAATAGTGTCTGGTCTCATCGCTCGGATATTTGCATGTATTTAGATTCAACAAATTACAATATACCTCTGCAATCCATCCCACTCTGAAAATACATTTATACAATAATAGTTCAATTCTTTTTATTCAGTTTTAGAACTACGTATTTTAAAACAAAAACCTTAGAAAACACTTTTAAAATCACAACTTTAAAGTGCTAGTGGGCTATATGTATATGTGTATGTGTATGTATGCATATGTATACACATCTGCTTTAGATCTGAATATCTGGACATTTTGTATCCCTTTTATTTAAAACATATTTGACAAGTTTGTACAGATATATTGCAATTTTTAAAAATATGGAGTAGGAAACAACTATCTGTGAAAAATGGCACATTTGAATGTGTGTCAGGTTATAAGTTCACATCTAGTTCTGGATTTCTGAATAGATTATGCAAGTCAAAACATGTCAAAGCATCTCTTTCGGTGCTTTCTGGCACAACTGATACTAACCTTTAATTGGGATTTCTAATGTTTAAAAGGCAAGATGCTGACTCCAGTTTTGGAACAAAAATCTCCTTTCCTTCTGACATCTGTTCTTTTTTCTCCCCCTTCTCCCTGTCTTCGGTTCTCTTAAAACTCTTACAAGTATACAGGAGAAACAGGCATGTTAAAATCTCTTGGTAAGTTAAGGAAGCTATCTTTACCTATTGCATGCTGGATTCTGAATCTTACACATTGCTTGCCATGATTTCCATACACTCTCTCTACTTATTAACTTAGCATGAAGTGCAGGAAGCAAATTAGCAACACTTCCTATTATTCACCTATTAAAGGAAGAAAACAGCTTATTTTTAAGATGACATGATAAGTACCTTTCTTATTCCTATAATTGTAAGAAGCAGGTAGATCAGTCCAGAAACATAATATAAGGAAGCAAAAGTCACATTTCCCCTTTCCAGCTCCTTAATATGTTGCAAAACTCACCAAGGAGACATGAGGGCCTGGATGCAGAGGAGGAATTATCTCCTACAGATTCCATCAATGAAATAAATTTCAGGATAAGAAGAGCACTGAATGCTATCACTGCCTTTTTTCCCCTTAATTTTTTTATGTTAGAATGTTAACATTTGTAGGCCATCCCAATCACTCTTTTCTGGATGGTGTACAACAAAGCAACTAAACATATCAGCATGCTACAAACATTAAAAAACAATCATCTCTCAGTCATCCAAGGCCAAAGGTCTGCTTGAACAGAACAGTTGTCAAGGCCTTATGCAATGCAAGTGGGGGGTCAGACATGAAAGCTATTGCAAAGCCTGCAATCCATATATCGCTCCTGATGTCTGCACAGAGGAACGGTTACCTTGATCAAGGCAGTTCCTGATATATGTTAACAATTGTTGTAGCACTGTTTATTAGAATATGCTGGGCAAGATTGTGTATTTTCATTTGGCACTTGTATAATACACAAATGACACAGTTGATGCATGTGTCTTACCAGCATTGTTTTAATTGAAATGATACTTTTAAAACCTTCTTTCTTGTTTTCTTAATTGTGACTTTGATACTGTAACAGAGGCCCTAGATCACTTTCTCCTTCTCTGTTTCCCTGTTCTGTCCGCTCCCTCTTGTCCATTTCATCTGTTTATTCAGACCGACAGCATTCCTGGACATCCTTTACTTCAGAGCAACCATCTCCCAGTTCTCCAGGTAAACTCAGCTATTCTTTGCTTTCATGCTCTTAACCTGCCTGATTCAGAACCTGGAGGTTGGCATACTTAGTACAGATCCCCTGGCCTGGAAATCATCTTGCACGGTTAAAATTTCTCTATGCTCTGCACATTTCAACCTGAGTGTTTCTGTCAGATTACCTCTGAGAAAGTACATCTCGTGATAGAAAAAAAAGATTGCTTACCTCTGCTGAGGACCACATTAAAACCCTTACAGGCTCTAAGTATTATCATGTTATGATAACAACCTAGAGAGGGTGAGGGTTATAACAGTATTGGCAGGACCTATATTCATCATCAGTTTATTGGGACTCTATCACAGTAAGTATTAAAGCAAGTGGTTAAGGCAGTGGATTAGGCGTTTGTAAGCCCTATACACAGTGTCTATTACAGGGGTGTCCAAACTTGGCAACTTTAAGATTTGTGGACTTCAACTCCCAGAATTCCCCAGCCAGCAGCTGGCTGGGGAATTCTGGGAGTTGAAGTCCACAAGTCTTAAAGTTGCCAAGTTTGGACAGCCCTGGTCTATTAGATGGATATGCCTCAAATTTATAAGATTTTTGAGAAGAAGTGCTACTGTTAAGAACATTTTAAAAATACATATCTTGTTCTGTTCCTAAAGTATTACACGTTATTGGACATATCCAATAATATAATCTATTAGACAACTCCCAGTTTAAGTTCACACAGAGAGGGACTTCTCCGGGTGCCGTCCGCTAAACAGTGTCGGGGGGCGACACCCAGGAGCAGGGCCTTCTCTGTGATGGGCCCAGCCCTGTGGAATGACCTCCCCCTTAACATCAGGATTACTTCCGATCTCCGCTCCTTCCGTGTAAAGCTCAAGACCCACCTTTTTCAATTATCTGGCCTGGCTCAACCGTAGTTTATCCTTTCCTCCTGACAGTCCTTTTAAATTTGTAATTTTATTATGGGGTATTTTTAATGGTTAATTTTATTATTAATAATTTTATTATTATTATTGTGATATATGTAATTGTTACCTCCTCCGTGTATGTATATGTATGTGTATGTGTGTATGTGTATGTTTATATGTATTTATGTATGTTTTTTATTGTACGCCGCCCCGAGTCCCTTGTGGAGAGGGAGCGGCTAACAAATTAAATTTAATTAATTTAATTAATTAATTAAGTATAATATTTAAACTTAATAAGTGCTATGCTTTTATTTTTCTCATAAAATTCCACATGTTAAGCTTGCTAACATCCACAATTGCTGCAAAGTACTGTATATCTTATAAGGTTCATTATATTTCTTTGCTTTTGTTAAATACATAGAGATCTTATATCTAAAAGCACTGCTTTCTATATTACCAAAAGGGAAAAAATAGTTTACAAGGACAGACATTTATACCATAATCCCCGAGCAAAAACAACCATTAAAAAAAAACCCTCATCTTCTCCTTTTCTTTGAATGCACTTAGGTAGGAATACCATTTTTTTTAAAATTATAAACTTACATTTGAGTCTGCCTTTTAATTATTTTATCTATATTCCTCAATATTTTACAACTTTTAAAATGTTTTGTAGCCCTTAGATACAGATAACCATTACTTGCCTGTTTTTCTTCCACAGTTAAAAGGAACTCTCCATTTTTAGAGCCACATACTACAGGACCATTCATTAGAACAAACAGCTTTGCTGATGAACTTGACCTGGAAGGGGAGACTTTGCTGACTCCAATAACTCACATCTCACAGTAAGTCACAGAATTCTGAATACCATTAACCCCTGATTAGAGTGCAGGCTAGAAGAAGATAAATTGTGATTATAAAACAAGGTTGTATAGAATTTCCCAGGTAGGTCTATGGAACAAGCTAGATTTTTACCCTTGCATCCTTGCATATGCAACAACTTGTGCAAAATATCTTTAGGCTATTGTTTTTAACGTGAAACTAATGTTTTGATTAGACAAAACAAAAACAAACCGTGTTGCTTTCTGAAGGACATGTAATTAATATTGAAAGTGCATTGCTGCTGACTCACTAGGACAAACTAGTTAAATGGAACAGGCTGACATGTCTTTTCTGACATCTTACATCAGTTTTGTTAGATTCAAAATCCTTTGACGAAGGCTTTTGTCCTTTGTTGAACACAGTTTTATACAGATGTCTTTAACCTTTAGGAGAAATAACAATTAGTATTGATTACAAATCATAATAATTAATTAATAAGGGGAGAACATATAGAAACTTGTCTTAGATGTGATTACTGAATATTCTGCTCAACTTTAATAAAAGTCTCTAGGCTGCATTTGGCTAAACTGCCCTCTCTTACACTTTTGGATTGACCTTATTACCATCATAAATCTATTCTTAGATACTGAAAATATTACAATGAATTAATGTCTATCTGTATACAAATAAAAAAAGTGCCCGCCTTGTGTAGATTACACTTTTGCAATATAATACACACAGAGGTGGTTACTGATCACAAAATTCTACATGATGGAAGTCTTTCAGGTATCAAGCATAACAATACAGTAGCATAGTTCTAAAGACCTTGGCCAAGGAAGATTTTTTTTATGGTCTGGTCTGAATATTCCTTCATTTAATTCTAATTCGTGTCCTGCTAAACTTCTGAAAACCAGCATTTCAAAATTAACAAGTTGCTTTCTGATAGAACATTGTATATATGCTAAAGTATCTCATGATATATAACCCAAGCATCGGCTCAAGCTGCATAAACTGGTTCACATGTCACAGTCAGATCAAATGCGGCTTTGTACAGCTTGATCCATGCTGTATAAAAGGTGCATCACCCTGAATACCGTAATATTTTATAGGCCCAGCTGCACACCGTTCTAAACTCTTGGTAGAAAATGAAGGGATTTGCAGCTGGTAAGAATAATGTGCTGTTGAATTTTGGACTGCAGCACTGCATATAAATTAATATGCCCCATGGGCCTTGGAAATGAGCATGTATGAAAGAAACTGATTCCATAACCACAAAGGCGTGCACAAGAGCTGCTGTGTGGATTGGAGGCATGCGCTTAGTCAAGAGTATCTGCAAACAGGTTTCACCTGACAGGCAACATAAATCAACTGGCAACAATATTGATTACCTACTGCACCATTAGGAAACTTGCCTGGTATAAGTCAGATTAAGGAATGTGCTTAAAATATCTGTTTCCACTTAGTTTGAAAGGATTGATAAACTTGTGCAGTTCAAACTTGTCAATGGCATTATGAGTACATTGGGTATCTGAGAAAATAAGGAACAGTAAACTGGCAGCGGCCTTGTGAAAATGTCACGGTTTAAGAGGTCTCCAGAGTGCCTCTACTTCAAAATTGGGTGTATTTATTAAGCATATGGGCTGCATATTTGGAAAGGTGAAAGCAGAAGAATTTATGACAAGATTCAATATAAGACTACTGGTGCAAATGCGCAGCAATCTGTGAGTGTGTTTTCCTGATTTTGGAATGTGGTATCAAGGACAGGCTTTTGTTTATACCAGTAGGTCTGTATTTCATTTCTGACCTCAGCTACTTGCAACAATTATTACCTAGATCTATGAAATTCACTTGACAAAGTTCTGTTATTATATTTTGTGCCAAAATATTTTCCCAATTCACTATGTTGCGTTACAGACTGTAGGAATCTAAATTTTGTTGTACTCATTCATTATCAATTAAAAATACTTGTGATAGAAATTTACCTCATGGAAATTTCACATAAACTTCACATAAATTTCATTAAAAAGTAAAACAAATATCCATACACTTCTATTCCAACATTCCTGTGTATAAGAGTCATTGGGATGACTCATTGTTTTACAACGAGGAAGTGTTGCTTCTTCTTTGGATGATACATGTGACAGATAGTTAGCCTAGGCCCGTCATGGCGAACCTATGGCATACATGCCAAAGATGGCACGCAAGCCATCACCCCAGTTCAGCTCCTTTGCGCATGCGCCTCCAGCCAGCCAGTGGTCTTTAAGTCTCTGCCGTGCATGTAGGAGGACATGTGGGGGGCATGTGCATGTGGGGGGAGAACATGCAGGGGGGACATGTGTGCATGCATGGAGGACGGGTGTGCGTGGGGGGCGCACATGCATGCACGAGGCAGGGCACAAGCGTGGGGGCCACACACACATTGCATTTTGGGGGTTTGTGCGCATGCGTGCACTTTGGGCATTTGGTCCAGAAAAGATTACCCATCACTGGCCTAGGCTGAGTTGCCTTAGAGCAGCTCATTCCGAAGCTTATTTCTCTTACAAAAGACCCATTTCTTATTCTCCACTCCTTGCAGATGCTTGAAAATTTCTTTCAAATGTCTCCTAGTGGAATTTTTGAGCTTCATTAATTGGTGGAAATGATAAGAGACAGCTATTGGTAGTATTGTGGTTTTCTATTGTTTAGCTTTCCATAACTCAAAACACGCTTTGCAATCTGAGAAAATTATTTCTCCCTCTCTTTTCTCTCCTGTCCATCTCACCTAACACTTAATGGGAGGTGCTCCGTATAAAGTTTCTCCTTGAAATTTAACCAAAACACGAGAACCAGGAAAGCTGCAAGCTGCTAGAAAAATGATTGCAGAGATAGATGGTTGGTATACATATGTTTGCTGTTCTGCAAGTAAACTGCAGGAGCAATGTGATTTTTCCCCTTAAAGGCAAATTCTAATTCAAGCAAAATATATGAGAGGCACTGCTAGAATGCTCTTTTTCCCCAAAGTTTTTTTATTTTTTTTATTTTTTACAAATATATCGAATCAATGCCTGAACAGTGTGGTACCTGGGTGTCATACATTATAATACAAGTAAAACTGATAAGTTAATCATAATTATTACATTCAATCAGCTTATGTTTTTCTAATAATAATCCACATTTATATTAGGTTGCAATCTATCCTTGTTCAATTATTCCATGTTTTCTCTTGTTATTACTTTTATTTTATTATATAAAAATGTAGACACTAATATTCCCCCTTACCTTATTTCTATCACTTATTCTAGCTTTAGTCCTGACACTCTTTATTAAAAGGCTTTTTCTTTCTATTCTGTCTAATTTCTAATCACGTCACCAACCTAAGAAAAGAAAAAAGAAAGGGAGAAAAGGAAAAACAAATCGGAACAACAGCAAAAAAAGGAAATCATCTTTGCCCGCTTCACTACTTTAATTGCTATGCTTTAAAGGAAAGAGAGAGAAAGGGGAAAACAAATCAGAACAACAACAGCAATTATCTATCCATCACTGCTAGAATGCTCTTACCTGCTTCATGGTTCCCCTCTCATACAAAGATTTTAAGGTGTAAGCAAAGGGATCTTTTCTTAGCACTTCCCCC
Source organism: Natrix helvetica (assembly GCF_964273705.1). Taxonomy (NCBI): domain Eukaryota; kingdom Metazoa; phylum Chordata; class Lepidosauria; order Squamata; family Natricidae; genus Natrix; species Natrix helvetica. The sequence continues at coordinate 109,344,441 of NC_138548.1, read as the reverse complement.
ATGTAGTAAAATCAGGGGAAGCAAAAAGAGATCCAATATTGTCTGTCAGATAATCCCCCAGATAAACACCCCACCCCAAATATTGTTCATTTTCAGTGGAGCTAAAGCCTCTAGTATGGAAAACAAGCAATATAAATAGGAATTAAAAATCATTATTTCTCCTTGCAAATATTCTTCTAAAAATTCCTAAGAGGGAAAATTGATTTTCAGGTAATACAAGTATGTATGAACTTGTTCAAATAGGAAAGAAGAACAAGTATTTTTCCCAATAATCCACAAATGCCCAAAGTCTAGTCACATATGTAAATACTAGAGCTTCAGGAAACACAATAAGTGGGATGCCTAACTTTAGTACTCCTTGCCATTTGCATTTTTCCCGGCCTATTATATCTCCCATGGTGGAGTGGTGCCTAGAGGTGGAGCTCTCGCCTCACAAGCAGGAGGCTGTGAGTTTGATCCTAGGTAGGGGCACAGTGAGAATATATCTGCTGAACAAAACTCTGCATTGGCGACAGGAAGGGCATCCGGCCATTAAACACTCTGCTAGCTCCATTCAGTTGCCCAGACTCCATCCCGCAAGGGATGATGGGGTCTTTAAAAGAAGATGATGATTATATCTCCTGTGGTCTTGCTTATTGAGTATAAGTGAAAATGTGCCAGGGAAGAAATAATAAAATATACACAATGTCATGATATAAAAGCTGCAGTTTATGTACTTTCATTTGGTATTGCAACACTGGTATGTGATGGTGGCATGTCATTTTGGAATTAGAAGTCATAGAATAACAGAGTCGGAAGGGACCTTGGAGGTCATCTAGTCAAACCCCCTACTCAAGCAGGAGACCTTATATCATTTCAGACAAATAGCTGTCCGATCTGTTCTTGAAAGCCTCCAGAATTGTTGGGGATTGTTGCAGTGTGACTTGAGTGGAATGTGCCATAGTATACTGCTTCCACAAAATAAATCTTATAAATAAATAGTTATGATAGACAGGTAAAAGACGATTTAGAGTAACTCTCCATTCATGATTTCAGTCTGTGATTAGAATGATTTTATTTGCTTTGTTTACATGGGGGAATTTTTCAAAGGCTCTGTTCTCATAATTCAGAAAACAGATATTTCTTTTTGAAAACAGAAGATGTGAGTTAAATGCCCTTGCTAAAATAGTGTTCTTCATATTTTTTTCACATATGTTTTTTGTATGTTTTTCATAGCCCACTCTCTTATTAATTGCAGAAATGGTGCATCTTCTGCTAATAGGACATATATGTTATTTTATGTATACCAATTGGCCATGTATATGTTCAGAAGCTAAGTATTGCCACTAATTGGAGAAGCCTAGGGCTGTAGCCTAGAACAAGGAGTTTAAAAAACATCAGAAAATCCATCAATGGTAACCCATTTCTGCAATATTGCCCCTCCAAAGTATGGTTGGGTCCATGATTTCTTTTTCTTTTTCTTTATTTATATTTCATATTTCTACACTGTCCAAAGAGAGGCTACCTTTTTACTTTTTGCTATTTTTAAATTTTCAAATGAAGCAAATTTGGGGAATAGATTGATTTCCTGTATGGCCTGTGGACTGGTTATCTATGGGACTGCCTCCTAAAGATAGAATATTTTATCCAAGATTTGTGTGCAGAGGTTGTCCTGTATGCTAAAAGTCTCCATCCCTCGTGAGATGTTGTGATGCTCCAAAGTGAGAATTTTCTCTTAAGGCAGGGGTGACAAACTCACGGTGTCACAGTGGCATCACATGACATATTTTTTCCCTTCGCTAAACTGGATGCGGGTGTGGCCAGTGTGTGACACATCCGTCCCGTGGCCCATGAGTTTGACACCCCTGTCTTAAGACATCATGTATCCCCAAGATGGAAGCAGCTCTCTCCATCTTGAAGGGAGGGATGAATTACAGGCATTGTGCAGTAAATATTTTATTGTGAGTGTTTATATTTTCAACTTGGGTGTGTGCTTTTATTAGTCTTATGTAATATGATGATGAAGATACAGTTGATAAGATTTACTTGAAAGGAGTGGCATAGAATGCATTATTGTTGCCCTTTTCAACATTTATTGCTATTTAAGAATCAGCAGGCTGTCTTTCACATCTGTTATTCTGAGACAGTGCCTGAATTTAAAAAGTACATGGTGCTCAGAGCAAACATTTGTACTTATCTATGTACTGGGATCCTTATTTGCACTGACTGGATAGCTCATATTGTAAATGATTCTTGCTTTTATCTTCCTCTCTTATTTCTAAAGGTCTTGTAAAGTCTGAGTAAATACGGCTTATTCACTTTAAAGTGGTCAGATATAATGACTGACCTGCTGTCCCTAGCACACTGTTTACATTGCAACTAACAACAGTGAAATTGTGATTTGAACACAGACAACTTTATCATTCCTTGGCCATAAGGATTTGCAAGTATGAAGCAGGCAGGCACCCAGCCAAAGATCACGCAGGAGGAAGTGACACACTCCCGCATCATATGTTCAAATGGTTTAAGGACAGGTTTAATTCTATCCTCTTTTTTTGTTTAGTTGTATTTTGGCTGCATGGTGATATTTCATCCATCATTTTAGATAATGCTCTTGCAAGGCTAATCACATACTGTATATTAGTTTGATAAAGTCATTGCGGTGCCTTTAGGTATCCTTTTTTAAAATCTGTGATGCAATTGAGATGAGGAAATATTACCTCATTTATGGAAAAGGAAGAAAGGCAGGCGGCTATAGAAACATATACATAAATATAAAAGGTGGGAAAACTGTACCCAAAATTGAACAGAGTAAAAGAGACCTTTAAAAGAGTACCTGCTGAAATGTGAATGAGGACACCCTTATAACTAGAAATCCAAAATGTGATTCACGTTAGGAACTATAGCTGAAACTTTATCATACAATTTTAATCATTCAGTTGTGTCCAACTCTTGGCGACTTTATAGGCAAGTACTCTCTATGCTACCCTGACATTTCATTCAGCTTATTAATTATTTATTCTAGAATCAATACTGGAACTGATATTGTTGTATCAGTGCCCCAAATATCAATATTTTTATAAATGCTATTTTCTGAATTCGCAAAGCACCTTTAAACAATAAATGAATTCTGTTTCCTTGTTATGTATGTGCTGAATGCATCACATACATACTTTGCAGTAACATTTAAAGGCAGATGTTCCACTTCTTTTAAGTAGTAAACACACTGCTGCTTTCCCAGTGTAAATTAATATTATGTTTCATGTTTTCTAAATAGCAGTGTATTTTTATTGGTGGTAATTAAAGTAGCATCCAAGTGCTTTCTTATTCAGAAGTGCTGGCTCATCTAATCAAAATGTAAGAAGCAGCTGTCTTTGTTCTTTGTCCTGAAATATTAGCTTATTTTGGATGTCACAAAAAGTTTTGGAGGAGAGATAAGAAGAGGCTTACAACGTTTCGTATTTATTTATTTGAGTTATATTGCTGTAGTCAGTGGATTTGGCTTTTGTGTTATGAGAGAAATGGCTTTTGGCTGTGATGTACATAGCATTTGGCTTAGAGTAGTACATTTATTATGTTAACAAGTGAGAACTACATGCAGTGTTATGCAAGTTGACTTCTGCTAGCTCAACAGGACTTTGCTTGCTGCCCTATTACCTTTTCCCTCACTCATTCTCCAAAACATATGGAAGGTATTTGGGCTATGGATTTTGTTCCTCTGACAGATGACCAGCACTAGTAACCAATTGGTAATTTGCTCAATAATCCCATTTTGTTTAAATGTAAGCTCAGATTTAAAGTTAGAATTCAAAAGAAATATTTAAGATGTTTTGGGCATGTTTCTCCAGGGTTGTTTTTCTAAAAGTGCATCCACACACAGAGAGACAAGGAGTGGGAGAACTGGATTCAGACATTGACACAATTTTAACAACAGCTTGTTGACTAAACCAGGATAGATTGTGTTCAAACATCAGGCTAAATCCAAGCCAGACAAGCCACATTATGTCTTAGCTATGGGGTATATGCAACTTCTGTTAGTTTAACAGGCATACTAGCCTAGGCACAACCATGCTCCCAAGGCAGACTTAAATTCTATTTAGCATTCTGTGATTTATGCAGTGACGTGCGGTGAGGTTTATGGCTGGTGAGGCTGGTGACGTCATCAGCGCGAGCTGCGGTCCCCTTCATGTTGACTCAGGAAGGCAGGGAATGGGACCACGTGTGCAGGAGGCTAAAGCTGCCTCAGCCTCCTGCACACGTGGTCCCATTCCCCGCCTTCCTGACTCCTGAGTCAACAGGAAGGGAACCACAGAGTGCGCTCCACGGGACCTTGGCTCACGCTCCGTGGTCCCCTTCATGTTGACTCAGGAAGGTGGGGAATGGGACCATGTGTGCAGGAGGGAGGCTGAGGCTAGAGGAGCCTCCTGCACACGTGGTCCCATTCCCGGACCACATATGCAGAAGGCTCTTCAGCGCCTTTCCCCTTTTTTTTATTTTCATGATGAGAGAGGTGAGGCTCTGCCTCCCCTGCCTCCCCTGACTGCACGTCCCTGGATTTATGAAACCACATGCTTTTAGTAAAGGGCTAACCTTACATTGTACAGAGTTAATGGCCCTCCTTGCTTCAATCTTAGCATGCTGTAAAAATCCAGACTCCCTGTGATAACTAAGGAAGACATTTCAGTTGTGCATCTGATTTGCTCCATTTCCAAAGTTAGATAGTCACTTGACTGCACATGATCTAACTGGTTTTAAAGGTGTAGGTCGTAGTCTTTTATGCAATAGTATAAAATTTAAAGGTTAGAGGAGTCTTCAGATGTACAGGTTTGTTAAGGTTGGATTGCTATAGTCCATGAATGCTTTATGGAGTTGAGTTTGTGTATCCGGGTCAGGCAATTTACGGAGTGTTCCACAGAATGACTTTTTCATTTGAAATTCCTCCCTGAAGGGACAGGAATCAGCCAATCATTACAAAGAGCTGTTGCTCCCTTGCCCATAAGTAGCTAGGCAGGCCTTAATTGCAGTGCAACAAGAAGAATCAGTGAAGGGTAACAAAGCTTTGGTGATTTAGCCATTATTTGGAAACCATCTGTTTTTCATTTCAGAAATCTCAACCACTCTTTCCCATATCAAAAGTAATCAACTGCTTATTGATAAGCAGTTTTTTCCACAACATCTGCGGCAATGGAGTTAGTGCTTTATTAAAATAATTATTGTTCTGGTCACAATTACTAGGTTGACAGCTTGATGGTATTTTTGATACATGTTTGTATGGGCATTTAGAATGAAATACTTGTTTTCCTTTATTGAAACTGTTGTGTGAAAACTTTATACATATTTATGTATATACATACAGGTAGTCTTGACGTACGACCACAATTGAACCCAAAATTTCTGTTTTTAAGTGATACATTTGTGAACTGAGTTTTGCCTCACTTTATGACCCTTCTTGCCACAGTTCCTAAGTGAATCACTGCACTTAATAAGTTAGTAATTTGGTTAAGTGAATCCGGCTTCCCCATTGACTTTGCTTGTCAGACGGTCATAAAAGGTGATCACATAACTTTGGGACACAGCAAAGGTCATAAATATGAACCAGTTGCCAAGCATCTGAATTTTGATCATATGATCATGCAAAGGTCATAACTGAAAAACAGCCGTAAGTCACTTTTTTCAGTGCCGTTGTAACTTTGACTCTAAATGTACTGTTGTAAATGAAGGACTACCTGTAGTAGAAGAATGTGTGTGTGTATCCTGTGGTTAAGGTATCAGGCTAAAACCTGGGAGACTGTGAGTTCTAGTCAGTGATGGGTTCCGGATCCCGGTGCAACCGGTACGGTGCAATAGGACCCAGCATCCACCACATGAACGCACGCAGCATGCGTCCTTACCTCCTGCGATGCCTTCGCGATGCTCTAACTGCTCAGTGGAGCATTGTGCAGGCACCTTATGCTACCTGCACAGAAGTGGCGAAGAGCTCAAATACAGGTAAGGCGGGTGGGCCCTCCGGAGCACCAGTACTGAAACACCGGTACCAATACGCCCGTACTGGGGCGTACCACCTGCAACTCACCACTGGTTCTAGTGCTACCTTGGGCATGAAGCCAGTTGGGTGATCTTTAGCCAGTTACATATTCTCTGCCCTGGAAAGCAGGCAATGGCAAACAACTTTGAAAAACTTTGCCAAGAAGTGTAGAGACCTGTCCAGGCAGTTTTCAAAAATTTGAATCAGAATTGAATGGAAGAACATATTTGCTTTTTAGGATCAACTATATATAGTTAAAGTAACCAGCAATCCAGAAAAATATTATAGACTAGACTTTGATAGGCTAATAATAAAGTCATTAGAAAAGATATTCATATGTCATGCTGTGCCTATACCTACATATTTCAGAATCATGCTGGTAATGGGTTTGTGCATGTGTGTATGTGAGAGAGAGAAAGAAAGAGAGACAGTATATATGTAGAGTTAGAGTTTAAAGAGCAGGATAGAAAATGTATTGGTATATTTGCAATGGAAAACATTCCTGAAAATACCATGATAGCAAAAAAAAAAAAAAAAAAAAAAGAGGAGGAGGAGGAGGAGGAAATGTATCATTAAAAAAACCCCAAATGTGCAAAAATAAAATAAAATAAAATTATGACCAATTCTAATGAGAAGTTCTAATTCTGAGAAAAAAGTGAATAAAAGAGAAGAGGTAGATGGACAAAATTACAGTGGCAAGATGATTCTGAGATCTGAAAGATCAGCTCAAACTAACTATGATTTTTCTGTTCAGTGAAAGTAAATTTTCCTGGTTAAAAATCAAAGAACATTAAGAGAATGGAGATGCTTTTGTTTTATCTAATGTTTTTTTTTTCTTTCTCCAATTTTAAAATTAAAAACCTTTTTAAAATTTGTTTTGTTTTTTTCTATTTAGGTATATTTTAGACATTGTAGAAAAATAGCTCCCATCACCACAACTATGAAAAATAATTTCTAGATTAAATTATTTCTCTTAGAAGAATTTCTCATTTAAAATCGTTATAAATAGAGTTTTAAAAACAAACAAACCCTGGTTGTGAAGCATGTTTTTAAATTCCAGCTAGAACCGAAATGTATTTATTTTAACACAAGAGGGCAGTGATGTCATATAGGAATATTGACTAGCATATAATTAAGTAGTCTGCATGTGATAGGTAAAATGAGTAGGCTAGTGAGATAATAATTTGACTTATTCATAAATCTGAATACAAAAGATTCAGATTCAGCTCAAAAGTCAAAATTAAGTTTGACTGCTGCTAAAGAGGATTTGTTTACACAGTTACACAAAGAAATATTCACTAATCTAATCCATTCAACAGCATTGTACATTTTATTGCTCATCAAATATTAATTTAATACATTATAAGGAATAAGACAATTCTAAAACTGTTGTGTAAGCCACAAGTGCGATATGGATGAAGATACAATAGCATTCCAGTTTTTAAAAGTTTTGATAAATTCCATGAATTTCTGTCAGCAACTACAGCTTTAACTTACGTTTTTACACCCATGATCAAATATTTTGCTTCATGCATTTGCATTTTATTTTAAATAAACTTATTTTTTATTGTTTACTTGATGATGATTTAATATTGTATCAATTGATCTTTTTTATGCGTATGATGATGCAGTCTATATTTCAAAAGAGCATAGTGTACAGGTAAGTGTATATTTCTGTATAGAGGTTTTGACTGTTAGATTAATGTAAGTGAAATTATATGCCTTAAAGATGAATTTTAACTGCCATTTAATATCAGTGTGTGGAAACGAGTGCCTTGCCAAATATTTAATATGTATTATTTGGATAGATTTGCCTCCTCTACTATATCTCCTTTAGTGTTAGATTAGACAGGATTACATCTCAGGGACACCTGTATTTCAGGGGAAGTTATGGATTTGCTGTATATTGTTTGCTTTTACAGTTGATTACAGAATTCAAATGATTCTGATGGGTTTGTACATTTGGAGCACATTTCACATGATAAAAAACACACAAACTCCTGATCTCTTTTTGTGCCCAACTGAAAGGAATGGTGCTAACTTTTAAAGTAGTTTTCTCCAAATTGGTGTAAGGATTTTGAAATGTAAGAATTCCCAGAATTGTCAGTCATGCATATAGTGGCTGGTATTCCGGAACTGCCTTATAGCAATAGCACTTAGACTTACATACTGCTTCATAGTGCTTTACAGCCTTCTCTAAGAGGTTTATAGAGTCAGCATATTGATACCCCCAACAATATGGATCGTCATTTTACTGACTTCAGAAAGATGGAAGGCCGAATCAACCTTGGGCTGGTCAGGATCGAAGGAATCAAACTCCAGGGAATATGAATAGAATTAAATTGATGCGGCCCTCAATGAAATCAAGTTTGACACCCCTGCTCTAAGAATTTCTCAGGAGGGTTTCCATTAAGTATTCCCAATGAATGTTGGCTATTGGGTAAGCTGTTATTAGGAAAGGGATACCTCACTTTTGAAAAACAGGGAGATGGAAATGTTTTACTCTTCTAGTTTAAGCTTGATTTAAATTGCTCCACAACTGTGCACAGGCTTCAATGCATACCTGCACTGCACAGGGGTTGGTGGGTAAATGTAGGTGGCAGATGGTTACAAACAACCTGATGCGCACACCTCCCAAATCTCAGCTACACATTATGTGGAGATGGCATGTCTTGCATGCTGATAGGTTGATCTGACTTCCTGTTGTGGGGTGGGCAAGGCACATTCGAATGACAAAATGAAATAGCTAGAAGACAGACTTGCTGACAAAGTGAGGAGAGATGAACATATGTACCAGAGATGGTATTCTGCCGGTTAGCCCTGGTTCGGGCGAACCGGTAGTGGTGGCGGCAGGAGGCTCAACCCACCCACCCACCCACCCAGATGTCATCACGGACGCTCTGCGCATGCGCAGAAGCACCGTGCATACACTCCCGGTTCCGAACCAGTAGCAAAAATGATAACATTTCATGCCTGATATGTACAATGTAATGGATAAATGTTACAAAAACCAAAAGACAACAGCAGATTCATGGAGGGAAATTGGAAGGATATGGAGGAAGACCCAGACAGATGCAAAGAAAACTGGAAGCAACTGCAAGACAAGTTTGTCAGGCTAAAAAATAAAATGAAAACAAAGAGCAGAGACCCTGGGCCCAGAGGACATATAATTCCGGCTTGTTTTGCCTGTTTGTTTTCACACAAAAAATGTCTTCCTCGCTGATTTTCATTTCCTGCAATCGTCTACGTCTCTGTACCTTGTTGTTTTAACGGCCCCTAGACGGAATGTTAGCATTCGCAGAAGTTTTAATGCAGCAGCCATGCAACTCTCTCTGAATGACAGACATATACGTTCTCTGACATGCAGTGACGCACAAGTCTAACCCTAGCCTAAGTCTGCCAATTGTTTCCTGCTCAGATCTTCCTATTTGCATTGTAAATTTCCATGGGATTCTAAAAGGTACCTTTACTTTTTTTTTTAAAAAAATAATCTGGTTAAAACATCTTTGCTGTTTTAAGCAAAGCTTTTGAATGATAATCGCTTGCTGATTCTTAGTTTCATTGTTTTATTGCTTTAAGAATGTTTAGATTTTACTTGATATACCAAGAGTGACTTTGATAGCAATAGCAATAGCACTTGGACCTGTACCAGTTCATAGTGCTTTACATGATTTTCTAAGTAGTTTACAGTATCAGCATATTGTCCCCAACAATCTGGGTTTTCATTTTACTGACCTCAGAAGAATGGAAGGCGGAGTCAAGCTGGAGCTGGTCAGGATCGAACTCCAGGCGATGGGCTGAGTTATCCTGAAAATGCTGCCTTCTTAACCACTACGCCATTATGGCAGTCTTGATGATATCTAGACAATGTGATCACTCAATAAATGTGTGATGGAACTGGGGAAGAGGCGGCAACAACAATAGCAGCACCACGAACTAGAATCTCTTTTCTCAAGATCTATGTTCCCTACGTTATATACTATTATCCAGTCTTATTTTGTGCACTTAGAGAACCATATCAACCATTAGCACCAGTCAATGGTATTTGTGATACATTTTTAAATGTTCAGTAGACTGAGTTTTATGTTTAATGAAGAAAAGATGATGATGATGATTAATTAATTAATTAATTGTGCGTGTTGCCAACTCTGAGTGATCTGGGCCATGCAACTGAGAACAAAACAGCTTCATTTTTAAAATAGTCTAGTCTGCTGACAACATTGAGTTTTGCAAATAAAAGGCGGTGCTCTACAGTCAAATAATGTTTTATCCTCTCTGCAGTTGGTTCTAAATGTAAAAGCTCTTACTAGGCCGCAACCGGTTAACTCAACTTTTTTGCCATCTATATGAATGCAAGGCTTAATTGAAGGCCATTGTTGCAAGTTTTGAAACTCTAAATCAACACAGCTGGCTGGACAATTCTGGGAGTTCACAGGCCACAAGTGTTACAGTTGCTAAGGTTGGACACCTTTGCTCTAAATATTGAATGGTTGCTATATTTCAAAAAGTTTCATCTTCTTTGTGAGAGTGTGTGTATATATACTACATTCTATTTCAGGGAATTTTCTTTTGTACTTATATTGACTAAAAATTGTCAAATGACAGTAACTGTTTCTTCAGTTTCTGAAGACAACAAATTCATTTTATACTATATATATATTATGCCATACTCTTGTTCAATATCTTGCTGCTATTATTCCCTTGTTCTAAATATTTATAACTAAGAATATCAGTTTTATTAAGAGAATTACTTCTAAGCATTAGGACATTTTTCCCCCCAGAATCCAGAATGTTCCATGTCCGTGTGTTGCTTACACACAGAGATATGCAAATTCTGCACACATGCTCATTTATAATCTTCATTGGACAATGCGTTTGTTCTCCTTGACAGTTGAATAAGAAGAGAAAAGGCATTTTGAAAAATGTGTTCCTGTCAACTCGATGTTTGCGCCTTCCTCTGCATCTGTATTGAACAGAATCCCCATTGGACTATAGTTTCTAGGAAGGAGATGGATAACTGATTAGATCCACATCTGAAGCATTGTCTCACATTTGAATCATTGTTGTCTAATAAGATAACATTTGTTTCAAAGACTACTAGGAAGTGAAACTGGGGAACAAAGGGCATTAATGTTTTTATTTTATGCTATAAAAAGTAACTTCCCTTTTTAGTGTGAGAATATATAATGGTTAAGAAGAGTGCTTGGGGAATGCCCATTCATCATATGACTGACATTACATTTACACCGTAGCAAGCAGGTGACTGCATTAATATGAAATATAGCTTAATTGATTCAGTTGTAAACTGCAAATCAGAGTTCATGCTGCAGCTGATAAAGTATTAGCTGTCAGGGGTATGAACTGTATTACTGCAGAAACACATCAAAGATCTCATAAAGTGTGAGGTTTATTTTAAAAAAAAACCTCTAGAAAAAATGCCCATAAATTCAGATCAATTCCTGGTGATGACAGAGACCAGGGGTGTCAAACTCGCGTTGTCACAGTGGCGTCACATGATATATCGGGACTCCCCCCCTTTGCTAAACTGGGTGGGAGAGGGGCCAGCATGTGATGCATCCAGCCCATGGGCCACGAGTTTGACAGCCCTGACATAGACAGTCGTCCAGTTTTCTTGGTAGCAAAGAAAGACTTGGTATATCTGATTACTTTCTTCTGGGATGGTGCTTTTTTTTTTTTTAACTTTAGGCCTGACAGTCTCCCATGCGCCTGGTTTGACTCTGATTAGCTGCTGAGTCCAAACAAGGTCAACCAGCTGCTGCCAGCTGCTCAGATACTGTAAATTATCTGTATTTGGGTGATTATGATGTACGTGCACCTGCAGGCTACACTCTTCTTTTCAATTTATAAAATATATGTTGATTGTAGAAATGGTGTCAGCTAGCATTCATATTTACATTGCTATATGCCATGGAATAATTTAGCATTTTATGTACATTATACTTTAGATTTGAAAGGAAAGCTTAAGAAGGAAAACAGCTATGCATGTAACTTGGCTTAGCATGCAGCTGGTTTCTCTGGCAGTGGTTTCAGTTTTTATGTGAAGGCTGAAGAGGCCATGTTTATATGCAACTTAATGATTAATTGTGCCACCCTTTTACTATACTACTAAATAGTAGTACTTACTGGCAGTAAAAATACTTAGTAGTACTAAGTGGCAAGTATCAGGTTTATTTGAGTGGTTGACATTGAGGGAACAATATGAAAGCAACATTTCTTTTAGTAGTTGTTTGACAACTTTTTTTAAAAAATAGAATGCTATCTGTCATGTACAGGTAGTCCTTGACTTATGACTGGTTGTTTGAAGTTATGATGGACCCCCCCCCCCCAAAAAAAAAAGAAAGCTACTTCCAACCTGGATTTGAAGCTCTGATGCTAGGCCCACTCCATGGTTGCATGATCACATTTCGGGAGCTCAGCAACTGGCCTCCATTTACGATCATTTGTGGTACCCACAGTCACATAACATGACCGTGATTTTTGCCAGAAATTGGTCTTTACTTCCGGTTTCCATCAAAAATCACCCCATAGCAAACAGTGGATTTGCTTAACAGCCACGGGGTTCACTTAACAACTGTTGCAAAAAAAAAGATCATATAAATCAGATCATATATGGTGACTCACTTTATGACTGTCATAACCTGTAATCAAAATTATGGGCTCAGTAATGATTCTAAGTTGAGCATTACCTCTATATGAAAACTATAATTAGTTTTATTATTTGCTTAATGGTTGCTAATTTCTAATGGCAATCATTAGGTAAATGTTCATTTAGTAAATCATTATAGCAAACATTAGGTAAATGTTTATGTATCTCTGATACCGGTACATAAACATTCCTGAAAGTGTAATAAAAAACAAGAAAATCCACAATGATATACTTATTCAGAACTAATTGTGCAATAATACTAGAATATTGATAGATTTATCCTACATAGATGGACTCATATCTGGATAGGTCTTAAAACTTTAAAAGAGAAACCATGGCCATGATCCTCAAAATTTCTTGCAACCTTAGCAGAAAAAAAACACCTTTACAAGTCTGGAAGTGTGAAACTCACTGAGAAGGTAGCTTGACCGCAAGCACATTTACTCATAGAATAACATTATCCAAATACCAACAGTATTCATATATTTAAGAGATTTAAGATCAAAGTAGTTGTTTGACAACTTGCTTTAAATTCTTGAAATGGAGTAATTTTGTGTAGCTGAACATTTGATGAATTCCAAATATAGGTTAAGATGTGAAAACTGGAAAGCACTTTTCAAGGTGATTCACATAAATGGATTATGATTTAGAGAAGATAACATGTGTCCAGGTTTAAAACAAGACCTGAGAGTGGTAATCTGATCTTACTAATAGATCTTCATATAGCTGGATAAATATCTAAAAACAGTGGTGATCGTGCCATTTCATAATTTACTTTTTATTTTATTTGTATGCTGCCTATTCCTTCGAGATAGTCAAAAAGAAGTCAAACAACTTTTAAAAAATTATAAGAATTTACAAAAGCAAAGAGGGTGTTATGTGCATGAAGTTACTTGGCTAAATATTGTAGGGTTTGTGGGCTTTTTTGTTGCTATTGTTGCTCAGTGGCTTCTTGAAGATTTTATGGTGGGAATGGAATGGACATCTCTCCACAATTATATCCAGATTGTTTTTATCATTTAGTCCTTTATTAGCATGATATTTGTATAGTATACCTGGTGTGTTTTATGGTCCTTTGACCCCAGCAGTCCTGACTCCTGATGACTATGTGGACAGGTTCATGAAGTTTCCTTGGCAACATTTGCAAGTGACTGACCCAAGTGACACTCAGCTGGCTTAATGCTTAAGGGAGGACTGGAACTCAGGTTTCCCAATACTTATTTCTTCGTCTTTAACCACTACACCATTTTTTTTCTCATAGCATATTTAAGGCAATAAAGAGCCAATTGTTTTGGGATCATTTTGGGATCAGAGTGATCCAGCCATTCCAGGCCTGAAATGAACTTGTGTAGTCCAAATAATATCTCTAGAACCTACTTCTAGTTCAAACAATTAACTGCCAGGAAAAAAAAAATGTAAATGTTGACAGGAATGGGAAGATTCACATGGCCTTAAGAGGAATAAAACACTCCAGAGTGTTCCAGAATGTTCTAATCCCAGAAAAGTATGCTTGCACATACCTAGTATAATTTCTTGATGCTGTCACGTTACGGAAGTGCAAGTGAAAAAAAAGTATAGCTATGTTAAACTCCCAGATAATAAATGTCTAGGGAGTAAAGAGCCTTAATATTGGCAGGTTTTAATGGTATTCTTGCCAAACATTTGTATTTTTTGTTACAGTATTATAGCCTAAAAATAGTTTCCTTAGGGAAGACTGAAAAACAAAACAATAAATGCCTCCTTTATCTTGGAAATATATTCCCAAATCATATTCTGGCTTACTTCAATAAACAACATTAGCAATGATTTTTTTTAGGTGGCTTAAACTACTGAATTGGGATCAAAATCCACAGAGGGAAAAATGCAAATACAGCTAGAATCTGAATCCCACATGTTCTATTTTAATCATTTGAAGTATACTCTCTACTTATGGATTTAGGCTTGACTTAGACTTCTTTGATGTTACCTAAATGGCCTACATCTGGGTGGAAAGCAATTTCCCCTCCAGTGTCCCTTTTCCATGTACTGATTTTTGGAAAAAGCATAGGAAGAGAATGTTAAAAACCAGGAAAGCAGGTGGGAGGGAGAGAGGGAGGGAGGGAAGGCCAAGCAAATGTGCCAGTGAAGCTTCAGAGAAAGATTGAGAATCCATGCAGTGACTCAGTAATCTTCTATATTTAGCAAACCATTATGCCTTTGACACAGTTTACCACATATTCCCCAACACATGTTGCACTGAAATAAACAGAAATATGGTACGTAGTGTGTAATATATGATAAGTAGTATTACCATATCTTTGTGCCGCTTCCATTTGTTTTAGGGAGGTTTATGCAGAAGAGACCCTTAAAGGGATTTTCCCCAAACTGTTATTCTGATAATCTCTTGGGACAAGAATTCCCAGCCTGCACGGGTGAAGGTAATTCTAGGAGTAAGAGATCCAATGCATCTGAGACCACAACAGGTTGCTGGATTGTACAAATACCATGTGTTCATTATTCACTGAGTAGGCTACTCCTCTTCTGGTACATTTGCTAAACTCAGTTTCTAAGATGATTTATACTTCATAATTGCTGATGTGCTTTTGGCAGTTTAAGACACCTCATAATAATTAGACCTGATTTGGTTCTACTACTAATCTTTGCCTTTCCATTTTCAGAATTAGTATTTTAAGAACAGGAATCAAACCTTTTATTGTGCTAAAAAGCCATGGTTTGTATTCCTTGATTACTGAAGTTGCTGTTTAGTCATGTTATCCAAATGTATACAGAACATTCTGTATATCTACATTAATAATTCTCTTTATGAATGAGTTATGTAGAGGCCTAAGAATGGATGAAAATGGTGACTGCTGAATAGCTGCTTAGAAAAAGATTTGTTTTAATTCATGGTTTAAATCTAAGACTATTAGATAGTCTAAGACCCAGGCGCCTGATGGAACCGGATAGGTTCCAGACGGAGCTTGGGCCACTTCCTGTAGCCCTGACCCACTCCCGGACAGAGGACCTAGTGGCCGCATGGAATAGGGCGGCTGCCGGGGCCTTGGACCGGGTTGCGCCTTTGCGGCCTCTCCTGCGGCAACGAACCACCCTGGCTCCTCGGTTTACCGAGGAGCTAAGGGTGATGAAACGCCACAAGAGACGCCTAGAGAGCAGGTGGAGGTCCTCACGCTCCGAATCTGACCGAACACAGGTAAGAGCCTATTTACGGACATACCTTGTGGCACTAAGAGCGGCCAAACTTAGACATTGTGCCGTTCTTATTGCGTCCGCAGACAACCGCCCTGCCGCCCTGTTTCGGGTGACCCGCTCAATCCTATCACAGAGGCCGCGGGAAGCCCCTCTGCAGGGTACAGCAGAGGAGTTTGGGGAATATCTGCAGGACAAAATCGCTCAGATCCGGAGTGGATGGGCCCCCTTCAGTGGACCAGGGGAGACGTCAGAAGCAAATCTTGAGGGACCATGCTGGGAGGAGTTTGACTCTGTTGCCCCCGAGGATTTAGACAGGTTACGTGGGCGACTGCGAGCCACCACATGTTTATTGGACCCGTGTCCCTCCTGGCTTGTACTGGCATCCTGGGAGGTTACACGAGGCTGGCTCCTGGGTCTAGTGAACGCCTCATTGGGTGAGGGGTCCTTACCGGCCGCCTTGAAGGAGGCGGTGGTGAGGCCCTTACTCAAGAAGCCTTCCCTGGACCCGGCGGAGCTAGCTAATTATCATCCCGTCTCCAACCTTCCCTTCTTAGCGAAGGTTGTAGAGAGTGTGGTGGCACAACAGTTCCCACGTCACCTGGAGGAAACTGACTATCTAGACCCGCGCCAGTCCGGTTTCCGGCCCAGTCACAGCACGGAGACGGCCTTGGTTGCGTTGGTGGATGATCTCTGGAGGGCCAGAGATAGGGGTTGTTCCTCTATCCTGGTCCTATTAGACCTATCAGCGGCTTTTGATACCATCGACCATGGTATCCTATTGCGCCGGCTGGAGGGGGTGGGAGTAGGGGGCACCGTTTTGCAGTGGTTCTGCTCCTACCTCTCCGACCGGACGCAATGAGTGCTGGCAGGGGAGCAGAGGTCGACCCTGAGGCCGCTCAGTTGTGGGGTGCCGCACGGGTCTGTCCTCTCGCCCCTCCTGTTCAACACATATGTGAAGCCTCTAGGTGAGATCATCCGTGGTTTTGGGGTCGGATACCACCTGTACGCTGATGATACCCAGCTGTACATCTCCACCCCAAACCACCCCAACGAGGCCGTCGAAATGATGTCCCGGTGCTTGGAAGCCGTTCGGATCAGGATGGGGGACAACAGACTCAGGCTCAACCCCTCCAAGACGGAGTGGCTGTGGCTACCGGCGCCCCGGTTCAACCAGTGGACTCCATCGCTGGCCATAGGGGGCGAGCAACTGCCCCCCGTGGAGCGGGCGCGCAATTTGGGCATCCTCCTAGATGCCCGGCTGTCGATGGATGACCATGTGGCAGCCGTGGCGAGGGGGGCGTTCCACCAGGTTCGCCTGGTGTGCCAATTGCGCCCCCTATTGGACCGGGATGCCCTACGCACAGTCACTCATGCACTGGTGACGTCCCGTCTGGACTACTGCAACGCTCTCTACATGGGGCTCCCCTTGAGATGCACCCGAAGACTACAGCTAGTTCAGAATGCGGCCGCGCGGGCTATCATGGGGAGTACCAGGTACTCCCACATAACACCTCTCCTGCGTGAGCTGCACTGGCTGCCTGTGGTTTTTCGGGTGCGTTTCAAGGTGTTGATTACCATCTTCAAAGCGCTCCATGGCACAGGACCTAGTTACCTGCGGGATCGCATCTTACCTCATACATCCCTGCAACCAATTCGCTCCCACAGGGAGGGACTCCTCCGGGTGCCGTCCACTAAACAATGCCAACGGGTGGCGCCCAGGAGTAGAGCCTTCTCTGTGATGGGCCCAACCCTCTGGAATGACCTCCCCCCCGATATCAGAACCACTACCGACCTCCGCTCCTTCCGACAGAAACTCAAGACCCACCTGTTCCAATTAGCTGGCCTAGCCGATTTATAGTCCCATTTTTAACCTCCTGGCAAACATTCTATTCTGGGGTAGTTTTTTAGGGGTAGTTTTAATGTATATTTACTTTTAATTTTAATTATTACTGTACAGTTTATATGTTACCTCCTCCATCTATATTTATCTATATTTATGTATTTATATTGTTGTTTTAATATGACTGTACACCGCCCCGAGTCCCTTCTGGGAGAGGGCGCGGTATATAAATTAAATAAAAGTAAAGTAAAGTAAAAAAGAAGTTAGTGTACATTTGACAAGGAACCAGTTTACATATAAAAGCATGATTTATTTCATTGTTTATAACAGTGAAGAATATGAAGGAGATCAGAGGTTCTGCATGTGAAGCAGACTATAGGTAGTCCTCCATTTGTAACTGCAATTGGGACTGGAATTTTTTGCACTTAGAAATGTGGTCAATAAACTACTTGACTTTACTACCATTTTTACTGCTGCTGTGTCATTTAAGCTTGCCATCTGACTATGTGCAAACACATATTCTCTCTTACGCAAAGATCCTCTTTCGGTCAGCATTTAAGCAGCAACTAAAAGATGCATTTGATTGTAAAATGCCTGGCAGTAAGTATTAAGAATTGAGCTATATAGCAGATGCCCCCCATACAAAAGCACAGGTGTTTGAAGGACGTGTGCTGTTCTATTCTCTCATATCCTTGTTTATTAAACATATACAGAAGGAGTGTTTTATACAATAGGAGATATACTGTACATGTATATCTCCTATTGGTTTCTTATGATGTATCAATTGTTTTTTGTAACACGATTAATTATCGTGACTCTTATTTATGATCTATGTCCTATTACTTGCTGTTTATATGTACACTGTGAGCTTATGCACCGGAGACAAATTCCTTTTGTGTTCAATCACACTTGGCCAATAAAGAATTCTATGAAATGTGTGTGTGTGTGTGTGTGTGTACTGCATATATGTAGAGAGAGAGCTTGATACATGTAGTACAAATTAATCTTGTTAAAGTAACCGTACCTAGTTTGACTTAATAGATTATACCAGTGATGGCGAACCTTTTTTGGCTCGCGTGCCACAAGTGGGGGGAGCGCAGGGGGGTCGAGTGTGGGCATGCCGCACCCATAATGCAACGCGTGCCCCCCCCAGTGCGCATGCGCGCACAACGCGTGACCCCCCCATTTTTACATGTTTTTTTCGCCCTCCCCAGGCTGCAGAGGCTTTATAGGAGCCTGGGGAGGGCAAAAAGAGCCTCCCCTGACCCCCCGGAGGCCCTCCGGAGGCTTCAAGGACTGTCCGGAGGCTTCCCTGAAGCCTTCGGAGCGCTTTAAACCACCCTCCGAGCAAACCGGAAGTGACTTCCGGGTTGCTCGGAGGGTCGTTTTAAGCGCTCCGAAGGCTTCGGGGACGGTCCCTGAAGCCTCCGGGGGGGCGGGGGGCTCTTTTCGCCCTCCCCAGGCTCCTATAAAGCCTCTGGAGCCTGGGGAAGGCGAAAAATGGCTTTTAAAAAAGTGAACTCATCTGGCCAGCGCACGCATGCGCGCTGGCCAGCTGACAGGAGAGCGCCTCGCGTGCCACTTGTGGCACACGTACCATAGGTTCGCCATCACGGGATTATACTGTGCAATCTATAAAAACACAACTGTTTTCAGAAGGGGAATTTTTGGCCTTTTCCTAATCACTTTTTCTTTCAGCTGTTCTGGGATCTTTGAGATCCACATATTAAGTGCAGAAAGGCAGTCTATCTATCTGGAACTGAAGTGAACTGCAACCCAATTTACACTCCAATTCATTAATTTCCTAGAGTTATATAAACTTCCACATTGCAGATGTTCACACTCAATAAATTGGGAGCTATATACATTCTTAATAATCTTAGCAACATGGTCCCTTTAGCTGAGGGGTCTCAAACTCACGTCATTACGTTGGTGTCACATGATGTATCAGGACTTTTTTTTCTCTTCGCTAAACAGGGGAGGGGCGGAGCCGGTGGGCCGTGAGTTTGACACCCCTGCTTTAGCTATTCAATCTGGATAGAGACCGAAAATGATTAACATAAGTGTAGTTCTTGTTTTTTCCCCACAAACTGCTCCTAGAATTGACACGATTGCCTCTTCTTCTCACTTAAGTCTTTTAGAGTGCTTCAGTTTGTGGTTTTATATATATATATATATATAGTAAACCATATGGATGCATTGCGAATGGGCAATGAATACATTTTATTAAATGAATAATGGTCTCGGGATCATCTTTATCCAATCAAGCTTAGTCTTTCCTATTGATTGAAACAGCAACTCACAGATGTACTAGTTAGCTTAAAAATTAAAAATTCTGGCAGCTGTCATTCCAAATTATTGGAGACAAGGGTGTTTAGGTTGTAGCTATGCATTTCTCAGAACTGAGCGCATGAAATAATAAATATGAATAGATCTTAGCTCCCTGTATTGCCTTGGCATGGGCAATTAAATTGGACTGTAGAGGAATATTTTTTTTTAAAAAAAACACTTCTAAGAGATACTTTCAGAAGCAATTGGTAGGGTAAGAAAGGTTTTATTATCTTTCATCTAGCTCAAGAGTATAAATATGGCATCCAGCATTTTTTTCCAGGTTACCTCCCTTGGTTTCACCAAGGTTTCTATCTCATCTAATTCTTAAAATTTCCTTAATTTTTTTTTAAAGGAAAGTTGACGTTGGAAGTATAGTAGCACCATCTTTACTTGCATTCATGTCTTTACATAGGTTTCTCTATAGCAGTCCTTTACAGTAGGCCAGACTAGGGAAACAAAGTCATGTACAGTAGATCAATACTACTTTTATTGTAAAGTTATGATAACAAAATCTTGCACATCTGAAGGTGCATTCCTCCTCCTTCCCTTCCTCCATTTATCCTTGTGCAAACTTGGGAGAGGCTTGTTTGAGACATTAATACTTGTCACTGTATGACAGGGGTGTCAAGCTTGTGGGCAGACCAGATGCATCCCGGACCACATGCCCACCCCCATTTCAGCAAAGGTGGAAAAAGGCATGATACATCACGTGACAACAATGTGATGCCGCGAGTTTGACGCCCCTGCTGTAGGAGATAAGCAGACTGAGCCCAAGGGAGGGGTCAAATGTATCCACAATCTCCACTCCCTTCACTCCCACAAGAACTCTTAAGTCCAGTCCATCTTGAATTCTCTTGACTCTTATCTACCACCAATTTTTTTTTCTCACAGTTAGTAGTTCAAATTCTTGTAGAGAGCATAAGCCTACAATAAACCTTTATATTTATTTAAACTGCCTGGATTTCTGGTTTTCCTGTACTTAAAAGTCCCATTCCTGTTCTGGGCTCAGGTTTATTTATCTGGCCATTGCCTAAGGTGACCAGACGTCCCACTTTTGGCGGGACTGTCCCGATTTTAAACAACTTGTCCCGCGTCCCACGGCGTTTTTAAAAAGTCCCGATTTTTGGAAAGAATGCACGACAAGCTAGGGAACGGCGTGAGCCATGTCCCCCAGGTGGCGGTGGAGCTGAGGCCGATCCGGGCATTGTGGTCTTCACGCAGCGGCGGCGGCTATTGCCCCTTCCGAGGAACCAGCTCAAGGGGAAGTGGCGGCGGCGCGCATGCGCCTCCCAAGTGGAGCCGTGACGCGGCTGAGATGAGGCGGAGGTGGCAGCGCGCGGAGCCCATGGGGAAGCGGCGTTGGCGGCCCCCGTCTGTCAGTCCCCTCACCCTGGCAGGCTGGGGAGCAGGGCTTCCCCGGGCCCCTGATCCCACCGAGCGCTCAAACGGTGCTTCCCCCGTGGCTCCGGCCAGGATTGGTGCATGCGCAGAGACAGGCAGAAAGAGCCTCGGACGGCTGGGCTGGACTGGCTCGCCTTACCTGGTGTGCCACATAATGGGCGAGCCGGCGATGCGCGCCCCGCCTCCCTGCCCTGCCTGCGGGCTGTCCGCGACGCTGCTCCGCTCACTTGGCGGCCCGGAGAGGCAGGAGCCTGGTGCTGGTCTGCCTTTTGTCCCCCGCCGCCTCCGCCCGCTGACTGTGAGCGCTCTGCCAGGCAGCTCCCCCCACTCCACGCCTCCTTTCTTGCTTCTTGGGGAGAGAAAGCGCCGGGCGGGCAGCAACCTTGGCAGAGACCGAGTCTCGCTCTTGGCTGTGCCCCCTCTGAGCGTCCTCCCTCTCTCCCGGTCAATGGTGTCCCGCTTTACCAATGTTAAAATCTGGTCATCTTACCATTGTCTTCACAGCGGCTCTTCCTCTGTCTCTTCAACACCCTGGGATTTATAAGAAGCATCCTGAGGCTAGTTTGCCTTCTAATGTTTAGCAATAGCATTTAGACTTATATACCGCTTTCACAGTGTGAAAAAAATGATTCGGGCAACATTCATCTAGTGCGTTTAGCTGAAAATCTTGGACTGTTCCTGCTACTCCTTATTTTCTCTATTATCACCATCACTCTAAGCCAGTTCCCAATGCTAATTCCTTTGACATTATTTAATACTATATAAAATAATTGCAAAGTAAAATTTGGGATGTTTATTAAAAGGCCATTGCTTTGTGTAACTTTAATGGTTTTATTATTATTTTTATTATTTACATCTCACATGGCTAAAAGAGGGGCTTTTTTTGATTATGGTAAATGAAAATGAAACTTGTACCCAGATGTTTTTCCCTATCCCGTTGCAAGGGTTTTTTTTTTTGTAAAGGGAAGGTGTTTTTAACCAGTGCAGAAGAACATCTTATGCAAAAGATATTTTGATATCTTCCCACTTTTAAACACATTTTCTTTATCTTCTTTTGTTAACTTAATGAAACAGATGTTAGTAAACATGAAAAATAGAACAGCCCTCTTGATAAATCTTGTAAGAGATCATGAAAGCCTCCCACAAGCACATTTGCTACTACTGCTTGGTCTTTTCTTGGCAGAGTCAAATTGTCAGGGCCAAAGTATGTTGTGGTTTTCAAAAAAAAACAAAACACAACTCTGCAAACATCAGCTATAGACCTACCAAATGGGATGTGTGCTTTTCTGGTTTGATAACAAAATCCAGATTTATTCTCTTTTTAAAAATATATATATTTAATTAAAAATAAGCAATAAATAGGAAAATAGCAACAACACAAACTCAAAGGGCGGACTTGATGGACCACTAGGCCTTTTTCTTCCGGCGGTTTTCTATATTTCTATGTAGCAACATAGAGGTCTCTTGCATGTAGTTCTCCAAAATGACACTTTTTAATTTGCTAAGTAAAAATAGCAATTCAAACATTTACGTGGGGCTTTAGGTTTTTATTTCTAATGCTTGTTTTTACTGGTTCTGGAAGGTTTACTTTGATGGAACAGAAATATATTTTTATTTTCCATTTTGGATTTCTATGTGTAGCCACGTGGAAATCCTGTTTCCCATATTCATTCCAAGTTATCTTATTTCCTATAAGTTGAAATATTTTTGGTATATTGTTATTAATAACAGAAGTATTTTAAAATGAATTTTCAAAGGAATATACCTTTTAATTAGGATATCTTCATTTAAAGCCTTGAAAGTACTCCATTAAGAATTGTTGATGCAAAAATCCTGAAATAATGGTATTAATAACGTAAATGTGTCAAGGACCCCGTTTCCTGGCTTTACTGCTAACTGGCCAAGTATCTGGGCTGCTATGTATACTTATTTTGGATATTTTTATTGTTTTAAAATGTTTTAGTGTTTTAATTATAGTATGTTTTTTTTTTAATTGTAAGCCACACCGAATCATTGATGAGATGGGCAGCTAGAGAAATTGAA
The DNA here is from genome assembly GCF_964273705.1 of Natrix helvetica. Lineage (NCBI taxonomy): Eukaryota > Metazoa > Chordata > Lepidosauria > Squamata > Natricidae > Natrix > Natrix helvetica. The sequence continues at coordinate 109,320,966 of NC_138548.1, read as the reverse complement.
TCAATAAACAAGCCTAATTAATTTGATACGATTCAATCCTGTGCCCTCCAAAAAATGGCCAATTGCAATCACACTAGGAAATCTACGGCAATTAAATTAAATAGTTCATGTTGTTTTCTAACATACATTTAAATTTTAAAGTTTTGTACCATAAGTTGGAACTGATCAGGTTCTGCTTTTTTCTGGTTGTTATCAAGACTGTAGTTTGATGGTAGTTAGGATGGTTTACAAGCAGCACAGGATCGATGGGGTGTAAGTAGTAGTTTCCATTGTTTGCAAACAGAGCCTGGAATGAAGAATCTTTTTGCAGATCAAAGGGATGAATGCTTGTAACTTTTAATGTAGCTCTGGAAAATAGGTTGAAAGTTGTTGGGAGAAAAGAGGGTAAATTAAGCTACCTTTTTTTGAAAATCCTAAATAATTGAATGGTTATTCTAAAATAGTTTTTCACCACTGTTTGGTGAACCTTGGCTACTTTAAGAAATGTGGTTTTCAACTCCCAGAATTCCCCAGCCAGCATGCTGTCTAGGGAATTCTGGGAGCTGAACACCACATGTATTAATGTTGCCAAGATTGAGAAACACTGATCTACCCTATTTACAAATTTAAGGTGATGATTGAGATAAACGAGGTACATGTGTTTCCAGATGGAACATTACTAACAATGCTATTCCAGTAGCACTGTGCATCAATCTACTGTAGCCTTTTTTTCCTGAAAACAAGGATTACAGAAATGAGAGATTTTTTAAATGAAAATCATACCTCAATTGTCCCATCCCATCAACAAAGTCCCATGGGTTCAACTGAGGAGGCAAGATATTTTCTACCACTATTGTGAGGCACATATTTAGTAATGCTGATGAAATGCAACAAATCAACAGGTATGAGCCACAGTGGTGCAGTGGTTAGAGTGCAGTATTGGAGGCTACTTCTGCTGAAAGCTGGCTGCCTGAAATTTGGCAGTTCAAATCACATCAGGCTCAAGGTTGACTCAGCCTTCCATTCTTCCGAGGTGGGTAAAAGGAGGACCCAATTTGTTGGGGGCAATATGCTGACTCTGTAAACTGCTTAGAGAGAGCTATAAAGCACTGTAAAGTGGTATATAAGTCTAAGTGATATTGCTATTGCTATTTATTTCTACTCTAAAGAAATACTGTTTAGATTTCTTGTCCTAGGTTCTACAGAATCTCCTGACCTAAATTAAGTAAAAGGTACACTTTAAAGTATGGCAATCCTTGATAATAAGTGACAGTAAATGTAACAATGTGAGGGGGGAATAATTTAAATTTAAATTTTAAAAAAAAATTAAAAGCAGGAATGGAAAACGTAAGCTTGATTTAGCAAAACTTGTAAACTCTTGGGAAACATTGGAAAAATGTATAGTACAGTGAAAACAGTTTAGAAGTTTCAGGTTAATTCTAAGATTCCACAGAGAATTTCCCCAATAATGGAGCCTTTCCTAACTTCATCTTCCTTTTTTATGGCTATTGGGATAAGGCAGAATATATGTTTAGTATAGATTTTTGTTTCTAATGTTCAGTCTCACAGACATGCCAAGGGATGCAGAACCTTAGTGGTGTTGGAAAGAGGAGATATTTTGGTAATGTTATAACCTCGGGTGAATGAAAGAACATGGTACAGTTTTCTTTTTGTCTTGAATCCAAGTCCTGGCTGAAACAGCTCCTCATAATTAGAAGCTTCTTAGCAGCTGTGGATAACCTTGAAGTTTGCACGGAGTCCTTTTTATTACCCTTGGCTGTCCGCTGCACTGTAAATAACGTCTCATTAAAAAATGAAAAGCTTTGTCTTCCAGCATTAACTTTACAAAAAGGTTACACTCTACATCCTGAAATGTATTTCTGGCTGAACCCAGTCCTTCTCCTTCCCTCTGCTCCACTTAAAAAAATAGAGGAATTTGTCAAAAGCTTTCAGTAGTATGGCTGTATTTGGCTTAGCTGCAGTCAGCACCAATACTCAAGAACAGTAACGTTTCGGGAGGGAGTGGGAGAAATTAGAAAGTGATTGAAATAAGAGTGAAGAGGAAATATTTATTCAGGAAAAAGTGCAAGTCTGCAACGGCTGAGCATATGTTGGAACATGTTGTAAGTGAGTCACTGTTGCTCGTTTCCACTTGCTTCCAGTGAGCAAAAAAACCTGACCAGCCATGCAAACTGTCCTTTTCTTAAAGTATTTGTAGATTAACCTTGCTTGGACAAATTGTGTAACTGCTTTTTAACTACTGTATATAATCAAAGGGGAGGAATATTTTTTGTAGGTTCCTGCATTCCTGAACACTATATAGCCATTTCTTTAATTCACACAAAAGAATATCTTGGATTACATCAAAAGCCCACCTAATCTGGGCCTCTGCTGCTACATGAGTGACCAGATCGTTGTACAAATAAGAGAGACACAGGAATGTCCTTCTGGTAATGATCAAGTACTAACTGAGGAGTGCAACTACTATTGAAGATAACATATCTCCCGCATAACTAGTAGCCTTAAATAACCTTACAAATAGAGTGCTATAAGTACAGCTAGTTCTTGACTTACAGCCATTCATTTAGCAGTTCAAAGATACAATAGCACTGAAAAAAAGGCTTCCAGCCAATCCTCTGTCACAGCATCCCCCTGGTCACAAGATGAAAATTCAGGTGTTTGGCAACCAGCATGTATTTACAATGATTATACTGTTATCATGCGTTTCAGATTTGGTGTTTAGCAACTTGCTTGTATTTTTGATGGTTGCTACAACTTGGGAGGTCACATGATTGTCATTTGCGACCTTCCCAACCAAGAAAGTCAGCGGGCAAGTTGCATTCACTTAAGGACCCCATAATTCCCATAAGAACTGCAGCGATTCACTTAACATCCACAGCAAGAAAGGTTGTAAAATTGGATGTGACTCATTTAACAACCCCCTTGCTTAGCAACAGAAATTCTGCTCTCAGTTGCATCCATAAGTTGAGTAACTACCTGTCCTTCCTTCAGCTAGCACCTTTGTTTACGATAGTGACCAAGGCTTGGCTACAGGCCCCTTTGTGTTTCTGTTATCACTTTACAACAGGCCTGCAAAACATACCGCTCAAAAGCCATGTGTGAACCACCGAGCAGCCTTGTGTGGCCCACAAATGTTTTTTAAGAATTTAATAAATTCACCACCACTGTAGATTGCCACCACCACAAAAAGTATCTTCCAAGCACTGCAGTACCAATCACCACTAGCTCAATCAGTGTTGTCAACACACTAGCCATTGAATAGGTGATAGTGATATTAGATATTTTTTGGTGGCCCAGAATTTGTATATCAGTGTGGCCCTTTGCCCTTGATGCATTGTGCCAACCTATTTTAGTGGTCCTTTTTAGTTAAGCATGCCTTGTTCATTCCCTTTCATTTTAGCCCTCCTTTAATGCCTTCTAACCTTCAGAACTAATTGTTTCATCATCATCTTTCTGGTACAAATAGGTCTCCTTCAGGATAATTCTTATGCAGGCTTGGGCAAGTCTCAATTTTGGAGCCCTATAGAACTTGCCAACCAGGCACTGTGGTCTTTCAGGCACTGGATTAAATCCTTTTTCTTTTGTATTTTTCATGAGCTGAAAAATTAGGAGTTTTATTTCGCACCTGTGGTTTGCAAGGTATGGTTGGTAGACCTGTTTGAACCTGTCATAGAAATTTATATCCTCTCATAGCCGAATTCAAGTAGTTTCATTAGTGTTTGCCCTTTATTGGGATGAGAATTGTTTCAGAAGCTGCCTTTAGAATAAGAGTTCATATTTTATAAATTAAGTATGTAAGTATGAAGTAGTTACAAAGCTTCAGTGGAAAATACTCAAGTGCTTTATTTGAACAAACAAATTTGGCATTGATACCATAACTTTGTCCTGTTATTCCAAATATTTTCAGGGAATTATCTCTTTGGAAACATACACCCATCAAACATTAATATAACAATAGAAACTATGTTTTAGTAATGGAAAGAAAAACACAGAGGTAAATGAGGGGCTTTTTGAAAGGTATTTTGTTATCTTATTTTTCAGGACAGAATAAGAATGCAGTATTTTAGAACATTCTCAAAAGGATTTTACTATGCTATTTCAAGGGTTATTAATACTCACACTTGGCCCAATAAACCTATTCTGTTCTGTTCCATTCCGTTCCATTGTTTATGACTTTAACAGTGATGTTAATGGTACAAGCTATTTTATCAATCAGAATATAAACTGAATATCTCCCGCATGTTCAAAATCAGTTTTTAATCAGACAGGTTTAGAGCAAAAATAATGCTGAATGATTATAACCTTTCTTCTCTGCTTAATTTAGTTGAGTAGCTTGAGATTTTTCAAAGCAGGAACAAAAGATTACAAACCAATTTTTGAAACTTGGTCATTAAGACCTACAGTACAGCATAATTTACAGATTTGGATTAACTGTAGCAGAACATAAAATTCGGGGATTAATCTGTGTTTTTGCAGTTTCCTGGGTGGTGTGGAATTCTGTGTGCATTTCCTGTGAAATATCTGATGTGTCTTAAAGTTGCTATGCTATATCTGGGTTACTGAAGCTTCTTCTTTCCATCAAGTTATATTCTGTGTTACTATATGCATATTAGCAGAAATGGTTGCAGGTATTACAATGTAGGACCTCCCGCCGTTCCAATTTTGTTGGAACCTGAACACCAAACATTATTATAAATTAATAAAAAAGAGCAAAACACAGTAGTATCAGTGATAATATCGCTCATTGTCAATGAGGGAAAAAAAGAGAATTTTATATAAGGAGAGGAGAATTTAGCACAAAGTATGTTGGAGGCTAACAACCTATAATACAATGAAATAAGAAGCAATTTATAATTATGGGAATGTAACAGTGTTCCCTTCAGTCAAGAAAAGATTAAAATTCAAACAATAGCACACTAAATTCAATCATATAAAGATAAAACAGGAGATTAAAGAGTGGCAAGGGAAGGGAGCAGATAGGTTCAAGAAGATATTCACTTTATTCAGTGGTCAGCTGTAACTGGAAAACGTAAAAAGAGAAAAATAGAGACCCTTCCCATAATATTGAAAAAGTCAATATTTTTAGGTGTTCTGATATAGCATACCTCCACAGTTCTCAAAGATTGAGAATTCTCCAATGGTTGGAAAATAGGAAATCTCCATTAGTATCCATTGAGCAGTACTCTTTGGATCGATTAATTCCAGTGGTAGGATTAAAATAATTTAACAACAGGTTCTCTGCCCTAATGACTGGATGGGTAGGCATGGCTGGATCATCATGTGACTGGGTAGACGTGGCCAACTCTACATCAATCATCACACACAGCCCTGCCTCCCAGCCACTCGCCTCAAAGGCAGAGGTGGGATTCAGCCAGTTCGGACCAGTTCGGGCTAACCTCACCACTGGCTGGCCCCGCCCCTGCCCATTTTTTGGCCATTTTTGAAGTCCACAAGTCTTAAAGCTGCCAAGTTTGGATACCCCTGAGCTAGATGTTCTGATAGATCAGTGTTTTTCAAATTTGGCAACTTTTAAGATGTGTAGACTTCAACTTCCAGAATGCTGTCTGGGCAATTCTGAAAGTCCACACATTTTAGGATTGCACGTTTGAAAAACCCTGTCAAAAATGGGAAAATTAAGATTTTTCTTAGGGATCTGTGCTTGGTCTCCTTTACAAAACCCCAAACATATTACAGATTATCCTGAGCAGCATATCTTTGAAAGAAGACTCTAATAGAAACATGCTTTATGCATATAAATATTGAAAGGCATTTAAGGATCACTAATCTCCCCACTTTCATGGACCATAATTTATGAGAAGTTCACAATGATCTCAACAGAACTGGTCCTCAGCTCTACTTTGCCTGAATATGCAATATCTATGCTCTGTCATTGGGCTGAGATCATTCTGGCCCTAAAAATAGACCCAAAGTTATCTCAATCACAAGAATTGTCCTCCATTCTCTTTATTTATAATATGGGACCATAAAAATAGACACAAAGTTCTCCCAATCATAAAACTATCTTCCTTTGTCTTTATTTATATTCTGGAATAGTTAGATAATGAGGAAAAGCTGAGCAGGAGAAATACATAGACAGACATTATTATTGATCTGATTTATCCTAGAACTGTTATCACTGGAAAAAGGTACTTTTACACTGATACTTAAGGTTCCTTCCCTACCCCACCCCACTATTGATGTACTGATATGAGGAAAAGGTCCAAGTGGGTGGAAGGATTTTTAACCCTCTTTCAAGGTTATTTTCTCAGAATTGGTTCTAAAACTGGATGTAAAGTTTATTAGTACAGAAATTGTAATTGGAGCAAAGAAGGAAGCAGGGGACTGTAGGAAGATAACATTATGGCAATTCAAGTTTTGATGAAGTTTTTTTTGTTTTCCTTATTTTCATATCTTGGCTTTACATTACATTTGTTCAACATAATCTATATATGGGGTATGGGAACGTATATCAATTTTTTTCACAAACTTTTGCTATAATCCAGATGTTACTGTGTTTAGTAGTGCTATTTTATACTATTTTATATGGTTGTGTAGTAATCCATATTCAGAAGGTGGAATAAGTTTTAGGGCGAAGGCTCACTTTGAGCTGTTTAAAAGATTTGTGCAGCAGAGCAGGAAAAAGCACAATAGATGTGAGATACTGAGTGGTCTGAAGTATGTGCCCACACAAGCAATGAATTCCTCTTCCCTTTCAAATCCAGATTTCAAGAGAGGTAATTGAAGATTTGGGGGGCCATTTTTCATGCTGTTTTTGGCCGTTTATTAGCCATTTTCCAGGCTGTTTTTTAGTCATTTTCCAGGCCATTTTTCAGCCATTTTCCAGGCCATTTTTAGCCATTTTCCAGGCCGTTTTTTAGCCATTTTCCAGGCCGTTTTTTAGCCATTTTCCAGACCGTTTTTTAGCCATTTTCCAGACCGTTTTTTGCCATTTTTCGGGGCATTTTCATGCCATTTTGGATGTTCAGTAGTAGTAAATAAATAGAGAGGCAAATTGTGCCTTGTTGAGGCCTTTGACTTGATTTTCCACTTTATTTATTTACTACTACTGAACATCCAAAACGGTCCAAAAATGGTCTGAAAATGGCTGAAAACTGGCTGAAAAAATGGCCCGAGAAAGGGCTGAAAAATGGACGGACAAGGACCAGCCACTGGTGGGATTAGTCAGTTCACTGAACTGGGCAGAATTTTAACAACCGGTTTGTCTAAACCAGTCTGAACTGGCTAAATCCCACCTCTGACCACATTGCATAATTATTGGCATTTTGTTTCATCCCAGGCCTTTCTGATACACAGTCTCTGTAGATAATGAGCTTTTGTTTATACAGTGTTTCTGGGTGCTGTGAGCAACCTTTTACCCCAAAGGGTATCAGTCAAGTTGTTTTCTTCGTGTTTTTATTATCGAAAGCTAAAAGGATTAAGCAACAAAAGTACTATTGTCTATAGGGGAGCACTTCATCCATCCATCTGAACTATTCTGGCAGATGTGGCGGAGGAAAAGAAAGCAGGCAAGGCTACTTTCTCAAAGGGATAGTAGTAACATAAATGGACTGTCCGATGTCTGAAAAGGTAATGTCTCTGTTGATTTTTTTTTAAGTTTTCCCTCCATGTTTTGCTGAAAGATCCTGCTGTGATTGGGAAGGAGGCAATCATTTTAGGAGGCAGAATCTTCACTTCACCTGGGCTTGTTGTTTTGCAAATCTCCGTGCAAGGGCCTGATCAAGGCAGGTTATTCAAAGGGTCTTAATAGAAAGTAGGATCTTACCTTGGGCAAGCTGGTAAATTGACTCTTGGCTTAATTCAAAAGTGTCAGTATAAAAAAAAATAGGGCTCTCCTCTTTTTTCTGAATTATTTCCTGATACATTGTCTAAATTGGTTGGATGGTATATTTTTAAATACGTGTCAGCTGTTGAAAAGATGAATCCCAGCTCAGAATAACCTACAAATGCAACCATGATTAATGTAATGAAACAAAAATTCCTTCAGGATTAAAAGTATTGGCCACACCGTGTGTCACTGATACAACTTATGCTATAGAAGAACAATGCAGGTTACTGTAGAGGACATTTGTTCCAAGATAGCAACAGATTAGGATATTTATTTTGAGAGATTGTGCTTTACAGTTTCTGTTCTAGAATATAGCAAGTACCCTTGTTCAGATTTCAAATAAAATATTGAAAACTTAGCCAAGATTGCTACCTTTTTAATTAAGAGTTCTATGATAATTTTATTTCCTAACAAAGTTGTTGTGAAGTCTGAAACTGGCAGGCATGGCTTTCATTTGCTGCTAGCAAAAGATCTATATTGTGTGTCCAGCACTACCTCTTCCAGATTGTAACTAGATACATTTTGTGTTGTTTTACATTTCAGGCAGCTGTTCTTGATGTACAGCCAAAGAGTACATGCTCATATGCGTAACAGCTAGACAGAAATGAGAGTTGCATTGAGCCTGGCTGCCTTAGCCTCACACGAAAGAATTAACTGCATTAACTATTTAAGCACAAAATCATAATCTGAAAATGGCAAATAGTTTGCTTCTAATTGTTTTAGAGAAGCTTTGGTTCAGAGCAGCATAATCTGGCAAACCTGGCTGTATTCATTTCACAGCAATTTTCTTTCATATTGTTAATAGTCCTTTCTTTGAGCAAATTCTCCTCCCCTGAAAAATGGTTTCTTTGGGATGCTTGCTGGATTCAATTTTTTTTTTAACTTTAAAGCTGCAAACTTTCCCTTTCTCTTAAAAAATCCAAATCCATTTTAAAGAATAAATAAATAAATACCCATTAACCTATTATAGCAACTGCCGAATGATAATAAACGTTTCCCTGTGAATACTCCCAGAGGCAGCTCTGCAGACACTTTCACTCATAGGAGGAATTGGAAAGACAAAGAGAGCTCATGACAAGAGAAAATCTGTGAAAATCTAGGGCTGGAAACATAGCCATGCTTTCATTAATGCCAAGAATGTGGACTCCTTGAGACTCAACCCCACCTCGCTCACCATGTCCCACAGCAAGGGCTTCCAAAAAGCTTCAGAGTGGATACCAGAATTCCCTGTCCTGCTCTTTTTTTTTCCTGCCTTTTTGAAGTTGTACTTGATTTTTCAGGTTGGCAAAAACTTGGCATGCTGCTTGCCTCCCCCCCCCCCCCCAAAAAAAAAAAAAACCCAGCAGAGGAAATCTGTTTGCTACTGCATACCTTTTCTTTTGCTTACCAGCAGGAATGAACATAGAGCAAACAAACAAAAAGCCTCACACTTATATTCAGCTGGTTAACCCTTTCCTGAAACACAACATGTTTAGAACATTTAAACTCTAAAGCAGGATATTGTGCTCTTTGTGCCGTTTCTGAGTCTCTAGCTCATGAATGGAAATTATTTGCAAGCTTCTTTGGACTTAAGAGAGGCAGCTCTTCCAATTTTCCAGTCTATCATTATTCTGAAGCTTATGTTCAGAATCTGTTCTAACGTACTGAGATATACGTATATATAACACAATTTTCATCAGGTTTGCTCAGATATAAGCTCTTTTGGGTGAAGGGTTGTTTTTTTTTAAATTGATACTTCTAATTGCAGCCCAAACTTTGAACTCTACCTAGATTTGTACTACTAAACTCATAGGTCATAGTAAATCTGCATTTGACTTTGCAAACATGCAAAGCTTCTTTTCTTTATTGTTGAAATGATTACAGCCATCCCTGTTTACATTTGGGATTAAGGGGAAGGCATCTCAAACAAAACTTACTGACTTCCAGAAGCATCTGTTCTTAGCTGAGGGATGTCTCTCCAATAATGTCGTCCTCATTGGAACTACATCTACATGGAGGGAAGCATGCACTTAGATACCTCAAAGCTCTGTCTTAGTCCCAGTATTCTTCACCTTCATAAATAATTTTGACAAGGGAATAGAAGGGAGACTCAGCAAATTTGTCAAGCTGGGGAGAATTGCCAATACTTGGAAGATAGATTCATGATTCAGAAAAGTCTTGACAGACTTGAGCATTAGGCTCTCTCTAACAAGATGCAGTTCAATGACGAGAAAATAAGGTCCTGCACCTAGGCACGAAAAATCAAATGCACAGGTATAGAATAGGTGGTTCCTGGTTCAACAGCAGTAACTGTGAGAGAGATCTAGGTGTCCCAATGAACCACCACTTAGGTATGAGTCAGTAGTGTGCTGCAGTTGCCAAAAAAGCCAGTCAAAAGGAGGATAGCATCAAAGTCCCAAGAAGAGATAGTATTGATCTATATTACACTAGTGAGGACACACTTGGAAAGAGTGCAGAGCAGAGCAACAAAGATGAAGGGGTCTGGGGCCAAATCATATGATGAACGGTTAAGGGAACTAGCTCCTCTGTATCTAGCCTATTGAAAAGGATTGGGGATGACACAATAGCTCTCTTCTAATAGATGAGGGGTTGTCGTAGAGAAGAGAGAGTTGACTTGTTCTCCAAAGCACCTGTGGGCAGGGAAAAAAGTAATGGATGGAAGATCATTAAAGGGCGGTCTAACCTTGAGCTATAGAGACATTTCCTGACCTTGAGAACAATCAGTGGGACAGCTTGCCTCCAGAAGTTGTGGATGCTCCATCATTGGATGTCTTCAAGAGATTGGACAATCATTTGTCTTGAATAGTATGGGATCTCCTGCTCAAGCATGGCTTTGGACTAGACCTCCAAGGTCCCTTCCATCCCTGTTATTCTAGGTTCTAACAAGGAATCTTCACATCTTCACTATAAACATGATGCCATAGGTGGGAAGTCTTCCAGAGTAGAAGCTTGTTCCAAATCATCTTGAACCTGTTAAGGAGCTATCATTTATGAGCCGCAGTGGCACAGTGGTTAGAATGTAGTGCTGCAGGCTACCTCTGCTGACTGCCGGCTGACTGCAGTTTGTCAGTTCAAATCTCACCAGGCTCAAGATTGACTCAGCCTTCCATCCTTCCAAGGTCGGTAAAATGAGTACATACATTGTTGGGGGCAATATGCTGACTCTGTAAACTGCTTAGAGAGGGCTGTAAAGCACTGTGAAGAGATATATAAGTCTAAGTGCTATTGCTATATAAACTGTAATAGAATAACAGAGTTGGAAGGAACTTCGGAGGTTTTCTAGTCCAACTCCTTGCTCAAGCAGGGAAATCAATACCATTTCAGACAAATGGTTGTCCAAACTCTTCTTAAAAACTTCCAGTGTTGCAGCACCCACAACTTCTAGAGGCAAGTTGTTCCACTGATTAATAGTTTTCTCTGTGAGAAAATTTCTCCTTAGCTCTAGGTTGGTTCTTTCTTTGCTTAGTTTCCATCCTTTGCTTCTTATCTTGGCTTCAGGTGCTTTGGAGCATAGTTTAACCCCTCTTTTCTTTGTGGCAGCCCCTAAGATATTGGACCATTGCTATCATGTCACCCCTAGTTCTTCTTTTCATTAAACTAGACATACTCAATTCTTGCAACTGTTCTTCATTAATTTTGTTCTCCTTAAAATTAACAAGGAATCCCTTAACCCCCTCTCTTTCTCCTGCAAGCAATTTGCAATATCTTAAAACTATCTCCCTAGATTATTTAGCGTTTTTTTTCCTGAGGATAAACAGACATCGTTTATTTGTTCTCTGAAATTTAAACATTATGATGATTTATTCTTCAATTTTTTTAAAAAAGTGGTTTTTTATGAGTATTTGACAAAAAATATCTTCCTATTTTTAAATGCACTTTTACCTATTTTGTAAAACTCTGATAAAAATGTTGCCTATTTTATTAACTCTGGGTTGATGTATATGTCAAAGCACCCCCTTTCTTTCTATTTTTTCAAAAAGATATAGTTAATATTTTTAAAAAGTCTACATTAGGTAGTGACAGTAGAATAAAGTGAACAGAAACAACTACTAAGCATAAATACAATACTTTAGGAGGGAAATTAATAATAAGTTCTCCCTTCTTTTGCTTTTGTTTTGCAACCATTGGCCACAAGCTAAATACTTATAATTTACATTGAATGTTTAAGATTATTGCTGGTAGCATTTGAATCCTTTCATCTGGCATTTTAATTGGTCTTATAACTTTTTTTCTGGAGACAAAAAAAGGTTAAACTTTTTCTAAAATAAAAGCACTCAAGTGACTACGAGAGCCGGCACAAAGGCAGATAGATCAATTCGGAGCTGAAACGGAAGTGACTCTATCAGAAGCCTGTGAACTTTCTCAACACTCTGAAATCACATACAAAGATAAAGGTGACTCAACCATGAAGAGGTTTCTCATAAGATGAAAGGAAGAGTACCGGTGAGCTTGGCAAATATATTGTGGGGCATTTTCTTAATGAGATAAAATACCAGTTACCAGGATAGCTCTATTTGGGAATAAAAAACTCAGGACAAAAATGCAAGATAGGAAATGTGTGCTCCAGAACTTTGACCCCTACATTGCCTATAAACAGGTACATCAGATGCCTGCTTCTACTCTTAATCAAGTTCAAAGCAGAGTAGTTTTCAAAGTATTAAAGAACTGTACTGATAAAGAAGTGGCATATATTTATTAGTTTTTATATACTTATTGTTAATTAATTATCTAGCTACTGTTAGAAAGTCTGCAGAGATTCTCAATCATCCAGGTCATGGTTGTTCCAAAGGTGCTTTTTCAGGACCTTCTTGTTTTTTCTTGGGAGATGTTTTGCTTCACATCCAAGAAGCTTCTTCAGCTCAGGTTTAACCTCCAAGTGCTTCAGTGACCCTCTAAAAGGATGCAAATGACCAACTGTCTGCAAGGAGTATAAATCCTTCTATTTCCCACCATCCAATATGAGCTGAAGAAGCTCCTTGGATGAGAAGCGAAACGTCTTTAAAAAAAACCAAGAAAGTCTAGTTGCCTTCTGAAAAAGCACCTTTGGCTTAGCTGCTGTTTGTATTTATTTTCTGGATGCTTTTATTGCTTTATTATTTTTAATTGTTTTAATTGTTCTATAATTTTAGAATTGTAAGTCACCCAGAATCACTTGATTGAGTTGAGCAGCTATAGAAATTAAATGAATAATACAATGCAATACAATACAATAGTAGAGTTGGAAGGGACCTTGGAGGTCTTCTAGTCCAACCCCCTGCCTAGGCAGGAAACCCTATACCGTTTCAGACAAATAGCTATCCAACATCTTCTTAAAGACTTCCAGTGTTGGGGCATTCACAACTTCTGGAGGCAAACTGTTCCACTGATTAATTGTTCTAACTGTCAGGAAATTTCTCCTCAGTTCTAAGTTGCTTCTCTCCTTGATTAGTTTCCACCCATTTCTTCTTGTTCTACCCTCAGGTGCCTTGGAGAATAGTTTGACTCCCTCTTCTTTGTGGCAACCCCTGAGATATTGGAACACTGCTATCATGTCTCCCCTAGTCCTTCTTTCTCTTAAGCTAGACATACCTAGTTCCTGCAACCGTTCTTCATATGTTTTAGTCTCCAGTCCCCTAATCATCTTTGTTGCTCTTCTCTGCACTCTTTCTAGAGTCTCCACATCTTTTTTACATCGTGGCGACCAGAACTGAATGCAGTATTCCAAGTGTGGTCTTACCAAGGCATTATAAAGTGGTATTAACACTAAATAAACAATACATTCCACCTTTCTGACCTTGAGAACGTTCAAGGTAACTAACAATATTCAAAAGCACGAAATAAAACATAAAATATACATTATTTATTTATTTGTTTTATACTGTTCAACTCAACCAAGAAACTCTGAGCAGGGTGCAAAATATTACTACATAATATTAGCAATAAAGAGTTATGTAATGGTTACAAGTCTGTTGAAAGAGATAGATGTTCACAAATTTTCTAGGCACTGAATTTTTTTTTCAAGTTTTCAAGGAATAAGTTCTATAGTGCGGTGTCAAACTGGTGGCCCATGGGCCAGAAGTGTCACGTGCAGGCTCCGCGAATGAGAAAAAGTCATGAAATGTCACATGATAGCAACTTAATGTAGCAAGTTTGACCTGCATGTTCTATACCTTTGCTGCCTGCTAGAAAGATATTGTGGGATCCTTGGTGTTCTCTAGACATTTCATTACCAAACTAAGTAACATCATCAGTGCTAGTAGGGAGAGGGGTTTGTCATCCCTACTAGCACTGATGATGTTACCTAGTTTGTAAGAAACGAACCAAGCTCAGAGAGTGCCAAGGATTCTGCAGTTCAACCCTAAGCTACAAATTCTCTCTTCTATTGATAAAAAGATGATTCTTCCACAGGAAGAGAGTTTTTTTTAGAAAAGCTGTTCCTTCACATCTTAACAACCCAAGAGTTTCATAATAGGAGGCATGGACACTAACTCATTCATGCAATGCCTTAACTGATAAGATGCTGATTGATGACTGTATGAACAGATAACTGTTAATACAATCATCATAGGATCCCTGAACCTTTCGGTAGTAAGCAACCTAGCTGGCCCATTTTACAGCAGTTGTATCTTCCAGGCAGTTTCCAATGATAGCCCTGTAGAGTTCATTGCAGTAATCAAGACAAGATTAAGAGCATGGCATGGATAATCATCATGCCACACCAGTAAGACATGGATAATTATCATTGAACCTGACTAGGGCAGGAAAGGACACAGCTGACATAGTTGACATAATTGTGTAAAAGCACTCCTCACCACAGACACAGCTTGTGAATCCAGAGACAGCTGAAGATTAAGGAGTATTCCCAAATGCAAACCTGCTCTTTCAGGGGGGGGGGGAGGGGTTGCAGTGATATCCCAAACAGCTTGAACCTCAGTTGCTGAGTTTAGCTTTTTATCTATCAAATGTACCTCCTTTGATTTAGATACAACTTTAACTTGTTCTCTCTCATCTAGTTACTGAACTTAAAGAGTATTCAAGGGCATGAACAGCCTCCTTCGAATGGGGTTATAAGGGCTAATAGATACATCTAGACAACCAGTGTCTTCCATCTGAAACTGTTTGAAAGGGATCCAGGAAATCTATACCATTCAGAGGTATTTGGAGCTGAAGAATCACCATCGTATTTGTCACTTTAGACAGAGACAGAATATTTGAGATTGGCATAAAACTATATACATTTCCAAGATCAATCATGGGGCCAGTCTTGTCCTGGCTGATTTTATGAGGCAGACGAGGCAAGGGCTAAGTAAACAGATGGTGGCCCTCATCTGCCTACATTCCCTGTTTTCAAGTATGTGGGAAAAAGGGCAAAACAGATATCCCAGCTGATATGCAGCTGCCAGTAGTGGGAAGGTTGGTTCTGAAGCTTATTGGGATCATTAAAATCAAAGATTTATCTCAGTAGAGGAACATAACAACAATAACTCACACCTGCTCCTGTCTGAAGGTATATCTGTCCACAGCCACATTCATCCCAGCCCTTTTTCTTCCCTATCATAAAATGCAGTGTTGATTAATTTGTTTTTTAAGGCAATAAAAGATGCTTCTCCTTTCATTTCAAGGTAGCACTACCCCCTGATTTCCAATAGCAGTATAATCACTGCCTTGTAGTTCAGAGAAAAGGCTTTTGAAAGTGGATAGCGAAAAAACGTATAAAAGAAATACACAAAACCTTAAGAGATTAGCAATAAATAATAAGAATATAGTGGGGTCATGGAGACCCTGAAAAACAAGTTTCTCTCTGGAGGAAGACGTGTATTTGAGAAGCTATCTCTAAAATCAATTCCACACTGGAACTAAAAGAGCTTGGTTAGTAAAAAGCAGAGAAGAGGGAAATAATATGAAGAGCTTGCTTCATAGAACTAAAGGTCTGTTTTAGGTTGTTTTATACTTTAATGTTGTGGTCCGGTGCAACAAAACTTTGCCCCATAGTAGCAAGGAAATTCTAAGATTAAGTAGGTTATTTATGTAGCAGAATTGAAATTTGCCTCTTGTCAATGGGGCTTCTTTCTAAAACAGAGGCATAGGATTGTACTGTTATTTTCTGAAGGCAAAGTTATTCACCTGCTTATGCTTTTTAAAGAGTTTTTTTTTAAAATAAGGTAGTCTTCGACTTATGACAACAATTGGGACCAGAACTTCTATTGTTAAGTGATATCGTTGTTAATTAAATGAAATCCAATTTTATGCATGTTTTTGTTGTAGTTGTTGAGTGAATCATGCAATTGTTAAGTCAAAACCATCTGAATTTGCAATTCAGTGTTTATCTGATTTTCTTACCCCTTGTGTCATATAAATTGCACACATACATTTGCAATTAACCAGGAATGCATTTTTAAAATAAGTATTTGATATAAATGGAAGATGCAGAAACAGGAGTCATTCTGGATTTTAAACATCTTTTCTATAAACATTGCTAAGGTTTTTACATTTCAGATTTTTAAAATACTCTGTGGTAGATATTTGTGTGTCAAACTGTCCATGACTCCCACCAAAATTATATTCTTTAAAAAACAACAACCAAGGGCTCCTTTAATTTGAGCTTAACTCCTCATGACCTCATGGACATACTAATATAGTTTTCTTGGCAACAGAACAGCAGTGTTAGTCATTGTCTTCTCTGACTTCCCAGTCTGTCCCACAGCCCTAGAATTTCCTGGTCTTTCATCCAAATACTAACCAAGATCAACTATACTTAATTCTTTAAGATCAGTGCAATAAAAGCGCCTCAAACACATTAAAACAGCAATGACTGTTGAGAATGGGACAGTTTGCTTCTTTGATATTTATATGTACAGTATCTGGCAACTATGAATCCCACTGCATGTGTCTAAAAGGAAGCCTCATCATATATCATACTAAGATTAGCTTTTAAGATTACACGATATTCTTTGTTGTTATGTAGAATAGAATGGAATAGGAATAGAATAGAATAGAATAGAATATTGTCACTTTGAATGTACACTAATCAGCATACGTTAAAATGAAATTAGGTTGCATACAGCTCTCAAAGGGTTTCCACCTCTAAAATAAATATAAACATGACAAGACAAGTAAATAAATACAATATTATGCATGTACCCACATATATTATATGACACAGAGAAACAACTTAGTCTAGTTCGGATATATACATGTAGCAGGTACAATCAAAGATGCACAAGATCTCCTGAAATTGGTGAAGTTTAAAAATACCAAGGAGACCGGGTGAGATTTTTATAATGATAGGATTGCTTTTGTCAGTGAAATTCAAAATGGAGCAATTTCTACTTGTTCTGCTGCACCCCAAGCAAAAAAGCTTATCCCACCCTCAAAAAACCTTCCATATCTTCAATGCAGATCATATAGGACAAGAAAGTCAACAAGAGGGATATCTGTGACCCTGGATTTCACTCATAGGGCAGCACAAAACACACTTTGCAAAAATAATTATGAAGGAACTTTACAGATAGTCCTTGACGTATGACCACAATTGAACCCAATATTTTTATTGCTAAGTGAAACAGTTGTTAAGTGAGTTTTATCACCTTTCTTGCTGCAATTAAGTAAATCAATGCTGTTGTTAAATTAGTAACATGGTTAGATTCCCTCTGTTACAATAGAATAAAGCATTAACATCGAACCTCAACTTTTTACTTTTCCATAATATAAACTAGCTATTTCTATGTCAACAAATCAATCTAATCACTAAAACCCAAAATCAAAGTTTCATTTTTTTCCATCTCAAGTCCAGAAGCTGTCTCCATGTAGCAACAAAAGTACTTATATTCTTTTCTTTGATCAAAACAGTCAGTTTAACCATCTCTGCCAACTCCATCAGCTTCTGTAGACATTCGTCCAAGGTGGGAATCGAAATATCCTATTTTTGTGCATACGGTAGTCTTGCTGTTGTCAATAAGATATGTGTGTGTGTGTGTGTGTGTTGTATTTGTGCTGATAAATAAATAAAGGGAGACTAGCATGGATCCATTTCAAGCTAATTAGCTCTCATCAGCTAGCCATACCCTTACTGGGATTTGAACCTGGGCTGTATTATATCTTAGGCAGGAGTCATAGCCACTAAGCCACAGGCTCGCCTCCTTATCTATACACACACACACACACACACACACACACACACACACACACATACATACACACACACACACTGAAGCTTATTTCTGAATCAGTGTGCAAAAGCTCTGATTGTAATTCTTATCAGTGTGTTAAAACTAGTCCTTAAAATATGATCTAATTTGTGCACTGTAATATAGATTCAGGACAGAACCTAGCTCTCCACTCCTTTCCTTTATTGTGTATCCTTTCCTGGCATAGCCACAGGAAACAATCAGGTCATGGCTAGGGCATATTTCTGTCCTAGGAACACAGAGCAAATCATGTCTTTTTATTTTTTTAAAGGAAATGTTACTAGACCCATAGTTAATTAAACTGGATTAATAGCAACTTCAATCACTGATTCATTTAGATTTATCAGTATGTGATTTAGATAAGACATTGTGTGTGTGAGAGAGGGAGAGAGAGAGAGGGAGAGAGAGAGAATGCACAAGAGTATGAAGCACCAAAAAGGGAGAAAGAGGGGAAAAATACTTTACTCTGTTCTGATAGGCATAAAAGTATTCCATTGAGGTCTAGACACTTTGGCAAATGGTCTAACAGGTTTAGTTGTGCTTCTGTTGCCAGCACCTGTATGGGTGTTACAAGTGTGTGACAGTTTTTCACTTACCCATATATTACTGTGCTTTTTAATTGTTTAACACTTTGCTGCCCAGATAAGATAAGGTTGCAATTGATGGGAAAATAGCAAAGTATGCAGAAGAAGCAGTTGTGATCTATGCAGTGTCAACTAATCAGCAGTAAAGTCGATTTTAGGGCCCTGAGTTCAGCAAAACAGATTGCTTGTTTTTATAACTTACTGTCAGGGACAGAATCATTAACCAAAAATTATGATGCGTCCCACTAGAAATTAGCAAACCCAGAAGAGGAAGAAATAAAGATTTGTGTACTCAAGTGTAGCATAGAAAACCATGTGAACATATTCAGAAACCAGGCTCTAGATCAGTGGTTCCCAATGTACGGCACATGCCCCACAGGGGGGCAATTTGATTTTTAATGGGGGCAATTTGAACCTTGTTTAAACCAAGTTAATGGCCTTTTAGGCTTCCTCCACATGAGTAGAGTTCCCTTTTTGAGTAAAGTAAGAATTATATTTCACAGCATCGGGATTTAAGAGATGCTTAGGTGGGGCATGGCCAAAGATAGGTTGGGAAACACTGCTCTAGATGTAGGAATCTTTACCTTGTGAGATGAACTCCTTGTAAGAAGGAGTTGGTCATTATATCCCCTTGATTTCAACAGGCTTAAGAACATGTCTACTACATCTGTGCTGGCTTCTGGCCTGTTTAGACAGAACAAACATCAATGTGTGTATGCATAAATCTTTCAAACTCATTCTTACATTTTGTACTCTTGCTATTGACTAATATTTGGTCTGGTGATTAAGGCATTCAGGCTAGAAACCAAAAGACTGTGAGTTCTAGTCCCACTGGCCTTGACACACTGCACTGCAACCTTCTGGAGAAGGTTATTTTCTGCCTTGTCCTCTCCAGTGCTGACCATAGTGCTTCCAGACTGACTAGCATGTAAGTTGCCTGCAGTGCACACAAAAGCCTCTCAGCCTGGAAGATCTTCTAAACATGCCAGGAAGTCTGAAGGCTGGGGTGGCTGAAGGCTGGATGGATTGTTCTCACTTTGTGCCAGAGCTATTCAGACAGGGAGACAGACCTTCAGGATGTGAAACTTTTGGTGAGTACCCTGGAGGAGAGGAGCAATGTTATTCAGCACAGTAGAATGCTTACCAAAACTTGATGAGCAGTCTAAAGGAGGGGTCTCCAACCTTGGCAATTCTAAGACTTGTGGACTTCAACTCCCAGAGTTCCTCAGCTTGCTGCCAAAGTTGCCAAAGTTGGAGAGCCCTGGTCTAAAGCACCTCTCAGCTTTACCCCATAGTGCAAGTTCTCTGGGTTAAGTTCAAAAGGTCTCCACCATAGAATGAAGTGAAGCAAGCAAAGTAAGGGGATCCTGTTGTTTTCCAGTGCAGCTTTGAATTGGTACTTCATTTGAACTTTCATCAAAGTTAAGAAGTCTTTTAATGCTTTGTACTTGTAAATAGTTTTTTTTAAAAAACTCCCAGTATCTTCTGGCCAAAACAAGTGAATATTTGAGATACAACCTAAGAACCTTTAGTTTTGTTCTCAGTGTTAGGCTTGCTAAATTCTATGGAGGATCCTTGGTGCTCTCTGAGCTTGGTTGTTTTCAGCGAGCACCAAGCACTCCTCATTTCAACCCTGAACTACTCTTTTCTCTTTAAAAGAAAATATTCTCTTTTATTGATGTTCTTTGCAACTTGGCAGAGTTGATCATAGCAACAGCCGCATTCCTGTGGCAATCTTTTTTTTTTTTTTTGGCATTGAACTTTATTGACCTCATCTGGAACAAAAGTCGGTATCTGATACTTTAGTTACAGGTATATTACATGTAACTTTACTGTCATAAAAGAATTGCCAGTTTTCTTTTGGATGAAAGGTAAACTCTATGAAGTATGTCATGGCCAAGATTCCATATTTTTATGCTAGTGCTCTCCACACTGTTGGCCTATTTGAGCTATAAACCATCTTCCCAAATTATTTTCAGGAGGGGTATTTTACACATATATTAAATCAATGCGCATGCAGTATATCTTGCCTGTATACGTGAGTCCCGGCTGAATCTTATGGTAGAATCTTAATAATTTATTCAGGAACCAATTGTAACCATTAGGAGATTTTTTATATTACTTCTATGTAAACAAGCCCGTCAAAGAAGCCAGTTTTTAACATTTCAAATACCAGATTTTCATAATCTCTACTTCCTGATGAATCATAATAGCAATAGGAAACTGCATTCATTAGAAAACTAGTATTTTTCTCGAGCATATCCTGCAAGTGTTTCTCTCTGCTGTAAGATTATGTATATAGTTCATTGATTGAATGAGGCTTTTGAAACTGCTCTCCATTTCTAGAGGCTACAAGAGGCGACATATGGAAGAATGAAAGCAAATATAATAAATTAGGCTGGTATGATTTTCTCTTTTGACCTTCCCATCCTTTTCTGTATCTTGCCAATCAGTAACTATGATTAAGAGGCAAGTGGGAAGAAGCTAAGTCACAAATAAGGAATCCAACTTACTGGCATAGTGTTTGTGGTCTATTGGGGGCTGTGCACCCTACTCAGGAGTGGAGTGCCTTTGTGCATTAGCCGTTTAGAAAGCTTATCTCTTGATGTTTGCTCACCGAGAAATGCCTTTCAAACTACCTGCATTTCTTCATGAAGGGTTTTTTTTTTTTCATTGCCTGAATCTGTTAAGCCATTTCAGTCATTCAGTCATTCATTCATTCATAGTGGATATATTTAAATCATGAGTGATGTGCTTTGCTAAAAGGTGCATGATGCCAAACAGTCTAAACAGTTGCAGTTTAGCACTCACAAAATTAGACTGACAGCATACAGTATCATGAAATTGACAAAGTGGGTTGGTTCATCTCATTATGCTGTAAATGTAACCTTTTTTTTTTCTTCCTTTCTTGGAACTCCGTTTGGAAAAATTGAACCTACTGTGGTACATCAGCTGTTTATAATCAAAGAAACATATGTTTAAAAGAGCTGCAGGGTCTTTATAAACTATGTGTGCAAATTACCTTTGGAATTGGTTATTGCATACAGTTGCTGAGAACATTGCTTTGGATAATGGTACTGAATCATTGTTGTGAATGAATTGCAATCTTTGATACATTAAACTTTGCTTAAGTCAGTTAATCAAAGATGTATGTAAGCTATGCTGCCCAATGAGCCTGCAGTAATTAATACCTATTGCTTCCTTTGTTCCCCTAGAACAGTGTTTCCCAACCTTGGCAACTTGAAGATGTCCGGACTTCAACTCCCAGAATTCCCCAGCCAGCATCCGCTGGCTGGGGAATTCTGGGAGTTGAAATCCGGACATCTTCAAGTTGCCAAGGTTGGGAAACACTGCCCTAGAAAGTGCTGCTTCTAAAATAGAACAGGACCTGGTTAACAATAGTAATACAAAACTGTTTTGGTTATTCCATCTTACACTTCTCGGCTCCTACTTCTATCCGTATGAAATGCAATTTTTGAACTGGCTAGGAAGCAGTTTAACAAGGAGTTTATTTTCTTAGGAAGTATATTGATTATTTATTCTTTAAAAATATTACCTTGTTTCCAAGAATAGCTTTTTTGGTATGTTTTTTTTTTCTCTTTCAGTTGATCAATTTAATTTCTATAATCCCAGGGCAAATACTGCTTTATCCAATTTTTAAATTTTATATCCTGCGAGAGTGCAAAGTTTGTTGATGTATAGGGGGAAGCAAGAAAGGCTGTTTTGTTTTTCTTATTTTTATGTGTCTCATTTTTGAAAATGTTATATCAGCCCAGAACCAGCCTATATGGCCATTCATATAGGCAGTGATGACTTTCCCAGAAGCAGTAGTTGTAGCATTAAATGTCCATCTGAGCTTATTTTGTATACAAAGATGTTGGAAAAGAAAATGGACATCCTGAACTTATATGCATTACATGGAAATTAAAGTCTGTCTCTTGGAAGAAGCATTTTCTGATTCTGTCTGAGATATTTTTTTTTAAATTACCTGCTTTTTCTTTTCCATTGTTATTTAACTTTATCTTTTTGTTTAAAGCGTGTTTTCCTTCTCTGAGATCTTATTCTGCAGCTTCTTAGCTTTTTCCTTTTTTTCCTCCCCAGCAGGCGCATTCCACATGATAGATTGTTGGTGGATTCAGCCTTGCTTATATAAAAACAGTTCTTGGTCCTGCCAGACAGCTGTGCTGGCAAGTCATTTTAAAGACCATTCATGTGTATTGCAACTGAAGCCTCAGAGTCTTGTGGGCTTCTCTTGCCATCTGGAAAGAACCGGAAATTAAATAATCACATGTGCCTCTTGAAAAGTGGTAAAATTTGCTATTAGATGCCCTTTTGAGAAAGGAAGAAGGAAGGAAGGAAGGAAGGAAGGAAGGAAGGAAGGAAGGAAGGAAGGAAGGAAGGAAGGAAGGGAAAAGAACAATAGGTTTCAATTTTGGAAACAAAGACTTAACTTTCCAACTGCTTACGTGGCAGCAGCATCTTGACTCAAAATGTAGATTTATTTAGTCAAGGCCGGAGGAAAAGAGCTGAGCAAGGGCTTTCTCTAAGGGGCATTGTATCTAATATCAAAAACATAAGCTCACTCTTGCTTATTTATGTAAATGCTACAGCATGTCATATAAATGAAAGTTAGCATTTCATATGTTAAACTCAGCCTCCTAACTGTATCATGTAGCATTTTAAAGTAAGATTTCCAAAATATCTGTCCCTCAGCAGGATATGTCTTAGGCTAACAAAAGATAATACTGCAAAGGTTGACTCGGGATTTGGGGGAGATGGAGGAGGACAAGGTTAAGAACTTTGCACATGCAGATAAGATCAATCTGAGGGGGGGAGCTATATTGTAAATTACTGGAAATAACGTGACCATATAATGAGTTCTGTAAACTTTTGAAGTTACATGTGAATCTAATGCTTGTTTTAACAAAGCTGTTGCATTTGTTTTACTAATTGGTGAAGCATTTTAATTCTTTACTAGGGTGTGTGCATGTATGTGCATGTAGTGGGTAGAACTTATGGGTAAGGGAAGGTATGATGGGAGACGTAGGGAGAGATGTTCATGGGGACTTACTCCTGGGTAAGGAGCCCAGATAGCAAACTTGGGAAGTCCTGAGGTCTAGGGTACTGCAGCTGAATTTCAGTTCAGTTTATAATAAGGCCATTCTTATTTATGACTTGATTGTCAATGAAAAGACTGACCTAGCATGCATTACTAAGACCTGAAGGAGGATCTCTTTCTGAGATCTTCCCAGTGTGGTACCCCAGACAGATGTGGTACACAATCTTGGGGTCCTCTTGGACTCACAGCTCCTGCTAGAAGAGCAGGTAGTAGCTGTGACCAGGAGGCCCTTTGTACACCTTAAGGCAGTTGCACCCATTCCTGGATTGCTCGTGGTCATTCATGCCCTTGTGACATTTCATCTGGGTTACTTCAGTGTGTTCTACATGGGCTGCCTTTCCAAGCTTCAGTTGGTGCAGAAGGGGGATGCACACTCAGGTAGCAAAGGGTGTTGGATGTTCGAACATACAGTATAGCACCACTGTTTTGTGAGCTGCATTGGCTACTAGTGTGTTTCTTAGTACTGTTCACAGGGCTAAATATCCCTTTACAGCCTTTCATGGCTCGGGGCCAGATGACATTAGGAAATGTCTTTTCGTAGTCATTTCTACTCCTCGAATTTGATCCAGCAAGTTGGACATGTTACAAATCCTATCAGGCAAAGAATGTCGACTGGTAGGGACCAGGGGATTTGCCTTCTCTGCCGTAAGCCTTGTCTGGAATATGCTCCTTTCAGAGATCAGGATAACCGAGGCCCCGCTCGCCCTTCAAGTGTGTTAGGGCTGTATTATTGTCAATGATTACCGTTCTACTTGGTGCCATATCTATTGTTTGAATTGTTTTCAATTTGTTTTTATGTTCTATGCATCATAATGTATGCCACCCAAAGTCACCTGTTGAGATGGGTGGCTATGGAAATCAAATAAATAAATGGGTTTAAGGTTATTTTACAAGAAAAAGAGCTTTTTCTCCAGAATACTGGGTACATGAATAGTTTAGTGGGTATGGTCACCATTTAAAGTTTTAGTGTTGAAGTCCTCTAGGATAATAATGTGCCCAATGACAATTCCTTTGGGCCTGGCAGGCTGTCCATCCCACCCAACCTTTTACACAGGAAGTAGGCATAGTGCAAAGCAAAGATATTTTATATTTTATTGATGATCCATCTCCTTTCTTTCTCTGGATCCAAAGAGAAAGAGCTTCCCTACAAATAAGGCAGCTGCTTTTCTTTATCTTCCAGAAAGTTAGGACATATCAATTATGAGTATCTCAAAGGCTTTTAGGAATTTGTAGTGGGTAAGGTGGCTCAGTGTTTATGATGCTGAGCTTGTCGATCAGAAAGGTTGGCAGTTCAGCAGTTCGGAGTGAGCTCCCAGATTCCCAGTTACTTGTCCCAGCTTCTGCCAACCTAGCAATTCGAAAGCATGTAAAAAATGTAAGTAGAAAAATAGGGACCATCTTGGTGGGAAGGTAACAGTGTTCTGTGTACCTTTTGCATTTAGTCATGCCGGCCACATAACCACGGAGACATCTTCGGACAACGCTGGCTCTTCAGCTTAGAAACGGAGATGAGTACCGCCCCCTAGTGTTAGGAACAACTAGCACATATGTGCGAGGGAATCTTTACCTTTAACTTTTAGTGGGCCTTTTGGTGGGTCATGAAACTCACTGAGTTTCCAAAATAGTTAAGAACTGACATCATTCTTGGACTGAATGCAGACCAGAAGCCATAAATGGCCTACACCTCCATAATCACTTTACAACTGATGCAAGAAATAACTTTTGTTTGGAAGCATAATATGAACACTGCATGGTTATTAAACAAATGCTCTCTTTGCTGATTTGAAAGAGAGAAGTCCATGATTCTTCTCCGGGTCTAACATTCACTGATACATTTGAAGGTCCTCACAACCCCAGCAATGCCTCTCAGCCCAAATGCTTGCAAATGCTCATAGCTATCCTCAGATTCTTTGGCCAGTTCAGAAGAATGGGTGGATGTGGTCATTCTTTTCTAAAGAGGTAATGGAGGAAAGGACATGGAAAACACTGATGAAGAATAGATTTGGTAACATTGTAGTTCAGTCTAGTTAGAGTAAGTGGAGTCTGCAACAAAAAATATCTTAATAATATGCTTTAGTTTTCAGAATTTACCATACGATTGTAATTGAGCTTGGAATTACAGTCATAAGTCACACATTGAGGTATCATGTGATTGGACTCCATCTTTCAACATGCTTTGGTGGTGGTTAAGCAAACACAGCAGTTGTTAAAAAAATATTATGGTTGTTTGGAGAATCAATTTTCCCAATGGACATTTTTTTGCCACAAAATGGAAGTAAATGTGACCACAGGATGCTGCAACGCCCAGCCATTGTCAAGTGCTTAAAATGCAGCCACATGACCCTTTTGGGGGGGGGGGTTATGACTGTCATAACTTTGAAAACAGGCTAGAAGTAGCTTTTGCAGGGTCTATCATACCTTTGAATGGTCATTAAGCAACCCAATATAAATAAAGGACCACTTGCACTCTTCCATCCTTTTTGTCTCCATGTTTTCCATTTCGTCCCATAATGCTATACGTACTGATTATGTGCTATGTACTGTTTTTGTTCAGAGTTAACTGTATGGAGCAAAATCCAACTTCTATTACCCAATCTCCATATTTTGAGGATAAATATGACTATTTCTCCTTGTGAATTAAGTAAAGTGTAATACTTTTCAAATGATGGCTCGGGTGTACACTCTGCAGATTGGATGTTGTTGCTTGAAATAGGAGGTTGATCTTCACTAATTCTACTTCCGCACTTTAGTTTCAACATTGTTAGTTGTCATCTGATCCAATTCCTCATCAATGCAGAATCTGCTGTACACAACAAAAGGGATACCAGCCCAGAAATATAGCAGCCCAGCTTCTGTTTAAATACTTGTGGTAAAGAATCAACAAACACCTGATTTCTTGTTATTTCTTCTATTTCTTTCTCTTTTTTGGTTCTAGATATATCTTCTGAAGGAGCAGAGTGCAAATCTGTGTCCTCATTTATATAATAGCTTTTAGATATTTGAAACCCCAAACAATGTGTATCCCTAGCATTCTCTTTCTTGGTAGAAAAGAGTCAGATTTCTTTGTTCGATGTAAGATTTGGGGAGCATAAAATGCAGTGAAACTATTATTTCTCACGATGCATTATCAATGCATCCTGAGATGATCAGATAAGCCTTTTAGCCATTGGGCTCTCAGAAATGATGGTCAGCAATGGTAATGATTCAGCTTCTGATCCTATAAGCCAGGGGTGTCAAACACAAGGGTGCCTAGATCTGGCCCACAGGGCCACCCTGGAATCAGTGAAGGACGGGCCCACGGTACCTCTGCCAGCAGGACCACAGTGAAATTGGGTTTTACACCATTGCTGTAAGCCATTTTTCCTCTTGTAAACCCATGTCTTTTGTTTGTACTACTCATAACAATATTGTACATGTATCTGTCTGAATTTTATCTATTTTATTTCAGTCTATTGTTCCAGTCTCTCAAAATCATTTCACATCTGGATTATGTCTTCTATTTGTAGCTATTCCACCAACTTGATGTTAACTGTAAATTTGATAAGGGTCCCCCTTATTTTCTCATTAATTTTACACAAAGGTTGAACACATAATTATTAGGACAGAACCCTGTGACCTTCCACAGCTATCTTTCTGCCAACTTGATAAAGAAGACCCATAAATAAAAAAACACAGCACAGAAGTGATAAAAGAAAAAGCTGTATACTTTTCTTACATAGAAACCTCCAGTAGAAAGCAGCTACTAAGTTAGAATCCCTTCCCTTTAAACAAAACAAAGTACTTAATTATAGGTAGAGCAGTAAACTGAAGACAATTATATTTATAGGATCATCATTTTAGCTGGAAATATGAAAAGAATTAGGAATTGTAAAAGGGTAAAGTAAAAGGGGAGAATGGAGGTGCTGTACCTTCTGATTTGAAGAGCTGCCATTAAACCTAGCTGATTTGTTGACACAATAAAACTAACTTACAAAAGATTTGATTGTCACCTACGTTGATTTCTGAACACTGATTTCAGATACATTATATTCAGAATTTTCTTTCTTTCTGTTTTCTTTTTGAATAAGCTTTTATTGGGTTATAATATTCAGAATTATCTTTCATAATAGACTTCTTTGGTGGTCTTAATTCAAGTCTATGTTTGCCACAGTTACTTACTAGCATACACACTAAAATTAATGTTTCTTATCCTGCTTGTATTTAGAAGGATAATTGTATTAAAATACTATGAGTAATGGTGCTCATAAATATTGGAATACAAAAACAGAGAACACATAAATACCTTATGACTTCTCTAAACATTATAACTGCATTAGAAAGCATGCCACATTTGACATGGAAAGTATAACTAGCATAGAATGTGTATTATCATATCGTATCATATTTATTGATTCATTGCCAGAGAAACTACCTATACATCAGGGGTATTGAACTTGCGATGACACTTTGTCATTACATGATGTATCACAACTTTCCCCCCCCTTCACTAAACCAGAGATGGGCGTGGCCAGTGTGTGACACATCCGCCCCACAGGCCGCAAGTTTGACACCCCTGCTATACATGAACATGGAAATTTCAGATTGTGAATTAGGATGTACCTGTCAGCAAGTAGGCACATATTTCCATAACTATGGATAAATTCTGAAATTACCGATCAGACAGATAGTTAATAAATAGGGGATGCTTTAGTCTACATTTTGATTAATAATGAGAGATCAAAGGATCCTAGAAATCTCAGAACAGATTTTGCTCTTTTCATCTTCAGTAGGATTCTCCCCAGTTTCTGCTTCAAGTACTTGAAGGATTACTAGAGAGGGAGGTAATCAAGAAGATTCCACTGAGGTCAGGAGGAGTGAAAGGTATAAAGAAGTTTCAGGGGCACACATTGTGGTATATCTTAAGTATCTTTGCAACTACAGTTTTGTAATTTTGCTACTTTTGTATTTTGCTACTTTTATTGGATCCACAGATCAGTAATGGATTTCCATAAAGAACATTGAAATAATAGTTGGAAAGCAGATGGGAAGTCAAGCAAATAAGAGCACAAAGCAAATTATATTATTTCAGGACAAAATTACTGTAACTTATGTAGTAGTTTATGTATAAAACATTTTGCTTATTAATATCAAAAGGAACAAAGTAGATAATAATATGTGGGACAAACTGGATAAGCTTGGACGTATTTGCAAATGAAATATTTGCCTGGACAATTTGTTTGGAATATCAGAATGAAAGGATTAACTGCATTCAATAGGACCCATGAAAAACTGGCTAAGAAACTCGCAAGGGCTTTATTGGAGAAATTAATTTTCTAGAAGGAAGTACAGTGCTAATGATTTTTAAATGGTTAGTCTGGTTAATATAAATCTTATTTAGGATATAAAGTGGAGTCAAATGAAATGTATATAAATCTGTACGTTCAGTGTTGTATATCCAGATGCTTCCATTCAAGTTATTATGCTTCCAAAGTTTATATCCTGTTTCTGTTTTATTTCATCAGAAGGAATTGAAATAAACCGAATGTACAGTGCAGTCAAAGATTTCATAGCGCTAATTAAAAAATAGTTAAGTATGTCATAAAAATAATGGATCAGGTTTTCAAGGTGAAATATCATGATGGCACCTTAGTCCGAAACATATATCATGACAGAAAAAAGTAATCTTTTTCTTTTCAAGTAACACATTGCCTCATAGCGGTGTTGCATCATGAGTAGAGGTAAAACCAACTGTAGATGAGGCTACCTCCAAATGGGTGACAACACTTATATAAAGTTTTTGTGACTTTTCAGCCAGTCATTCCCTCTCAGTCCCACCTCCCTCACAGATTGGTTGTTGTGGGAAAAATGGGTGAGTTGTTGGTACAGTACCAGAGGTGGGTTGCCAATTTCTTTACTACCAGTTCCGACGCACTCCTGCGTGCGCACAATGCTTCTGCACATACACATGCCAATCTGGGCCGAACCAGCAGCAACCCACCTCTGTACAGTACCACCAGCTACTGGAGAATATGTGGCATATAAATGTAATAAATAGATAGATAAAAGGTTGAGAGCTGTGTGAAGTTAATGTTGTGGCCTGGTTGCTGTCCTCAAAAGAGAAAAATGAAAAGAAGCCTTTCAGCTGTTGAGATATCCACTTGAGTGGTAGTATGCTGAGCAATTACACATTATTCAGAACAGAATTTACCCCATGTGTCTTATGTCTGACAGTAGCAAAGACTAGGATCAAAATTGGGATAAAGGGTTGGTTCAAACATGTCTTTTAAATACGGCAAGCATCACCAGTACTTGTCCTTTAGGGGGAATTGTTTTATTTACTGATGTTGAACAAATAGGTAATCGATTAGGAGAATAGGAATTTGATTCCAAGCGGCTCAGGGTTGACTCAGCCTTCCATCTTTCCGAGGTCGGTAAAATGAGGATCCAGATTGTTGGGGAAGGGTGGGGGGGTCCGTATGCTGACTCCGTAAACTGCTTAGAGAGGACTATAAAGCACTGTGAAACAGCTTATAAGACTAAGTGCTATTGCTAGAAATTTGAAATTGTAATCTCCCCAAAGATATTTCTACTTCCCTGACAGTAATATTATTGTAGATTTTTATATTTTCAGTGCTCTGCATATGTGTTATATGTGTGTGTGTGCATGCACACCAGAGGTGGGTTCCTACCGGTTCAGACGAGTGGGTAGTATCTTGGCTGGCCATGCCCCCAAACTGGCTCTATCTTGTTTTTTGCTTCTGCGCATGAGCAGAAGCAATTTTTTACTACTGTGCATGTGCATGTGGCATGCATCAAGCGCTGTGCACACGAAGTGCATCTCTGAGTGAATCAGCAGTAACAGAAGTCGGAACACACCCCTGATGCACACAGAAAAATGGCCATTATTACAATTATTCCCAGCCAATTACCTTCCAGATATATTGGATTTATATTCTCAGAATTCCTGTCTAGTTTGGCCTAATGGCTAGGGAACTGAAGTCCAGTACTCCTGAGAGAACCTAATTTGGATGTTGCTGCATTCACTCCATGGGTGGTGGAAAGTAATTAATCTATACTGCATGGTGCTGATCTAAGATAACTTTTCTGGTTTCTTTCGGCTGTTGGCCAGAGTAACTTTATTAAGTTTTGAATGGCCATTTCTAAACTGGATAGCTGCTAAAATTACAAATGGGAAATTACCTTAAGGCAAATTCATTGAAAGAACTGTTACAGTGCCAAGATTACATCATACAGGCAATATATTATACAGACGTATTCCAGAATCAACACAATGCATGATGCCATGATCCTACAGAGAATATTCTGCCATATAATAAAATGTTGGATTATTTATGCACTGAAGGAAAATACTGGATGTAATATAATTTGAATTGGGGGAACAGGAAAGAATTAGTGTTGTTTTTCTTACAGTAGTATAAGCATAAAGCATGGAACAGGTAATATTAATCTAAATTAATAAAGTCTCTGCAAGATATTTATCAGTATATTTTTATTTTTATGTCTTAATTTATCATAGTTGCATAGCCTCCCATCTCACGTAGTGACTTGAATGGGGTATGCAAGGGTACAAGGAAGGAAAAAAGGCTAGGCTTATTAGGGGATGTGGTATTTAATCCCTATGTCAATAAATGGAAAAATATTCAATTATTCTTGCTCTGCTTCCTAAGAAATGTGATTTTATGTTTTGTGCCCCTATGGGGAAGTGGGATGGAGAAGGAAGACAATTATTAGTTTCAATTTACTATTTCTCCCACTCACAAGTCACATTCTTTATGAAGCACAACGGGGTGCAATGTTCAGTCTGAGTATCCCTCTTCCAGACCCAAACCTCAAATTGTCCAGCTATGAAATCATAGCCTCATGTGAAGCATAATTGTACCTGGTCTGCCTACCAGCATCCTACTCTGTTTGCTCATTATCATACTGGAGCTGCTCATGAAAAGAGAGTATGGGCTTATTTGACTGTGAACTTTTCTCTTCCCACCAGTTGTCTTGAACTTTGGCAAGATCAAGCCACTGGACAATATTGCAATGTCACAAATGGGAGTTTGGAAGATTCTTCAAATACCCTTCGTAGAATGACAAAGGTTTCTTTGCAGTTCTATGGAAATTAAGATTGGGGCACGATGAATTCACAGTGTGGTGACTGTTGCCATTATGCTAATGTTTAAGCATGGTGTTTGTGTAATTTCTATGTTTATATGCACTGAGTGAAAACCGCCAGATTTCAGAGAGAACATAAATCAAGTAGAAGAAAATGGGATGGATTCCAGTAACCATTTATCAAAATCTGGACATAATCAGCAGAATATTCACTGAGATAAGGAAAGCGTGTTGGATTTCAAGTTTGGTTAAATACTTTCGTTAATATTGTGACTAACAGGAAATGGGTGGAAATAAGAGCACTATGGCCAATATGTTGACTAAATGTGCTGATTAATTTATTTATCAGAAAAAAGAAAGTAGTTATTTCCGTGTGTTATCCATTCAGGACTATACATTGGTTGCCGAAGAATGATTTGCAGCTCTGTCCTTGGCAGAGTTATCGCTGCCATTCACATTTCAGTGAGAATTGTCTGTTATTTGTTTTTGTTTTGTTTTATGTGTTCACTTTGGGAAGATAAGTAGCTGGGTGGAATATTCTACATATACCTGAGAAGGAGAGGAAGTGTATGCAACAAGCTCCAGAACAAGAAACTGACAGCAGCTTATCATGTGGATCTAGACCAGGAGTGTCAAACTCAATTTCATTGAGGGCGACATCAGGATTGAGTTTGACCTTGGAGGGCCAGGTGGGGGGTGGGCGTGGCCATGGTGGGGGTGACATAGGACCACACCTCTGCAGACATGGTTTTATAAACTTATAGAAATGCGGAGGTGTACATTTCTGTGATTTTGTTTTTTTAATACTTACTTGATCACCTTATGAGAGAGAGAACAGATCAAGAAGCTGACTCCATAGGAAAAATAGAATTATAAATTATTGACATGGGCTATAGTAGCAGAATCCTACAAGCCTGAAAGGTAAAATATTTTACTTTTCCTCCTTTTATAATCTTCTTAGTCAAGGACATTTTGCACCTGGAAGGTCTCCTACAGCACTGTGGATGCCCCATTTTGAGCCTGGACAGCTTCCTGGAGCACTCCAGAGGTCAAAAGCAGTTGCGGGGAGGGGTACGTGCTCCCCACTTGAGCCCCATTTTTCCTAGCAAAGGCACCATGGGCCAGTCCTTTGCTATTTCCAGACCAGCCCCATGGGCCAGATCTAAGCAACGTGTGGGCTGTATCTGGCCTGCGGGCCTTGAGTTTGACACCCCTGATCTAGGCCATTGCCAGCTGTCTATGGCCACCCAAAGTGATAGCTGTAAAAGGAAACGAGCTGAACTCTTGATGTCTTCTCATTTTTTGCGCGTGACGCATCCAGCCCACAGGCCGCAAATTTTAACACCCCTGCTGTAGTGAATTTAAAAGGCATGACATAATGCAAATGATTTTGTATGAAATAAAAAAGATAAAAAATAATTTCCAGGAATACCAACTACCACTCATCAACTCAAGCGTTTACAGAAGCAAATACCTATGTTAGCAGTGAGAGAGATAGAAATAAAGTTGAAGTATGCAAAACAAAGAAATTTTGAATTTGCAAATAAAGTTGTGGAAAGGAAAGAAATTGATGCTAACGTTACAAGAAGGGAGTACTGTAATAACAGATAATGTGAATCTTCAAAAGTGTTTCATCAGTATTACACAATTACTACTTTATATAAAGGTCAAGATATTTTCAGAAAGAAATGGATCAATACTTGCATAAACAGAATATCGACAGTTTTAACTAGCTAGAATTAGACAACAGCATTGTTCTTAACTAGAACAATAGCAAAAAAAGATATCTAATTTAATATTGTAAGGAGAGAAAAAAACCCCAAAAGTTAAATATAAAGTATTGTAAAGATGCAAAGGAAAGAGGAGAATTGTTTACTGGATTTCAAATTGTATTTCACTACTTGTTGTTTTTTTCTGAATGAAATAATGAATGTTGCTGAGAAACAAAGAGACTTTTACAGTCGGAAGATCAAAACCTGAGGTTTTGATAGCATAGGTATTTATGGTATGATAAAGTTAATGTCGACTTTGAAAATTATTTTGTTAGATGTGTCAAGATTATTGGATAGACATAACCTCAGATTGTACCCCAAAACACTTTTAGTAATCTCAGCTCAAGAAGTAGAAATGGCAGGTAAAGATAAGTAGCTAACATACCGAGATAGAAAATTATCAAGGGAAATTTAAACCGAAATCAAGAAAACAATTACTAGCAGAAAGATATAGTTGTCAATGGGAAAATATATTGTTAAAAGGATTGACACTTATATTGTGTTAGGATTCAAATAGAATTTTTATAAAATGATGGTTAGTGAAATTAACAGATTTTGCTAAAATGGAAACATTAACTTCTTTTCTTTGAGTAGAAAAAAGACATTGTCTATATTTATTGCTGACTGGAAGCAAAACTGGATTTTTTTGTATAAAAATAAAACAAATGAAACATAGTTTTGACAATTCTGACAGAATAATATGATGTAACTTAGAGAGGTTAAATATATGTGTACTTATAACTGCTATGAAGAATTTTCGAAGCCACTTCATGCTTTTTTCTTTGTTTTCTATTTTTCTTAACTTTTCTTATACTTTTTTTTCTTTGATTTCTTCCTCCTTCCATGCTTTCTGCTTCTCAGTTTGCATGAGCTTTTATCTACTTGCTAAAGGTTTTAATTAAAAAAAAATTTTTTTAAATAAGGAAGAAGTTTATTCAGATAAGCAATTTCAGGCAGAGAAAGGGGAACAGATTGCAGCTGAACCGCTGGAGGCAAAATTAATTGACACCTTTGGAGCCTTGCCAAACTGTGAACAGGAAGATTTATTGAAAATGGTGGAGGAACTTATGCAAACTTTAACCACAGTGCATAAGACAGCTGCCCCACTAATTGACATAGTGTCCCTGCCCTATAGAGAAAGCTGGAAAAGCAGTGCTAATATAATTGAGTTCAACTCCAACACCCCTTGAAATCAGGCAACTATACAAACTAACCTAAACTGGTCTAAACTAGCCTAGACTTGTTTGCATCACTGAAGATTTGAATGCACCACAAGGAGATACAAGTTCTGTTCCCACAAATTACAAAGATGACAGATCATCACTTACTAGACTCAGTAATCTTAGCTTTATTAAAGAGTACTTCATGAACTTCAATGGCTTGATAATTTTATTTTGGTGTGTCATTTGACTTGAGAGCCTGTTTGGCATAATGGCAAAGACATCAAGCTGAAAATTGGGAGACCATGAGTTCTGTGCTTAGAATTAAATTCTTAGGCAGGAATCTAGCTTGAAGGACTTTGGACCAGTCACTCTGCCTTAGCTCTAGGAAGGATGTGTGGCAAACCGCTTCTGAAAAACCTTTCAAGAAAACTACTAGGATATGTCCTGGAAGTGATCACAAGTCAAAACTAACATGAAGGCACAAATAAAACCCAGTTTCGATTCAGAGCTCAGTCTCTTAAACATGAAATTCAAAGGTGGTCAATCTATAAAACTGAATCAAGAAGAAAGGATGAATCAATTTGATCTAACTGTTATGTATATCATACAAATGGAAATAGATGGCCTTGATATTGTAGCAGAACTTCATGGAAATATCCCCAATATCCCATTTATTATACAGGAAGAACCAGCTCTTGAAATAAATTCAGGAATACTATTTCTTTTTGTACAAAACCTGATCTGGGTTTCAGGAACCTTTAGAAGTTCCACTGTTTCTAGATATAAAAACATAAGTTTGCTGTCAAATGGCTGTCATCAGATAAGCAGAGTAGGAATGCAAGATATGTCTACAGGACAAACAACCAAATAAAAAGTTATAGGTAATTGCGGGATAGAATTCGAGTTTGCACAATATGGTAGGTCATAATGTGGTTTTGATTTTCACCAGTATGTTGTGTGTGTCCAGTGATTATGGTTTTAACCTAAATTGATGGCCAGGTTATATGTCTCCAGGCAATTATATATTCAATGGATTATGCTTTTAAAATGTAGGCCTTAATGTGTGAATCTAGTCAAGTGCCAGATTGGAGAGCCAGGAAATGTTTGTTTGTTTGTATGTTTGTTTTTGTATGTGCATTTGTATGATTACCCAATTCATCACATCTGTTATTTATTTATTTATTTATTTATTTATTTATTTATTTATTTATTTATTTATTTATTTATTTATTTATTTATTTATTTATTTATTTATTTATTTATTTATCAGATTGATATAAACTCTCATCTCACAAATCTGAGCATTTCATTATTATTTCCACATTCAAGGACAGTTACAGTTGTAGTCCATAACATGGCTTTCAATTATTATGACAACCGCTAGAAATTTAATTCTTTCTAGACTCAGAGATCCAACCGGTTTTTCTTCCTTTCTTACTGGCAACTTCATTTGCCAGAAAATAGAAAGGAGAAAATAGGATCTGCCATTCTGGAGCAGAAGGGAAGAACTGGTAGAGGACATGAAAGAAACTATCTCCTTGAGAGAAAATGATCATGTATCTTTAAATTTCTGATATCAAAAGGAAGAAGGTCTGGAGAGAGAGAGAGAGAGAGAGAGAGAAACCATCAATTTAGACATTTTCATGAACTCTCAGAGAAGATTGGTCAGGCTGAATGTGGCACAAAGCCATAAGCAGAAAAATGTCCAGGAAGAATTCAGAAATTCTAAGACACTCAACTCACAATTACAAACAATCCTCCCAAGAAGAAAAAGAAAAGAAAACTAAAGAGCAACTGTGGATATACACAGAATTTTCTGAACAGAAGAGAAAAGGGATACTTACAAGAAAAGGGAAATAAAACAAAAGAAGAATTCAAGATAATCTCCAGAAATGTTGACAGAAAAGATAAAACTGAGAATGCGATGAGACTTGTGAGAGATACTGCCTTCAACATCCCCTTCCCCCTGCTTTGACACAAGTATCTTTGTGTATGTTAACGACAATCTAAAGAGGATATATTGTAGCTCCATTGCAAGGAGAAAGTCTGTACAGTAATTGGGAATCAATGCACCGGTTTCAAAAGCTTCTAAATTTCCATTTCATGTCTGTCTTCTCTCCAAAGGAAAATGGCACCCAGCTGATTAGCTATTGGGGTAAGGAGAAAGCTGCAGTGTAGGATACATAGGGAGAGAGTAAGAGAAAACTGAGCTGATTTAAATGAATTCTCATGTCCAAGACCAGATGTATTTCATTTCAAGGTATTGAAGGGGAGCAATTTCAGGTGGAGAAAAAGTGGCCCTTCCCTGCTAGAAAAGACCCTTGTGTGTCTATGAAAGGGGGAGGATAAAACATCTGTCATGATTTGTGATTTATGACCTTGTGTCAGATGTTTGGAGAAGAACCTAAGCATAGAGCTTTCACTTTTAAGTCTTGACACTTTAACATCATTTCATTAAAATACTGTTTTTGCCCTTGTGGTTATCATGCTATGCCGCTTGCCACTTTTAATAGAATCTTGTGCTGTTATTATTGTAATTGCTTAACTTTTTTAGCTCATTTGGCCTCCATTTGAAGGATCAGATTTCAGTTGCTCTCCTGTATCTACCAGGTATCTGATAAAATATACATCAAGACTTCCAAAAAAATGTAAAGCATTGTAAATATTACTCATGTTATTCTGCAAGAGGAAAAGCCCCTCTATTGAAACAATCTCAACAGCTAGCATAGAATCATTTATCACAATGAAATTATCCATGAGTTGTGCAGCCACATTAACTAGTACAAACTACTTGTGGAAGAGCTTTTGCAAACAGTACCAAAACTTTGAATTTTCTACTAGTGAAAGGATGAAAGTACATGATGGAAATTTAGCTACAATTTAGTATCCCGCTACAGATGTTGATATTCCACTTTGGGATGATGTGATTTCTAAAAAACGTTTATCATACTGCTGTTTTGATTATTCATTTGTGCAGATTTTTCTTGCCATTCAATTTCTTTTAGTTGAAAGAAACTATTGAGCCAGTTTCTATTTTGTCTGGGACTTTTTTTTGCTGCCAATGAAAATGGATATATATGTATGTATGTTTTAGACACAGCAGAAGTGTCATTTTCACAGTTGGGGAGTGAAGATAATGTGAATTTCATGCTGGCTAGAGAGATCCCAGAGTTTTAAAGTCAACGAGAATCTATATACTTAATCATACTTGCTGCAGTTTGGAGAGTTGGGGATTTGTGATATATAATAATGAAGAGAGTGTATCTAAAAGACTGAGTAACAGTATGCTGGGCATACAAAGAAACATAATAATAATAATAATAATAATAATAATAATAATAATAATAATAATAATAATAATAGAGTAATTTGGATAATTTTCCTGTATTGGATTTATAAAAGAGTCTTGTCAAAATTTCAAAGAATTTTGTAAAAATAGATGAAAAAAAATCTGTTTGCATGGACTAAAGATTAAGATTGTTAGAAGTAAAGTGAGGGCATATAAAGTTGGCTTATTTGATCAATGTTAAAATAGATATGTTGTTATTTCTGATAACACTTAATAGACTTTTGCTGACATATGGACTGAAATGACAATGCTTTATGGATTTGTTTATAGTTAAGAGATGGTATATGGAACAATTACTAAATTATTTATACTTGTGATGAAGGTGGGAACTCACGACTTTATTCCTTTTTTATTTCTTTATCATATTCTTGTTTTTCTTTTTTATTTCTTTTTTCTTTTGTTTTCCATCTTTTTCTATTTTCTTAACTTGTATTAATTTTTACTGTTGCAATCATAATTTTAATAAAATTGCTCACCCCCAAAAAAGACTGTTACATTGGTTATTCTAACAATTAACATTGGCATTTCCCACCTGAATATTACTATTTTCTGGTCTTGTGGTAATTTCGATTTAGATCTTAGGTGAAGGGCAGTTTTGATGCATTTCATTTAGCCATTGAGTTTTACAAGATGCTTATTGTACACAAGGAAACTTGTCCAAAAAGCTTTGAAATTATGACATGAGTGAAACAAAACAAATGGCCAAGCAATGAGGTTGACCAAAATAGTTTAGCATTGACCTAACTTTTTATCCACTGAAATTACAGTACTGTGAAAATTACAGTTTTTCCCATTTTCATCTGACCATTTTGTAAATTACCTCTTTTACACAGAACACCAGTTGGAATGATTTTACATGGTAGCCAATGTTTCCAAAGGGAACCCACAACATTCTCAGTTTACATTCACCTACTGATCTTCCCACTCCGCAACAGTTTAAAATCTTTGCTTTCTGTAGACTATTGGAAAATAAAGAAGTAGGAAGATAATGGTGCCCTAGCAGCAGTTTCAAAATCCCAATGAACTGAAAGATAGTGTTCCTTGTCACAGTACTTAATGAAGGACGTGTACAGTTCAGTTTGAAAACCCAGTCCAGAATTCCAGAAATAATAAGTTGCTTCTTTCCTTGATTAGTTTCCACCCATTGCTTCTTGTTCTACCCTCGGGTGCCTTGGAAAATAGTTTGACTCCCTCTTCTTTGTGGCAACCCCTGAGATATTGGAACACTGCTATCATGTCTCCCCTAGTTCTTCTTTTCATTAAACTAGACATACCCAGTTCCTGCAACTGTTCTTCATATGTTCTAGTCTCCAGTCCCCTAATCATCTTTGTTGCTCTTCTCTGCACTCTTTCTAGAGTCTCCACATCTTTTCTATATTGTGGCGACCAGAACTGAATGCAGTATTCCAAGTGTGGCCTTACCAAGGCATTATAAAGTGGTATTAACACTTCACGTGATCTTGATTCTGTCCCTCTGTTGATGCCGCCTAGCAATGTTCCCTCTAATTTTTTTTTGATGTGAGCAGAAAAGTATAGTGTTTGAGCGGCACATTTTCATGCCTGAGCACCCGAATTTTTTTCACAGATGTCACCTAAGACAACAACGAAATCAGTATTATTTGAAACTCAAAGTTATGTTTCTTCAAGGTACCCGCTTAATTCAAAGTGTTATATAATATCAGTATCACTTAACAACGCTCCTGCTTAGCAACCAAAATGTTGGCTCAGAAACTCTGGCATTTGAAGCACGCAACTCTTAAAGCTGTCAAGTTACAAGACCCTTGCACCCCTAACCCTTTAGGGAAAAAAACCCCCAGGGGTCTTCAAACCTGACAGCTTTAAGATTTGTGGACTTCAACTCCCAGAATTTCTCCTCCAGTCCTGTTGGCTCAGGAACTCTGGCATTTGAAGCATGGAAGTCTTAAAGCTGTCAAGTTACAAGCCCCTTCCACCCCTAGAAAAAAAATGCAGAGCTCTTCAAACCTGACAGCTTTAACACTTGTGGACTTCAACTCCCAGAATTCCTCCTCCAGTCATGTTGCAGCGACGTCATCTGCGTGGATCTGCTCCATCTCTGCTTTCTTCATTGTGGGCAGGGCTGCTGCTGAAGTTGCCGACGAGTTGCCACCAGAATAACTGCTGCTACCTCCTCCTCCTCCAACAGCACCACCAGATTTGCTCCTGAGCTCAGCGCTGGGTAACCCATGCCCGCTCCTCCTCCTCCGTGCTTTTGAAGAACCATGAGGCTTTTTTTTCCCCTGCTCCCTCCCCGCCTTCCTACTGTCTCCCGCAGCCTCATGG
The DNA here is from genome assembly GCF_964273705.1 of Natrix helvetica. Classification (NCBI taxonomy): domain Eukaryota; kingdom Metazoa; phylum Chordata; class Lepidosauria; order Squamata; family Natricidae; genus Natrix; species Natrix helvetica. The sequence continues at coordinate 109,280,563 of NC_138548.1, read as the reverse complement.
CTCTTTAAAAGCACGGCGGAGGAGGAGGAGGGGGCAGGCAGGGGTAACCCAGTGCTGAGCTCAGGTGCTCCGAGCAGAGGGGAGGCGCCACTGCCACGTGCGGAGATGCCGGCTGGAGCTTTGCCGGCTTCATCTCAGCCGCAGCGCCGGGCGGCAAATCCGGCAGTGCTGCCTGTTAGAGGAGGAGGAGGAGGAGGTGGCAGCAGTTCTTCCAGTGGCGGTGGGGGCTTTGGGGCTTCACAACTAGCCTCAGTCGCCCCGTGCTCCTCAAAGCAAGTCTGGGGAAGTCCTTTGCAGGCGGCCCGTTCTAGCTGCCTGCAAAGGACCTACCCAGCTTCCAAAGCCTGTGGCAATAGAAATCACTGCGCGGCAGTTGAAAACTGCTGCGCGGTGTTTTCTTGCCACCTGCGCGCTAGCGCAGCCGCGCACCTTAGAGGGAACGTAGCCGCCTAGAACTGTGTTGGCTTTTTTGGCAGCTGCTGCATGCTGCTGGCTCATATTTAAATGCTTGTCCACTAGGACTCCAAGATCCCTTTCACAGTTACTACTGTTGAGCAATGTACCACCTATACTGTACCTGTGCATTTCGTTTTTGTTGCCTAAATGTAGAACCTTACTGTAGAACCTTGCTAGCCACTACCTACTCCTCTTTGTCTCTCTGCTTCCCCCCTTCCAGCCAGCAGTTCCAATCACCAGCCACAGGAAAGTTCAAATGAAATGTAGTTAAAGGGCCACTACCTACTCCTAAAAACTGCTTATTTTATTTTCAAGACTGGTGATTAATGTTAATGATAAGGTGTTGATTGCTATCAGAGTAGCCTATTCATGGAAACAATTGCCTGGGTGTTTTTTTAACTACCAAGTTGCAGTGTTTAAATTATTCTCCTTTAAACAACAATCTTATTTATATATTGTACTGTACTTCTAAACCTGTCCTTTCATTTCCTGATTTACATTTTTTTTAAAGTACATCGAGGGACATAAAATTCAGACTTTAAAAAAAGCAAAACTCTTTTGTCCTTGCACTTAAAAATAAGAGGCTTTTTTTTTAAACTGGAGCAAGATGAGGAAAAGGTGAAAATGATTCTTAAGAATCATTACAGAAAAAGATATAAAAATGAAATATCAGCATATTGTCAATATAGTTAAGATATGAAGCAAGAAACTTCCATGATTACAAATTTATTCCACATATTAAACAGAAAAAATGCGTGTGCATTTTAACCCATACTTAACAGGTTGATTATTGCTATTGCACAGCATTTGTGGATCAAACAAGAGTGTGCACAAAATGTATGTTTGCTTTGTCTCACTGGTAGCATGTAGATTCTGAAATAAATTTTTGCTCCAGTTCAGAACTAAAGCAATTTTTCTCTGGCAAATCCAGTTTTATAACCACATTAGCTCTATTAGATAGTGTGTGTGTGTGTATATGCATCAGATATGGCTGAACTCATCATCCCAAGCAGAACAGGAAAATTCCAAATAGTTTTTCATTTGCCCAATTTGAAGCTTAAAAATCTGATATTTTTAATGATTTTAGGATTCTGTTTATCCCACAATCTAGTGTTCTGCAAAAGTTGCAACGCAGGAGCCCACAAAATAAATACACACAGAGTTCCTTTTATTTGATTGCATAGACTGCATAAGGTCTTGGTGGGATTGACAAGGTAATGTGTAATGCTATATTAAAGACAGAGGCATGCAATTCTTTTAAAGTAAAATATATATCCAATCTTTTCTTCAAGAACGAAGATAACATAAATACCTTCTTTTCCTACATGATAACAAACCTGTATTATAAATTGAACTAAGAGAAAGTGAATGACTCAAAATCACCTACTCGGTTTCTAGGGTGAATCAAATGCATCATACCAGTATTAATGGATGTTTTTCCTGCATACACTGTCTCTAAACACAAAAATTATATATTTGCTAACTGTAATGATGTTTGATAGCTGTCCTCCTTGTTCCTTTCATCTCTTTCAGCAGAACATTAATAGCCTTGCCCACCCAGTGCCAGCTGAGTAATCCATCAGATTGCATTGTAGAAATTGCGTCCCCCCCACCCTTGTGTTCAAGCATAATTGCAGTTATTTACAGAACAAAGCAGTACTAATCCAGTAAAACCATGATTCCCCAGATCCTTATTTAGAGAATTTGAGATGCTACAGACATTTTTCTTAAGATTTCACCCCCATACTATAGAAAGTTGGTTAATTCTAAAACAGTACGAACAATGGACGTAATTTAGTGTATTTGCATAATTTGTGTGATTACGCAGTTGATTTTTATGTTATTTGTGTCAACACATGCCATTCGCACAATCATGCTTTATATTATTTGTGTCAATGCATATCATTTATGTAATCATGTCATTATGCAAATGTCACAAATTTATGCAAAAGGAGCATCATGTCATTATGCAAATGGCATACATAGCATCAATTATGTCAATTTGGACTTGATAAATACCTCTTCCCTCCAAAAGCTCCACAAATCAAGTTTCTCTGGTCACGCTGCCTTACCACAGCCAAGTGACCCCTAGGGACATGTTTCTCTGACTTCAGATGGTAAAGTAGGACAAGGTTAAATATGAGCCAGCAGTGTGCAGCAGCTGCCAAAAAAGCCAACACAGTTCTAGGCTGCATAAACAGAGGGATAGAATCAAGATCACGTGAAGTGTTAATACCACTTTATAATGCCTTAGTAAGACACACTTGGAATACTGCATTCAGTTCTGGTCGCCACGATGTAGAAAAGAGGTGGAGACTCTAAAAAGAGTGCAGAGAAGAGCAACAAAGATGATTAGGGGACTGGAGACTAAAACATATGAAGAACGGTTGCAGGAACTGGGTATGTCTAGAAAGAAGGAGTAGGGGAGATATGATAGCAGTGTTCCAATATCTCAGGGGTTGCCACAAAGAGGGAGTCAAACTATTCTCCAAGGCACGTGAGGGTAGAACAAGAAGCAATGGGTGGAAACTAATCAAGGAGAGAAGCAACTTAGAACTGAGGAGAAATTTCCTGACAGTTAGAACAATTAATCAGTGGAACAGCTTGCCTCCAGAAGTTGTGAATGCCCCAACACTGGAAGTCTTTAAGAAGATGTTGGATAGCCATTTGTCTGAAACAGTACAGGGTTTCCTGCCTAGGCAGGGGGTTGGACTAGAAGACCTCCAAGGTCCCTTCCAACTCTGCTATTGTATTTGTAAGGTTGCTTCACTTATACATCCACCCTTTAAATGGTGGCTGTTATGTATGATGTTAGGGGCATGTGCAGAAGCTGTGATTGATAAGAAAGTGATATGATCACTTGGTTGAACAAAACCAGGCACTCCAAAGGGAACTTTTGAGTTTTGCAGCATATCGATTTTTCTCCCACTCCACATCAATCTTATTATTCTTTGCCAAACCTACCTTTTCTCTGAGTTGGTGGCACTTGGGAAGAAAGTTCATCTTGGCTTATGTATTCATTTTTGTTGTTATAATAAGCATTAGCCAAGAAAGTTTGGGGACTTTCTATCTAAAGATCTTTATTTCGTTCCATGATTTATTATAATTGTTTTGAAATATGTCAAAAAAGCTGAGCTAAATGGATCCCCAAAACTGTTGAAGGAAGATTAAAGCTATTATGTATCATGAAATACTGATAGACTGTGGGGCAGCCATGATTAGCTTCACCCAAGTGACACACATCACTTATTACATCTGTTCATAGTATTGTTGTGACGTTGGTAACATGCTGAATGGCGTTTACATAAGCTACACAACTACCTTTCACGAGTCGCCTCCTGTTCTCCTCTTTTTAAGGGACTGGAATGCAATTATTTGGGGAGAGAGAAAAAATGGATGAAATGTTATAAAAGGAAGTATTAGTGATTGGCTAGAGTACTTTACATTGGAATATCGATAACCCTCAGGTTATGATGTTAATTGGGACTGGAATTTCCATTTAAGCAAAGCGATTCTCAAGCAAAATGCCATGTAATCGCACCACATAGCTAGGGCAGTCCCAACAGTCCAGATTGTGGTTGCTAGGTCAGGACCACACAGTCGTTAGGCGAGGGACCCTTGCTTCTCATGTCCTGTGGAAACTGCTCCACTTCAACTCCCCCCCCCCATCTCTACCCTCTCACAAATCGTGGCTGTTAGCATTCTGACAGGCTTTGCAGGAGGAAGGCTAGGCCAAGCAAGCAAAGGGGTTGCGGATAAGCTCTGTCAGCCCTGGGCTTGCTTCCAACCCTCACTGAAGGCTGTAGACCAAGAGTTCTTCCAACACAAACTGCAGAGTGTGCAGGATATACACACTGCACCTCAAGGAAGCCCTCATCCCTCTGATTACTCCAGTTCTGCCACTAGAAAAGGGGGCGTGGAGAGTCAGGCAAAGGAGAAATTGCCTATACAGGTAGTCATCAACTTACGATCACAGTTGAGCCCCAAATTTTTGTTGCTAAGTGAGACAGTTGTTAAGTGAGATTTCCCAGGCCTGGTCTGCAGCTTACTCCCTTGAACTCTTTTTCTCTCCAATCTCTCTGCTCTGCAATGGGGCAGAGAGGGGGAGAAAAAACACAGGCCAGACACAGGATGACACATATTGACTGTCATGGCGTGCCTGAGGGACCAAATGGTTGCAAATGGACTGTAAAAACATTTCTTCAGCACCATCACAACTACAAATCGTCACTGAAGAGACGATCAGTAAGTGAGAACTATTTGACTTCCATGGCTTCCAATTCTTGATCCTGGAATTCACAAGACCTAGACTAACTGAGAAAAAAGAATAGGAATCAAATAAGTAGATTATGACTGAAAGCAAACTTAATGCAAACTGTCCCGCTGTTTCTGCTTTTAAATAATGAAGCTGTATCCAATAAAACTCTATGCTGTAAGAGAAACACGAATAGTTCATTCTTCATGTTCACACACAATGCTGGAAGAGCAAAACCATACATCTTAGTTGTTAAGGATCATGGAAATCTGGCACTGGAATGAAAGAGCTGAAGGTAGAATAACTCGGTAGAAAATAGTACCATGCAGAGAGGGAGAGGGAGAGGGAGAGAGAGAGGGAGAGAGAGAGAGAGAGAGAGAGAGGTTATTACTAATATATTACATATTATTATTATTTATCTTTTCCCAGTACCTCCACCACTGCTGTTCTATGTTGCAACACTATTGAATGTATGATGTATGATAGTTGGATGTATGATTAGTTAAATATACTGTATGATTTGGGCTGCTACCTTTTAATTGTAAAATTTATTTCCCTTGAACAGTATGAAATCCTTTTATGGTATGAGAGATTCTGATTGTCTTCTTTTTAGCTTTATTTGGGGATTTGATTAATTTTGCTTTATCTTTCTACATACAATTCTATTATCCTGATATGACTATTTTTTTAATGATTTTTAAAATATATTTTTGAACATGTTCTTGAAGTCTATTTTCCCAAAATCCAACTGAATTCAGTACTTCTTACTTAAGCATAGATTTATTGTTGTGTTTATCACTAGTTTCTTCTTTTTATAACATTGTTGCTAAGTTCACATCTTGAATGGTTCTGCTTGCTGTAGTATAATTCTTTAAAACTCAGACAAGGATTCTTTCCGTTCCCTAAAATCTTGCTAACAGCACATAGTAGCAGAGTCCTTTAAAAACAATTGAAAGACGAGTGAATTTTGTTCCTAAAGAGGTAATAGAAGATGACATCATTCATTTATAGTAGACAGTGACTCATAAGCATTTGACCTGAGGGTGGAACTCAGTAACAAGGGTTAAGCTGATGTCATTTGTGGTTGCCTAGTGCTTTTTAACAATTCTTTCTTTTTACCTTCTAAATAATTGTAGAAGCCGTAAGATATCAAAGTACAGCAGTGTGAGGACAAACATAGCTCTGTTTGTTTTCTGATCAAAAGATTTGGATTTTGTGCTTTGATTTCAAGGTACTAGACTCATATTGAACATAAATAATGAAAAACAAAAAACGCCCTCTAATTCTTTTTTTCCTATTGCCCTGTGTTTGCTCATTTTTGTAGAAGCCACAAACCCTCTAATAATAGAAACTATTTCCTGGAGTTTTAGTTAGATGTTACCTAAACTGATATCTTTAATTTGATGTTTTCGGTCACTCCTTACCGACGATGCATATTTTCTTATTCTCCCACTTTCATCTCTTTTCTGTCTAATATTTATACCATTTATATCATTTTGTAAAGCTGGCATTCTTAATTTCTGAATTACAAAACATGCAGTTTAAATAACAAGCATGTTATATGAGAAATATATTAAGAAGAACTATTTATTAGATTATTGATGCACATTTCTGGGAAATAATATAATTTTTATTTTCAAATAATAAGAGGATGGCTTTTGGATATTCCAGTTTTGAATGGTTGTCTATTCCAGTGTGTCTTCTTTTGTAGAGGAAGTGTTAAAATCAGCTTGGAGCAGGGTAGGTTTTAAACAGCGGCATTACATTGAAATGTTGCTTTTCCTGTTGACCTGGTCAAATCAATAGTTCTGTCTTTCATAGAATAGTTATTATTCTAGTTATGGTGGCCCATTCCCTCCCCCACTTGGCTGACATTGACCTGTTACTTGGTTGTTTAAAGGTGCAGTTCTTTTGTATTGCTTCTAATTTTCTTTAAATGAATATTAAATTTTGAGAAATGAACATGACATGTCAGACGTACTTTAGGGTTCTGATGTCCACATTGCCAAATTTCAGCCACAAAAATAGACATTTTGGGTGATGCAAGAACATCTAGTCTCGAGTCCCTTTCGGGAGAGGGGGCGGTATAAAAATCTAAAATAAAGGTATAAAAATCTAAATCTAGAAATACCTGGGCAAAAGGAGGCTGTCATCAAGAAAGGGTATAGAAATAGGAAGAGCAATCATAGCTGCTATATCAGATAAGAAGTCCCAACTAAGATCTTCCTTCCCTCAATCCTAGTCTTCAGGTAGTTTGTTTAGTATCCATTCAAAGTTAACAGCACTGAAAACATGACATATGACCGTTTTTCACAGATGACCATTGCAGTACCCCATGCAGTGGAAGGGTTCCGGATCCCGTTGCAACCAGTATGATGCAACGGGGCCGGGCGCCCACCACGTGCACGCGCGCAGCACGCACATGCGTACTCACTGCCCGCGACACTCCAGCTGCTCGGCAGAGCATCATGCAGGCGCCATACACTCCGTGCGTGTGCGAAAATGCCCCGATCGGCTCAAATAGCGGTAAGGAGAGCGGACTGGGGGGGTGAGCCCCCTGGAGCACCGTACTGGAACATACCTGGTGCTCCCAGCAGGCACTGGTACACCCGTACCGGGGCGTACCGGTCGTATCCCACCACTGACCCATGGCCATGTGATCAAAATTCAGACGTATGGTTCACATTTATGACAATTGCAGTGTTCCTGGGTCATATGCTCACCTTTTGAGACCTTCTGACAAGCAGGGTCAATGCGGAAGCCAGATTCAATTCAAAACCATGTTACTAACAACTGCAATGTTTCACTTAACAACTATGGCAAGAAAGGTTATAAAAGGGGGCAAAACTCACTTAACCACTGTCTTGCTTAGCAACAGAAATTTTGGACATAATTGTGGTCATAAGTCAAGGACTACCTGTATTAATTTGATTTCCTACCCCATCTTGGCCTACCCTATTTAGGATGGTATTGTTACATCATCTTCTCTTATTTACCAATATTTTTTTATGTAGATATTTTTTCCTCAGGAATTTATTTGAAGTGACATATGTATATAGTTTTCTTTATTTTCCACTGTCTCCATTTTTTATCCTTATAACAAACACTATAATAGGCAATGCTAAAAGATATTATCTGGTCTAAAGTCACTCAAGAATAGAATAAATAACTGAACAGGCAAAAGAAGACCCAAATAATTAGAAAGGGGGCAAATGGGGGGAGACAGAGGAAGCTATACAGCTACACACGAACTGTGTAGCTGTAAAACTGTATAGTTTTACAATGAAAAACTGTGAAAACAATAATTAAACCTATATGTACTATAGATGAAATTACTTTGTCTAGCATCAGAATGCTATGGATGCATTACTTGGAACCCTGACAGACTGTGTTTCCCATTGTGCTAAAGCAATGGTCCTTTCTGGCACCAGGGACCGGTTTTGTGGAAGACAATTTTTCCACAGACCAGGGTCTGTGTATGTGTGTGTGTGTGTTTCATGTGCAGCCTAGATCCCTAGCATACCAGGTAAAAGTTTGCTCATTTGCCTTTGCGACCCAGTTCCCAACTGGCTGCGGACCTCTGCTAGAGCACTAAATGCTTAAGGCAATGTCAATTTCAGGCAGCAGTGTAAACTGGCAGGATACTAATCAACTGATTAATACCACATAGTACAGCTTGTTTTCTTGCAGTTAGCACCATCTAGGAAAACTTTATTCGGGTTTCCCACAATATTAGAGTCACACCACTTTTATTCAGTTCCAAACTAAACATTCTTCTCTGTGTGGTTTCTCTTACTTAAATTCAACAAATATTATCATCTACATACTATCCATAACCTACCATACACCAACATGGCTAGTGGCCATATTGTTGCTGATTGTAGGGTTGCCCCTTTAATTGACTATATAAGAACATCAGTTAATCACCAGAAAGCAAACAGTGCATTTAATTCTAACTTATAACCCCCTGAGTTTTTTCAGCCTTCATACATCCACAATGAACTATAACTTCAAACTAAAACATCTTCTATCAGTTTTCCTAAAGGTAGTGGTGGCGAAATTCATGGAAGGTAAACTTATAAATAGTATTAGCATTATTCATCGATACTCTGTCAACCCATTGGTATTATGCTAAAACTCTTTGGCAACAATTTTTTGGGATTTTGTTGTTGGGGTGATTTTTAAAGGGAGGCATGTATTAAAAGAAATGAAAGAAATGGAAAGAAACTATTCCTCGCTTGTATTAAACTCTGGATGAAACTGTGAACTTTAGAACTTACAAACAAACCTTTCATCACGTATATGATTTAATATTAAGCTTTAAACAGGATTCTAGACAGAAACAGTAATTTGACTAGGACTTTTCATTATAAATTCTTGGCATGTGGCCTATAAACTCCAAGTTGCCAATGTGAATTTATTTTTGGAAAATGAGAGGAAAAATTCTACTTAAAAGATTGTAAGTTATTATGCAGAGCAGTCAAATCATTAATATTGGGTCTTGTTTGGGAAAGATTGGATAGTACTAACATTAAAAGTATTTTAAACTGGATTCATATTAGTGCAAGAATAAATAAATAGTTTGGCATAGCAGTTAAGTGATCAGGCTAGAAGCTGAGAGGTTATGAATTCTAGTCATGCCTTAAGCAGAAAACCAGCTAGGTGACTTTGGGCCAGTCACTTTCTCTCCACCTAGAAAGGATGCAATAGCAATCCATTTCTGAAAAATCAAGAAAACTGCAGGGACCTGTCCAGGCAGTCTCTGAGAATTGGACATTACTGAATGAAAATTAAAAATAAGTTTTTTCTTTAAGCCACAGTATATTACATAGGTAAGCAATACTTTTGTTAAATCTCTTGTGTCATATTTAAATACTTTTAATTGTTGTATGATGCTTTAAAATGATGTCAAACTGCTCATGACAATTTATATCTTATATTAGTTCATTTCATTGAAATCCATAGCTTAATAAAGCAAGCCTAGAGATAAATCCACAAGCGAAAGATATACTTTGGCAATTAAGATAGCACTAATTTAAGCACATTGGTTCAGAAGGTGACACCATATATATTAGGGCTAAATGTCACGCCTTGCATAGGAATTGACATGAAGTACTTCTCTTCAAATTGTTGAAGCCACTATGTCATTTTCAAAATTATGGCTGCTGCTCCTGGCTATCCTGGCTATATAAACAAAGGAGTTCCTGCAGATTTTACTCCCCTAGTTGTTGCCAAATATAGGGAGGGGGGAAATGCTCATCTCCATTTCAACGTCATTGAGTCAGTTCTGTCCTAAGACATTCTCACAATCATGTGGCCAGAATGACATCACAGAGTGCTGTTACCTTCCCACCTTAGTGGTATTTGCATGCTTTCACAGTGCTAGATTGGCAGGAGCTGGGGCGAGGACTGATGCTCACCCTATCGCGTGAGGTATATACTGTGGCTTTATTGTGGAGAAGCCTCTACTTCAAAGTGTCCTTTTGTAATGCTTTCCACAACTTTGGTAAATTTATATAATACTGTAGCCTACTTCAGTGTTATCTATCTCCCATTGCTTATCAAGACTACCAGACTGTTTCTTAAGGTCAATTCATAAGCAGGTCTTTTGGATGGTTACAACTACAAACTCTAAAAAAGTTGTCTAAGGTGCAGTTACCGTCCACCCACCATGCCGCCAAATCATTTCACAAAGGATTATCATATAGAGCACAATCTACTATTAGCTTATCCATCAGCCCTTGCTGAATGATGCTATAATACTCTTTGGAAAATATTCTGTGTAGCAAAGATAAAGATTGGTGTAATGTGTAAATATGTGCCCAGTAGATTGTTACCTTATGGTTTCTTTTCCACTTTATAAACTTGGTTGTCGGTATGACTTCTACAGCCATCAGCCTTTTGTATTGTTTATAACAGGGGTGTCCAAACTTGGGAACTTTAAGACTTGTGGACTTCAACTCCCAGAATTCCCCAGCGAGTTGAAGTCCACAAGTCTTAAAGTTCTCAAGTTTGGACACCCCTGTTATAAACAATAGCAAGAGTGTGAAGGTCCTTGGTGCTCTCTGAGCTTGCTTCTTTCAGACATTTCATTACCATAACTGGGTAACATCATCAGTGCTAATAAGGAGTGTGGTTTGCTGTCAGTTTATATTCTAGTGACTTGCTTGTCTGTGCGGGTGGGTGGAGGAGGTCTTAGAGAGTCTTTGATTGGGCTGCTTACTGATGACTCTTTGGCAGTTTCTTGATTGGAGTATTGTTTAGCAAGAATTTTCTTACTACACAATTATTGCAAGGACTAGAACAGCTAATATTTTAAAAGCAGTGATACTCTTTGAAAGCATCCTCATTGTAGTCAATAAAAATATTGTTTACATCTGGCATCTAGCATAAGCAGATGGGGATGTTGTAAAATTTCAAGCAGATGCTGGCTATCCAAATTGTGTGACATCATCAAAATACTTCCACTAACCAGAGAGAGGTTGAATGAATGAGGCTAGACCAATCTTCAAAGCCAACCACCATACAACTATGACACCACTTGGAAATACTTCTTCCACCTCAGCAAAAGTAGTATTTTGAAGTTGTGTCGCGGATTTAAATATGTCTCACACTTAATTTATTTTCTTTCCTTTTTATTTCTTCCCTTTCCAGTCTATTTAGATTACCCAGACAAATGTAAAGAAGTTTTTTTTCTCTTGACTTAGAAATTTCTAATGACTCTTTTTCCCTTCTAATGTTAATTTTAGAATGTATTACCCACAAAGGATGTTGCAGTGATATATTGAATGTAAAAGTTATGAATAGCATTCTTACAGTGAATCTGACTATAAAATAGGAACAAATTAAATGACTTTGGCATAAGTGTGAGCAGCCTCCAGGCATTACTGATTCCTTGATGGAAATAAATCTATGTGCACAGTGACCTTGGCAGTGCTACGAGGGCAGTCATTACGTAAGCATGAACAATTTTTCCAATGTACTAAGAGAAAACAGGCTTTTATTTGACGTCAGGCTTGCAAGATTTGTTTCATTGCTTGAACAAATAAATTCAGCATCGGCACAGCATAGAAGTATCTGTCTCATGTCAGAGCTTTGTATATATTTTCTGCAGATTTACTTGCCAGAATAATTCATTCTTTAAAATAGTGATATTTTCATTAAGTCATTCTTTTCTATCCATATTGTGTTATCCCTTTATTAAACTGAGCTAGACCTGTTTAGCATCACATGCTCTTTGACTTCTTTATGATAATACCTAATACATAGGTTTATGTGAATACTTCTAACTGTTCAAGCACCAATAAAAAGAATAACTTTGCAGTTTAAAAGAAATAAGAACCCAAAATAATCTAAATTAAAGATGAGGGGTCCTTGGTGTTCTCTGAGTTTGGTCCTAGTCTAACCAGCTCTACCATCCTGTTTGTATGATAGCCAACCACATATTACTTCCAGCATTTCTGCAGGCAGGGGCATTAATACAGTAGGGCTATGCTATAGATTTAAAAGCTATTCAGTTGAAGTACCTCTTCGGACCTGACAATCAAAAAGGCTTTTGTAGAACTCTCTTTCCATCAGAAAGAAGTGACAAACTAATCAAGCCAGCTTGCTTTGATTCTTTAGTTTGAGGCAAGGTTCAATTAACTTTTCCAACCCAACTGTTTAGTTCAAACCTAGAATGCAATGATCCCTTCCCAATATTACCCATAAGGAAATAGTAACTCTTGAAGAATCTTGAGAGCCCGTGTAGGTTATGACTAGCAACCTTTGATAGACCTTTTCTTCATCTATCTGCTTAATCTCCATTCAAGGTCATTGTTTCCAATATCATCATATTATACAAATGCTGGTATTTGTACAACTTGAATAAATAAGTTGCTCCTCAATATTTATTTATTTTATTTTTATTTATTTTATTGAACTTATTAGTCGCCCCCTCTCCCCACAGGGACTCGGGGCGACGTACAGAGCAATAATCAAGATAGCACCATATATCGTGCAGAGGAGGTAAAAATAAGTCCATAAATAAGCATACTTACAAAATTTAAAACCCCAAAAATATTAAACTCTAAAAACTTTAAAAAACAAAATTTCCCATTATAAAATGACCTGGGGTGGCAAGATTGTAACGTTATGCCAGGCCGGCTTGACGAAACAGGTAGGTCTTCAGCTTCATACGGAAGGAGCGAAGGTCGGTTGTTGTCCGGATGTCTGGGGGGAGGTCATTCCAAAGGGTAGGGCCCACCACAGAGAAGGCCCTACTCCTGGGCACCGCCCTCGGGCACTCTCTAGAGGACGGCACCCGGAGTAGCCCCTCTCTGTGTGAGCGAATGGGTCGCAGGGATGTATGGGGCAGGACGCGATCCCGCAGGTAACTGGGCCCTGTGCCATGGAGCGCTTTGAAGATGGTAACCAGTACCTTGAAGCGCACCCGGTAGGCCACAGGAAGCCAGTGCAGCTCGCGCAGGATAGGTGTTATATGGGAGAATCTCGATCTCCCCATAATAACCCGCGCGGCTGCATTCTGGACCAACTGCAGTCTCCGGGCGCACCTCAAGGGGAGCCCCATGTAGAGAGCGTTACAGTAGTCCAGGCGGGACGTCACCAGCGCGTGAGTGACTGTGCGCAAGGCCTCCCGGTCCAAAAGGGGCCGCAACTGGCGCACCAGGCGAACCTGGTGGAACGCCCCCCTTGCCACGGCCGCCACGTGATCTTCTAAGGTCAGCCGATCGTCAAGGAGGACGCCCAAGTTGCGCGCCCCTTCCACCGGGGCTAATTGCTCATCCCCGATGGTCAGCGATGGAGTATGCTGATTGAATCGGGAAGCCGGGAACCACAGCCACTCTGTCTTGGAGGGGTTGAGCCTGAGCCTGTTGTCATCCATCCAGACCCGTACGGCTTCCAGACACCGGGCCATCACTTCGACAGCCTCGTTGGGGTGGTTTGGGGTGGAAATGTACAACTGAGTGTCATCAGCGTACAGATGGTAACTCACCCCAAAACCACGGATGATCTCGCCCAGCGGCTTCATATATATGTTGAACAGGAGAGGCGAGAGGATCGACCCCTGAGGGACCCCACAAATGAGGGGCCTTGCGGTCGACCTCTGCTCCCCCGTCAACACACATTGCGTCCGGCCAGAGAGGTAGGAGCGGAACCACCGTAGCACGGTGCCTCCAACCCCCAACCCCTCCAGCCGGCGCAATAGGATACCATGGTCGATGGTATCGAAGGCCGCCGAGAGATCTAATAGGACAAGGATGGAGGAACAACCCCCATCCTTTGCCCTCCAGAGATCATCCACCAACGCGACCAAGGCCGTCTCCGTGCTGTGACCGGGTCGGAAGCCGGACTGGCGCGGGTCTAGATAATCAGCTTCCTCCAGGTGGCGCGGAAACTGCTGAGCCACCACACTCTCAACAACCTTCGCTAAAAAAGGAAGGTTGGAGACAGGACGATAATTTGCTAGCTCCTTTGGGTCCAGAGAAGGCTTCTTGAGCAGGGGCCTGACCACCGCCTCTTTCAAGGCGGCCGGCATCAGGCCCTCCCCCAACGAAGCATTCACCAGTCCCAGTAGCCAGCCTCGTGAGCCCTCCCAGGAGGCCAGCACCAACCAGAAGGGACACGGGTCCAGTAAACATGTGGTGGCCCGCAGTCGCCCGCGCAACCTGTCCAAATCTTCGATGACAACAGGGTCAAACTCCTCCCAGCATGGTCTCTCAAGACTAGTCTCGGACGTCCCCACTGGAGCACTGGAGTGGGTCCAACCTCTCCGGATATGATCGATTTTATCCTGCAGGAACTCTCCAAATTCCTCTGCCCTGCCCTGCAATGGGGGGTCCCGCTGCTCCTGTGACAGAGGGGAGCGGGTCACCCGAAACAGGACGGCAGGGCGGTTCTCTGCGGACGCTATAAGAGTGGCACAATACTGATGTTTGGCCACTCTTATTGCCACAAGGTAGGTCCTTATGTAGGCTCTTACCTGTGTTCGGTCAGCTTCGGAGCGGGAGGATCTCCACTTACTCTCCAGGCGTCTCCTAAGGCGTTTCATCGCCCTTAGCTCCCCGTTAAACCAGGGGGCCCGGGTCGATCGTGGCCGTCGGAGAGGCCGCAAAGGCGCCACCCGGTCCAAGGCACCGGCAGCCGCACTATTCCATGCGGCTACCAGGTCCTCAGCCCGGGGGCGGGACAGGTCAGCAGGAAGTGGCCCAAGCTCCGCCTGGAACCTATCCGGTTCCATCAGGCGCCTTGGGCGGAACCATCTGGGATAATCTGGTTCCGCCTCCCCGCGGTGGGGAGTAGCGCCAGGGAAGTCCAGCTGGAGAAGTGAGTGATCTGACCATGACAGGGGCGTGATGACTAAATGCCCTCTTCCCAGATCACTCGTCCACTGGTCGGAGACAAACACAAGATCCAGAATGTGGCCTCGCTCGTGAGTGGGGTCCTGAATTACTTGAGTCAGACCCATGGCTGTCATGGAAGCCATGAATTCCCGGGCCACCTCGGATGCCTTTCCCGTCGACGGCAGGTTGAAATCCCCCATCACTAGTAGTTTGGGGGTCTCAACCGCCATCTCCGCGATCCGCTCGAGGAGCTCGGGCAGGGCCGTTGATGTATGGCGGGGAGCCAGGTATACTATCAACAGGCCCAACTGACTCCCTGGGCCCCACTTTATGCCCAGAGACTCACAACCAGATGTCTGCGACACAGTGAATTCTCTCGGTGCCAATTACGATTAAGAACTGATACCATCCTTGTGATTTAGTATTAATGTCACCTTTCACTACAGCAATTGTCCCCATCCATCCCCAGTAAAATGATGGATTAAATCTTTTATAATTTCCCTCCCAACATGTTTCTCACTATGTATATTGGGGTAGTAAATTGTGGAAAGCTGGTTTAGAGAAACAACATTGGTTTATAGAGACAGAATTGAATATTTAGACCATCAAATTTAACCTTTTGGTCAGAAATGTAAATTAAGGCATCTCAGAGAGATGGCACTCTAAAAAGGTAAAGGTTCCCCTTGCACATATGTGCTAGTAGTTCCCGACTCTAGGGGGTGATGCTCATCTCTGTTATAAAGCCAAAGAGCCAGCTCTGTCCGAAGACGTCTCCGTGGTCATGTGGCCGGCATGACTAAATGCCGAAGGTGCACAGAACACTGTTACCTTTACACAAAAGTGGTCCCTATTTTTCTACTTGCATTTTTACATACTTTCGAACTGCTAGGTTGGCAGAAACTGGGACAAGTAACGGGAGCTCACTCCGTTATGTGGCACTAGGGATTCAAACCACCAAACTGCTGACCTTTCTGATCTACAAGTTCAGCGTCTTAACCACTGAGCCACCACGTCCCTTGTATTCTTACTCTTAGAAAATTTGAAAGATGTAGGAATTGATTACAGTTAATGTAATTAATTCCTATATCTTTACTTCTTTTCAAACTTTTCAAAAACCAGGTTTTTCTTTAAAAATTATAGAAAATTTCAAATATTTCAAAGAGCCGTTTTGGCGCAGTGGTTAGCAGGCTACTTCTGCTGACTGCCAATTGCCGGCAATTTGGCAGTTCAAATATCACCAGGCTCAAGGTTGATTCAGCCTTCCATCCTTCTGAGGTTGGTAAAATGAAGACCGAGATTGTTGGGGCCAATATGCTAACTCTGTAAACCACTTACAGGGGGCTATAAACCACTGCAAAGCAGTATAAACTGTATTTTCCAGAGTTTAAAATGCACCAGAGTATAAGACACACCAAGATTTTGAAGAGACAAATTAAAAAAAAAAAAGTTTTTGCACTCTGCAAACCTCCCAAAGCCGACCCATTTCTTGTAAAAACGGGCCCATTTTTTTTCCAAAAAAGGGCATGAATAGTCTTTAGGAGGCTTGTAGAGTGCTCCTGGGGGTGCCCCCCCCAAAAAACAAGCAAAAACAGTCTGTTTTCTGCAAAAACGGGCCCATTTTCTGTTTTAAAAAAGGGCATGCATAGCCTTTAGGAAGCTTATAGAGTGCTGCTGGAGGCTGGGGGGGGGCACAATTGAGCACAGAACAGCCCATTTTACTCATTTCTGTCTTCCCCAGCCCCCCAGGAGCACTCTGAAAGCCTCCTAAAGGCATTGCATGGCCATTTTGGTGAAGGGGACAAGGTTTTGGGAGGCAAAAATGCTAAATTCAGTGTATAAGACGCACCCAGATTTTCAGCCACTTTTTTGAGGGAAAAAGGTGCATCTTATACTCTGAAAAATTCAGTAAGTCTAAGTGCTATTGTTATTGTAATGGTATGTGGGAAATACCTTGGGAGACAGGAGGGAAAGTCATAGACGGGACAAGTGGAATGTTAAAGATGTCCCATCCCTCTCACAGGGCAAATGGATACTGTGGAAAGCATTAGTCACCGGTTAGGATTAGCCCCCAATAAGAATGGTGCTAATGTTTTTCAATAGCTAAAAATAAAACAAATACTAGGTGCCTTAATTAGCTAGTTCAGGTAGTTGAATGGTTTAAATTACTGTACTTTTACTGCACTGTATTGTAAACCTCCTTGAATCCTTTAGGAGGGAACAGGCTATAAATAATTGTATAAATAAATTCTGAAAATTGGACAGCAAAATGTAATTCTAGTCATTCTACAGCAGAGGCCTTGCTGTATGCCTACATTAATTTATAGCATTGCATCTGTCCATATAAACTAGGAGTAGCCAACTATGGGCCCTTTACAAACTATATACTTTAACCACAGAATTATTGAGCCAGCTATAAGTTGAAGTCCATAGGTCCGTGATGGCGAACCTATGGCACGCGTGTCACAGGCGGCACGCGGAGCCATTTCTGAGGGCACGCGAGGCATTGCCCTGTCAGCTCCAGTGCGCATGCACCCGCTGGCCAGCTGATTTTCGATAGTTTTTTTTAATCTCCGGAGGATTTCCTGAAGCCTCCAAAGGGCGAAAAACAACCCAATGCAAAGAGAGCTGCCGGAACGGGGAAAGACAAGCGGCAAGGAAAGAGGCTTCTTTCACTCCTGCTGGCTGTTCTGTTTCCCCCTCCCCCCTGCTACTAAAAAGGATCCTGCCCGATCGCTGAGAGAGCTGCCAGCACGGGGGAGACAAGCGGCAAGGAAAGAGTCTTCTTTCCCCCGTGCTGCCTGCTGTGTTCCCCCCTCCCCCCTGCTACTAAAAAGGATCCTGCCCGATCGCTTGAATCCACAGGGAGAGAGCTGCCAGCACGAGTGAAAGAAGCCTCTTTTCTTGCCGCTTGTCTTTCCCCCGTGCTGCCTGCTGTGTTCCCCCTCCCCCTGCTACTAAAAAGGATCCTGCCCGATCGCTTGAATCCACAGGGAGAGAGCTGCCAGCACGAGTGAAAGAAGCCTCTTTTCTTGCCGCTTGTCTTTCCCCCGTGCTGGCTGCTCTGTTCCCCCCTCCCCCCTGCTACTAAAAAGGATCCTGCCCGATCGCTGAGAGAGCTGCCAGCACGGGGGAGACAAGCAGCAAGGAAAAAGGCTTCTTTCCCCCGTCTGCCTGCTGTGTTCCCCCCTCCCCCCTGCTAGTAAGGAAAGAAGAAAAGAGGCTTCTTTCATTCAACGTGGCTGCTGTTGCCCTTTTCTCCATTTCAGTGCTAGGGCATCGAGGTTGCCCCACCCACCATCGCCCAGGTCCTCGCTTCTCCCAAACATTTCTTTGCCTACCTGATTTCCAGCTCCATCGCGTTTCTTGCCATCGTGTGCAGAGAAACAAAGTTTGTGGGACTAAAAAAAACTTCAGTCAATTACAACTTGGGGAGGGGGAAGAGATCTCCCAAGTTGGAATTGATTGATTGAAAGGAGTTTTTTTTAGTCTCACAAACTTTGTTTTCCTGTCCAAAACGGCAAGAAACACGATGGAAAAATGCTACGGAGGGGAAATTAAATAGGCAAAGAAATGCTTGGGAGAAGCGAGGACCTGGGCGATGGGGGGTGGGGCAGGCTCCATGGAGTGGTGCTGAAATGGAGAAAAGGGCAACAGAGGAGCCACCTTGAGGGAGAAAAAGCTGCTTTTCCTTATTTCCTTGCTACTTGTCTTTCCCTCATGCAGATTGGTCTCTTCCTCATTTCCCTTTGGATTGCAGGGACCAGGCAGGATCCTCTGTGCTAGCACGGGGGAGGGGGGGAACAGAGCAGCCACCTTGAGGGGAAAAAGCTGCTTTTCCTTATTTCCTTGCTGCTTTTCTTTTCCCTGTGCCAGCAGCTCCCTTCCTCATTTGTCTATTGACTGTAGTGCCCAGGATCCTCTTTAATAGAAGGGGAGAATTTAGCAACTGGACTCACACCTGCCATTGTAAAAAGGGCCCAATCTTTACACAGGAGAATGATAAGGGAAGGTTTTTTGACACAGGAGCACACTTGAGCATCCCCCCACCCCCACCCCAATCTCTGCCCGTTAGTGGCAGAGCAACTTCTCCCCTCACTGGGTGTTAGCCAAGGGGAAGCAGCCAGAGCAGGGAGTGGCGAGGAAGCCTTGTGCAATAATGCACGGTCCACACAGGTGAGCGGGGACATTACGTTATGTGGGTCGGCACTCGAGTTCGTGTGATAGCGCGCACGTATGTGCTTTTGGCACCCGAGGCGAAAAAGTTCGCCATCACTGCCATAGGTCATAAAGGGCTATAGTTGCTGATATAAACTATTTATTGTATATCAAGGCATATGTCATACTCAAACAGTTCTCAGTCACTGTTCTACAGGTGAAACTCGAAAAATTAGAATATCGTGGAAAGGTTCATTTATTCCAGTAATGCAACTTAAAAGGTGAAACTAATATATGAGATAGACTCATTACATGCAAAGCAAGATAGTTCAAGCCGTGATTTGTCATAATTGTGATGATTGTGGCTTACAGCTCATGAAAACCCCAAATCCACAATCTCAGAAAATTAGAATATTGTGAAAAGGTGCAATATTTTAGGCTCAAATTGTCCCACTCTAATCAGCTAATTAAGCCATAACACCTGCAAAGGGTTCCTGAACCTTTAAATGGTCTCTCAGTCTGGTTCAGTAGGAATCACAATCATGGGAAAGACTGCTGACCTGACAGTTGTGCAGAAAACCATCATTGATGCCCTCCATAAGGGGAGAAAGCCTCAAAAGGTAATTGCAAAAGAAGTTGGATGTTCCCAAAGTGCTAATCAAAGCACATTAATAGAAAGCTATGTGGAAGGGAAAAGTGTGGAAGAAAAAGCAGCAGGGATGACCGCAGCCTGGAGAGGATTGTCAGGAAAAGGCCATTCAAAAGTATTGGGGACTTTCACAAGGACTGGACTGATGCTGGCGTCAGTGCATCAAGAGCCACCACACACAGACGGATGCTGGACATGGGCTTCAAATGTCGTATTCCTCTTGTCAAGCTGCTCCTGAACAACAAGCAACGTCAGAAGCGTCTTACCTGGGCTAAAGAAAAACAGACCTGGTCTGTTGCTCAGTGGTCCAAAGTCCTCTTTTCTGATGAGAGCAACTTTTGCATCTCATTTGGAAACCAAGGGCCCAGAGTATGGAGGAAGAATGGAGAGGCACACACTGCAAGATGCTTGAAGTGCAGTGTGAAGTTTCCACAGTCTGTGTTGATTTGGGGAGCCATGTCATCTGCTGGTGTTGGTCCACTGTGCTTCATTAAGTCCAGGGTCAACGTAGCCATCTACCAGGAGATTTTGGAGCACTTTGTGCTTCGTTCCGCAGACAAGCTTTATGGAGATGCTGACTTCATTTTCCAGCAGGACTTGGCACCTGCCCACACTGCCAAAAGCACCAAAACCTGGGTCAATGACCGTGGGATTACTGTACTTGATTGGCCAGCAAACTCGCCTGACCTGAACCCCATAGAGAATCTATGGGGCATTGCCAAGAGAAATATGAGAGACATGAGACCGAACAATGCAGAAGAGCTGAAGACCGCTATTGAAGCATCCTGGTCTTCTATAACACCTCAGCAGTGCCACAGGCTGATAGCTTCCATGCCACGCCGCATTGAGGCATTAATGTTTCAATAGGGGCCCAAACCAAGTACTGAGTACATATGCATGCTTATACTTTTCAGAGGTCCAATATTGTTCTATGTCCAATCCTTGCTTTATTGATTGCATGTAATATTCTAATTTTCTGAGATTGTGGATTTGGGATTTTCATGAGCTGTAAACCATAATCATCACAATTATGACAAATCACAGCTTGAACTATCTTGCTTTACATGTAATGATTCTATCTCATATATTAGTTTCACCTTTTAAGTTGCTGAAATAAATGAACTTTTGCACGATATTCTAATTTTATTAGTTTCACCTGTATATTCAAGTGGTGGAAGGTATCAAGGAGAATGATAAATGAATTGATCCTGGGCTCTGTACTCTTCAAGATTTTCATTAATAGCTTGCATTAGGATATAGTGGGATTACTTATTAGGTTTGTAGATGTCACAAACTTGTGTGGGCTGAAAGTTACAGAACGAAGTTTAAGAAAAATAAATGTTCTTCACTTAGGAAACAGAAATCAAATATATGTGTATAGAAGGGTGGAGAAGGGGAGAAATTACATGGCTTTGCAATAGTTAAATTTATTTTATGTTAGTAGTTTAATATGGTAGTAATAGTTACTAAAACTAAATGTATGCTAAACAGAAAAGCCACAGCACTTTAAGTAGTATCATCAGAAAGTATAAGTGGTAAATGCAGAGATTAAATAACTCCACAATATAGTCTTAGACTTTATCTTGAATATTATATGCAGTTCTGCATACTGCAGCTTAAGAACAATTCAGACAACCAGAACAAGTTCAGAGAAGGGCAGTGGAAATAGAAACAAAGACCTATCAAAACAAATTGAAGTATATTTACATTTTGAGAAAACTTAGTACTTTTCAAGTACCTGAAAGAAGAATGAAGTTCTTTATCATCATATACTGTGTAACATAAAATAATGGACTAGACTTAGAGAAAACTAGGTTCAGTCTAGAAATTAGTTCGATAGACACTTTGATAATGGAGCTAATCACCCAGAGAAAATATGGCTCTCATGTGTTGAATGTGTTCAGATAGAGGATAGCTTGCCATCTGTCCCAGATGTCACAGCATTGGTTCAATATACACTCAATCCAATATAAGTGTCAACTTAGTTGCTTTTTAACATTTTGCCACACTGATTTTTCACAGATTGCAGGGGGAACAAATTAATGGAAATCAATTTGGTATTCATTGTCTTTTGCCATATAAAAGCAATGGGGGAATAACTTACAAAAAAAAGCCATTTTTCTTCTCACAACTCAGCACTGAGATTCTTTACAGCTTTGAAGTTTGAGGTTTAAGACACCAATTTGACTATTTGGTACATACTAAGATCTGAATTCAGAATGTATGGTCATTGCTCCTAACTTGAGGCTATTCCCCAGCTTTAAAAATCCTGTTTAGATTAATGTTTTCAGATGTTATTTTCAACTGGAAAGAAATAGGCACTGTATTTATTTGTTTTCTGTGCTACATACTAACAGAACAAGTTTGTATTGGCAAGGAGATAAACAAGTTGGAACATATTTCATCTTTGGTGGCAAAACCAATTAATGGGTTTGGTTGAAAGTTTTTGAAGAAGTTGAGAAAAGCATTTAAGAATGATTTATAATAAATCTTGAGATTGGTTGATGGTCTTTATTTCCCATGAAAAACAAATGTAGTCGATTTCAGGCTTATGATAATAATGTTCTTACTAATACCTTCACATAAACAAATATTGTACAAATAATTTATAGAGAGAAATATTCAAAATAAATGCATACAGATGTTGTAAGTTTTCTTAGATTTATATATGTGTTTCTATGCACTCATACAAAATTTACTGCCCAAAAAACATATGATTTCAGTGTTTATTGAACTTTAAAATAACTTTTTCCTAGTTCTTTTAATTTTGTAAAAATTAAAAAGCAAGTTTAAGAAAGCTTCAAAATAACTGTGCTTGATTAACTATTATCTTGGACAATAAACATCAATACGAGTGCAACAAGATAACCATGTTGCCAGAATATTCATGAACTGGCAGAGACATGGTAACAAGGTCAGCCAATGAATAGGTATGGTAACAGATCAGCCAATGAGACTTATTTGGAAAAAGAAAGTTAAGTAAGAAGTCTGGGTGTGGCTTAGCTGAATGAAGCTCTGAACTCTGAATTGAAACAATTCTCTGCCTGTGTTTTGCCTATAACTACTACCACGTTGGACAATCCACTATTGGTATTGTAAATTTACTCATGTGTTATTATGTATATAAAGAAGTTAATGAATCCTGCTGAATCAGTTATCTGTGTGTGCTTTCTAGATGTGATTTGTACAACAAACTTACATGTAAATGAACTTCCCTGGATACCGAACACATGTTTTATAATGAGTTGGAACCAGATTAGTTGGATTAAAAGTGAGAGACTCATCACTAAACTTGTCCCAGTAATTTCAGTTAAACTTAAAATCTGATTCTGATTCATCATTCTTTCCTACATTTCAGCACAGAATATTTTTATAGCATTATTTTGCGATCAAAGCTATAATTCTAGAATAAGTTTCTTTAAAATGTTCAAATCATGTGTAAGGCATTAGTAGAATCTTGTCATCACCTGTAAAATGTCTGTCAGCAAGCATTTCAGTTAGATTCAACTTACCAATAAAATGTGTTAAAACTGACAAGGCTTATTTCTACATGACACAAAGGATTTGTATGTGAGAACCTGAAAGGAGAGTTTTAAGTTGGTGTTTTCAAAGTTTGCCATCTCATTAAAACTTCTTTGAAAGGTACTATTCAGCTCTGTGAAACATGGTGACTCATGTAATGGATAGCTAGCTAACAATCTGTGTTAGTTATAAAAAGAACTTATAAGGATTAACCCATGAACTAAGGTTACAGCAATATCACAATCTGTATGTTTTAGAAACATATGTAAATATTCTTGATATTCTTTTTGCCAAGGGTTGGCAAAGAATATATATTTATTACTTGTACATGCTATACAGTTTTATAAATACAAAATATCCAGTTCATTGTATACTGAATATTATGTATACTATTGGTTGGAATAACAAGATGTTTAGATGTGTTTCATCTAAACCTGCAATAACTGATTTATTCCTTTTTTTAATCTCATCTGAATCTTGAAAGAATTCAACCTCAGCAACTTTAAGATATATGGACTCCAATTCCCAGCATTCCCCCAGCTAGAATTCTGGGAGTTGAAGTTCACACATTGTAAATTTGCTGAGGTTGAGAAATCCTGAAATACAGATACTGGACATACTGTAGGTGCAGACACTTTATAATCATATGAAGTTGTTAAATGGAGCTAAGAATAAATGCAGTCAGGCTAAAAGAAATTATTTCACTTTATTTTTGCACCATTTCTTTCTGCTGTAAAGAATTCCTATTATCTCGTTAACTCTTTGCTACAGCACTACATTCATAATGTTAATGTTTAACAGATTTACAGCCTGTATTTAACAAGGTAGCAAAAGACAAAGCCTGTGACTGCTGGGTCTGTTTTAGAGATGGGCCAAGTTAACGTTCCAACTTTGTAGGCTTGTGTGCACAAGAGAAAGAAAACTCTGCAATCAATAAGTAACATTACATAATTAAGCATTGATTCAGAAGCAGCCTAGATGGAAATAAATTTGGGCATATTTCCTCAACAAAGTTATTTAAAAACAATGCTGCTATTGAAGCTTCTTGCAATCCACTGAGAGAAGTAAAGATTAGCTGATAACATAGTGTGGTAAATCTTATGTTTGATAGTTTTATTGTTTGGGAATACAAACAATAAGTCCCATAGATTAGACAGCATATAAATATACATAGAAAATAAGCACTAAAAGAGTATATCCTGGCCAGTAAATAAAAGTCTGGTTATTAATCAAGCAGGATTAATGTTAAATCAGATTATGAAAGACTAACTCTGAATATTATTATATACTTTATTCATTAAACCTGAAACTCAAGCCAACTGAACATTCAAAAATGTATTGCAAATACCAGTGACTGGTGCTAATGGTTGATACGGTTTGCTGCCAGCTTCCTAGGTATCAACCAAGTACTTTCTGAAAATATAAGTTGGTTTATTTTATTATTATTGTTGTTGTTGTTGTTGTTGTTGTTGTTATTATTGTTATTGTTATTACACAGTCAGCCAGATGTTCAGACTGGGTTTGACATTCTTGTCTATCTATCAAGACCTTACCAAGGACATGGCATAGGCAAATCTGGATGGTTGACAGTGTTACAGATATCGTCGCAGGATGAAAGCAGTTCCCAAGTGAAGCCGTCTTCTGCAATTGACTGGTGGCAAATTTGTCAATGCCTATGGTGTTCAAGTGGTGCTCCAGTTGTTTTGGGATTGTACCCAAGGCGCCTATTACTATTGGTACTACCCTTGCTTGCCTTTACCACAGTCATTCTATTTCTATTTGCAGGTCTTTGTATTATGTTATCTTCTCCAGTTCTTTCTCTTCTATTCTGTTGTTTTCAGGCACTGCCATGTCCACTATCCAGACTTTTTTGTCTTTCTTATCGACAACTGTTAAGCCAGGGTGTTAAGTGGCAGGTACCTGTCTGTCTGAATTCCAAAGTCCCAGAGCAATTTAACTTCTTTGGTTTCTATGACTTTCTCTATTTTATGGTCCCACCCATTCTTGCTTGCAGGCAAATGGTATTTCTTGCAGATCTTCCAATACACCATTGTTGCTACTTTGCTATGCTGCTGCTTGTAGTCAATCTGTGCCATCTGTTTCTTTAGCTTCTTTGCATAGGTGGCACTTACTGTCGCTGTCTTCTCCATTCTGGCTTTGTATGCATTTGTCCTTAAAGCTTAGTCTTGTGCCGCTAGAATTAGTCCCTTGGTCTCTTTCTTTAACTTTCCTGCTCTTAGCCATTGCCAGGTCTTGTTATTATCTGCTCTTCATCTTCACTGCTCTTCATCTTCACTTGGTGCTAACTACTTCTTTATCTTCCTTGCCCTTTTCTCCACGATTTCTGCTGTTATTACTATTTATTTCATTTTAACTTATTTTTTATTCTTATCCACCTCTTTTAACCAAATCTGCATCCTTGTATTTCTTTGGGCCACATCTGTGCCCAGAACTGCAGTTTCTTCCTTGTCAGGTACTGACTGTTTCACTGCAGTTTCTCCATTGATGGATTGGTAGAAATGTTTCTGATCGGATTGAAATTGGTGGTTCTGCCTATAATTGGCAATTTGAGCGTCATATCTGCTGATCTTCTTGGCTTTAACTATTATTTGCTGCTTTATTATTTCCAGTGCTTCCTTGATCTTCCCTGTTTCTAAATGGTATTTCTTGATTCTTTGGTCTTCTAGCTCTTAACATTTTTTTTTCTTTAATCAGTTCTAGCTTACTGCCATCTGATCTCAATTTGCTTATCTTATTTTCCAGTCTAATCTTCCATTTTTCTGGTGCACTGTTTGGGTTTTTTTTTTCCTTCTCTGTTGGCTTTGCATCCCAGGTATTCAATTATAACTGTAGCTGTGCTGTACATAATTTTTATTATTATTATTATTATTATTATTATTATTATTATTATTATTATTATTATTATTATTATTATTATTATTATTATTATTATCATCATCATCATCTAGATTTAATGTAGCCATTCCCCCTAGGGTGAGTGGGAGGTGGTTACTGGAGGTGGTTGTCAGGGTATCCTGAATCAATTCCTCAGAGGAGATACTCCAGTAGAATCAATTAGCAGTATCCAGTTCAGTTATTCAGTAAGGTTAAGGCCAAAATGCACTATTTTTCCATTGTGGTTTCTACACTCTGGAACAGTCTTCCCTTTGAAAGAAGATTGCCCCCTTTCTAGAAGTTGTATCAACTGAACTAAACTATTCAACTAAGCCATAGGTTAGGTCTTTTGTCCCCCCCCCCCCAATTTATGACATTGTTATTTATTGATATGGCTATTGATTTCTTTGCAGATTATATTAGCAAGCATGCTTTATTGTGTTGTGAGCCAGTAAATGTCAGTGACACACAAACTTTATTCTTCACCATAATAGTCACTTCCAGCCTTATTGTGCTGTGCTCAGTAAGGAATTCTTAACGATTGAACAAAGAGAAGTGAGCAGCAACATCTGTTGTGTACTCAGTAGAGTGCATAGGCTTTCACTGACAATTGATGACCCAATATAGCTTCCGACAGAAACCACTGACAGATGTTTCAGCGTGCAGGCATAATGTCATTCTGAGGATTATGGTAGAAAATAGACACATTGATGCTGTCAACAAATATTCCTTGTTTTTTCCAAGCAGAATCTGTATAATATTTTGGTACTTCGATAACCGGGGAAATGGGAACTCACAACAGTTCAGGAGGAAATATGACATTAAAAAGATAACTTAGTGCATGAGACAATATCCAATCTATTTTTTCTGCTTGTCTCTTGATCACCAAATTATCAGTACTTACTTTACCTTTTATCTCAATTCTTGCTGTTGTGCAGTTCCCCGCATTAAGTCCCTGCACTTTTCAAAGATAGCAATACCGGGAAGGTGAAATATTGAGATAAACATGATATACTGACTGTAAATTTGTCACAATCCTTGCAGATATTTTTGTAGAGAGTATCACCAAGTGGTGCATTGTCTTCCCATCACTTCTCCCCAACAATGTTCTTCTGGTGCCAAATAAAAAGACATTCATTAAAATCATCCTATTCCAATCCTTAGGTTCTTATCTCTCAATATCACATATTTTAGTGTTATTAATTCCATGATTGCTTTGTAAAGTGTGGTTTTAATCTTACCTTGGGGGCAAATGAAAGAATGTGTATATATTGCTGTATTTTGTATGCAAGTCACATATTTTAGCATCCTGTTTCTGTAGTCCACCAGGTTTTTCAGATATGAGCACAATGCTATATATGCCAAAACAATTAATAAAAGCCAGAAGTGGGAGGAATGGGCCCAGCACAGTCAGTGTCTCCCTTTCAAACCATGTTCAGCTACAAGATTTATTTTTAGAACAATTTTCCTCTTAACCATGCAAGGAAGGGTATCTTCAAGAAATTTGCTATGTTTTGCACTAGACCTTACATTTAGCAGTTTTATTGGCATTAAAACCACATTAAGTAAATTATGTTTGACTGAATGGAAAATATTGAACCATGTGGAAAAATAAAGCATCTTCTCTTCTCAGACAGGTGTGTGTGTGTGCATTCACACACACACACACACACACACACACACACACACACACTTGAAGCATGTTTTGTTTCATTGAGTTAGAAGAGAGAAGTTGCTCTGTGCTGGAGCCAGTGCAGGTGTGCCTTGTGATCCGCCTAAATAAACTTAATAAATAGATACTGATGTCAGTTGACACAGGTGCAGACATCATTCAGTAGAATGTTATTTGCACACAAACACGCCGGTATTGACCGTCTGTGCTGCAATCAGAGCCATGCCAAGGAAGTACAGAGGCAAGACTGAACATCCTTTCCTCTTTCCGCGCTTTGCCGCCTGTGTCTTTCCTTCAAAAAGGGCTTTCCTTTAGCTGGCAAGTGCTACTTTTCTTTGCAGAAACCATGCCATCCCATTTACATGTTCAGATACAGAATGAGTGCCCATTTCTTACATAAATTATACATTCTGGATGGAAGGGACAGCTGGTTATTTTGTCTTTGCCATGTCATCATTTTTAGTACATTTCAAACACATTTGGAAGGAAACCTTCCCTAAAATCCTAAATGTATTTTGACTTGGGTGCAGATATAAGCTTAAATCAAGGCTACTTTTTCCAGCTCATCTCTTTAGGGATAAACCTGGTCGTATCTAAAAGGAAACTCAAGTGTCTTCCTTATCCACAGTATAAATGAAACGTCTGAATGGCTAGTATTTTTACTATTATTATTATTATTATTATTATTATTATTATTATTATTATTATTATTATTATTATTATTATTATTATTATTATTATTATTATTATTATTGCATCAACAGAATTGTATCACAGCGGCCAGTTGTTTTGCCGGATTTGGCATTGATTACTAGTTGGGCCCCACCCAGGGGCCTAGGACGTCGTAACGTATTTTCGTAATATGTGTGCGGATCCAAGCAGTGTGGCCTTTTGCATTTGACTGATGGTGATTTTGTCAATTTTTAACTGTTTTAAATGTAATTCCAGTGCTTTTGGAATAGCACCCAGTGTGCCGATTACCACTGGAATTACCACTGCTGGTTTGTGCCATAATCGTTGAATTTCAATTTTTAAGTCCTGGTATTTTGCGATTTTTTCATATTCCTTCTCGGCGACCCTGCTATCACCTGGTATTGCGATGTCTATGATTGTAACCTTATTTTTCTCAACCAGTGTGATGTCTGGTGTATTATGCGCCAGTATTTTATCCGTTTGTATGCGAAAATCCCACAAGATCTTGACCATCTGACCCTCGACGACTTTTTCAGGCTTATGTTCCCACCAGTTTGTTGCTGTTTTAATGTTATAATTTTTGCACAAATTCCAGTGGATCATTTGTGCCACTGAATTGTGCCGCATTTTATAGTCAGTCTGTGCGATTTTTTTACAGCAGCTGAGTATGTGGTCAACAGTTTCATCAGCCTCTTTGCAAAGTCTACATTTGGCATCATCAGAGGATTTTTCGATTTTGGTCTTAATGGCATTTGTGCGGATAGCTTGTTCTTGCGCAGCCAGGATTAGTGACTCTGTTTCTTTCTTTAATGTACCTGCTGTTAACCATAACCAAGTTTTTTTACTGTCCACTTTATCTTTTATTTTTTCCAGAAATTGGCCATGCAATGCTTTGTTCTGCCAACTCTCCATTCTTAATTTTATCACATCTTTTTTGTATTCTTGTTTCGTCTGTTGGGCCTTCAATAGATTTTTGTTCTTTACTTCGATTAATAGATGTTCTTGACTTTCTTTTAAATAATCAGCCAGTGCATGTTTTTCTTCTTCAACTATTTGCTTCACTTGTAATAATCCTCTGCCACCTGATTTCCGGGGTAGGTATAGTCTATCAATATCACCACGTGGATGTAAACTGTAGTGCATTGTCATTAGTTTCCTGGTTTTTCGGTCTAAAATGTCCAAATCAGCTTGTGTCCAGTTAACTATACCAGCTGTGTATCTTATAACTGGTATTGCCCAGGTGTTTATGGCCTTGATTGTATTTCCACCATTCAATTTAGATTTCAAAATTTTCCTAACTCTGTTGGTGCACTCTCCCCTGACAATAGTTTTTACTTCTCCATGCTTGATGTTATCCAACTGCAGAATGCCTAAGTATTTGTAGGCTTCATTTTCGTTGCATTTAATTAGTTGGCCATTGGGCATTTCAATTCCCTCACACGCAGTGATTTTGCCCCTTTTTATGGATACAGTGGCACATTTTTCCATGCCAAACTTCATTGAAATATCGGTGCTGAATACTCGGACTGTGTTTGTCAATGATTGGATTTCTATTTCTGACTTTCCATAGAGTTTCAAATCATCCATATATAATAAATGCGAAATTTTTTCGGCTTCTTTGGCTGTTTGGTAGCCTAATTTCATTTTTTTTAAGATTACTGATAGTGGGATTATCGCAATGATGAAGAGGAGAGGTGAAAGTGAATCACCCTGGAAAATTCCTCGCTTGATATTAACCATTCCGTAGTTCTCATTCCCTACTGCCAACTCGGTTTTCCATTGTTTCATCGCCTTTTCAGTAAAGGATGTAATATTATTATTATTATTATTATTATTATTATTATTATTATTATTATTATTATTATTATTATTATTATTATTATTATTATTATTATTATTATGGAGAATGGTACAGTAATGAATTAAGCTTTGTTTCGGTTATGCTGTATTCTTAAATGTTATAATACTGTAGATCAGAGGGCTTTTTCATCATCTACATTGTAAACTGAAACATAGGATTCTGATGCAAGTGATCTGTTTGAGCAGCTGAAATAGGATTCAGCTTTCTTAATAACAGAAAACTACTCTTTTCCTGCCTACAAGCAGGGGTGAAATCCTCCCGGTTCGGCCCAATTCAGCCGAACTGGTAGGATGATTGTCCTTGGTTCTGTGAAACAGTAGTAAAAAAAAAAGCATCCGACAATCACACAGCTCATAGCTGAGCTGCACAATCATCAAAAGCTCTTTTTTTTTTAATTTTTAAAGCATTTTCCCCTGCCAGTTCAGGCTAACCAGCAGGGGAAAAATGCTTTAAAAAGTGGGGGGGAAGAGTTGACCATGCCCACCCAGTCACATGACCCACCACCACCAAGCCACGCCCACAGAACCGGTGGGGGGGGAAATAGATTTTACCTTTGCCTACAACTCATGAACCCTTGCCCTAAAAACACCCAATTTGATCTGTACAAGTACATCCCTTAGGAGACACACACACACACACACACACACACACACATTTGTTTCATATGACTTTCCTTCATATGAAGCCAGTGGTCATTCTTTGCTATCCTTGATCTGCTGATTGCCAGCTCCTTGCTCTGCAGAAGTCAGCAGTAGCTCCAGCCCATTGGATGATTCAGAGTTTAGATAACTGTATTTTCCTGTCCTACCCACCAACCCCCCACCCCACCCCAATCTGCCCACTCAATTCCTGTCTCATAAATGAGCAGTGTCTCCGGCACAAAGGATAAGAAGGTTAACACGGTGAACAGCTGTAGAACCTAGCTCTTTGCCTTCTGCAATTTCATACATATGTAAACCCATCTGATGTTGCCACTTAAGAGCTCTAGTTACAGGTGAGAAGCTCAAGGTGCATAAACAGAACAAAACAAAAAATACAAATTAAGAACAGATGTTAACCGAGCAGTGTTTTAAGCAAGGGAGTCATAACAGTAATCTGGAATGGGTTCCCATGAAAGTTGTTAATATTGACACGGGGTCATTTAAAGAGCACTTAACTGGTTATCCCAGGAGATGGAAGGGGAAGAGATTAAAGTTTGATGAGCCAATTTTATTTTGCTTCGTGGTGTTTTTTTTTTAAACTGATAAACAATGTCCATGATAACTTTTCAGCATATGCAATAAAACATACATTCATAAAAATTGCAATATGCCCTAATCAATTAAAAAAACAACACTTTTCAAATATAGCAAGTCCAGGTGTTCACTTTACTAGGGAGAAGGTGTTGGATACAAATGTGTTCGATCGTTCAGTTTATTTCTTAATTTTAAAATCTTATGAAATTTATGACAGGTTCATAGTACAATCATTTTGGAATGTCTCTGAATAATTTAAGATCTTTTTATTGCTTCTATCCACAATGCAATAACAACTGACATACAAGATATTATATATATTTACTATAGATTATTAAAACTATATATACTACTGTGTTTCCCCGAAAATAAGGCAGGGTCTTATTTTCTTTTGACCCCCAAAATAAACACTTGGCCTCGTTTTTGGGGAGGTCTTATTATTTTTGAGGTGGAGGAGGCCCTTTTACCTTAGCCTGCAGCCCGCTGATCAGCAGATCCAGAGAGGGCTGGAAGTTCTGTCTCTGTTTCTGACACACACTTACCAGCCCTAGTGTTGCTGAGCCTGCCGTTCTTTTTGTGGCTGCCACTAATACAATAATACAATACAATACAATAGTAGAGTTGGAAGGGACCTTGGAGGTCTTCTAGTCCAACCCCCTGCCTAGGCAGGAAACCCTATACCGTTTCAGACAAATGGCTATCCAACATCTTCTTAAAGACTTCCAGTGTTAGGGCATTCACAACTTCTGGAGGCAAGCTGTTCCACTGATTAATTGTTCTGACTGTCAAGAAGTTTCTTCTCAGTTCTAAGTTGCTTCTCTCCTTGATTAGTTTCCACCCATTGCTTCTTGTTCTACCCTCAGGTGTATTTGTACTGATAAATAAATAAAGGGAGACTAGTATAGATCTATTTCGAGCTAATTAGCTCTCATCAGCCAGCCATACCCTTACTGGGATTCGAACCTGGGCTGTATTATATCTTAGGCAGAAATCTTAGCCACTAAGCCACAGGCTCGACTCCTTATCAGTTGAGCCAGGGAAATAGGTATTTATTTGTGTTACAACCCCTGGTATGCCTAAATATGGGAGGAAGGTCACTACTCCCTCTTTCTGTCCTTCGGCTCATCTCAGAAAACCATGCAGGCAGAAAACCATATTTTTATTTTTAATGTTGCCTTTTTATATTTGTGTTGTATTTGTACTGATAAATAAATAAAGGGAGACTAGTATAGATCTATTTTGAGCTAATTAGCTCTCATCAGCTAGCCATACCCTTACTGGGATTCGAACCTGGGCTGTATTATATCTTAGGCAGAAATCTTAGCCACTAAGCTAAACTATATATATATAAATATATATATATAAATAAATATATATATATATATATATATATATATATATATATATATATATATATATATATATATATATATATATATATATATATATATATATATATATATATATATATATATATATATATATTTAAAACACCAGTGATAATCGAAAGTTCCTATCATAATATTGTTCTCCACTTGAACAATAAAACAAATGGACACAATATTATGGTTTACAATTTTTTCCCACATACATAGTTTAATCTTATATCCCCTAAAATTATAAAATAACTATTTTTTTTAAAAAAAAGACTTTCGCTTTATATCAAGTTCCTCAAAGTCCTACAAAATGCCTTTGTTAAAAAAAAAAGTGAAGCTTGCTTATATATTTTAATGACTCTCTTCTTGTTAATGGCCACTCTTGTAAAGCACAAAGCTTTGGTGCTTCACTAACCACAGCCTATACCAGAGAGACCACCCATGCGAATGTTTGTATGTACATATAAAATACGGGCAGGGCATTTTTTGGAAGTTTGGAAAGAAACTTACTTTTCAGTACAAAATCATCTAAATATATACCTTGCCTAACCAAAATAGTTGTTTGTTTAAAACCAGGCATCTGCAGATCTTGTGGTGGAGAAGAATAAAAAAAACCATTCTGTAATCTTTTTTTAAAAAAAAAAATAGCCAGTGGGCATACTTTCTTACACCAAAGTTACTCATATTTGCCAGGTGTTTTGTTGATTTTTATCTCTAGCTCCACCAGAGACCCAACCTGGGAGGCCATAAATTTTGTTAGGTCAGAGAGAAGACTGCTGGTGTTGTCTCTAATGGTCCTCTGGGAGGTGAAACTGGCTTAGCATTAATTGCTCAGCTTTGCAATTCCATAAATACTGCTGACTCCCAGCAGCCTTTATCACTGCTTTGTAATAAATTAAGCTGCAAAGTTAGAGTGATGCACACTCTTCCCCCTCCCCCCCCCCCCACAGTTTTTAATGCTTTGTCTAACTGGAAAGAAAAGTATAGTTTCAGAAAATGTCCTATTTTCTAAGGGAATTTTAAAGGGGTAGGATAAAACACAGGGACTAGCAGCATGTGTTTGCATATAATTTGAAATATGCTGAAATAAAGTTTGATTGTTCAGCAGTCAGCTGATTAAGAGCCAATATTTATGTCGTGGAAATCGCTTGATTTCCAACAGTCCCGAGATGTTCAGAAGATGTGTTCCTTATTCTTTTAACATATACATTGACTCTTGCTACTGTGTATACATTATCTCTATCTACCAAACTTGTTTCTTTAATAAGTGCAGACTAGAGAAAGATCACCTAGTGTCCTCCTTTCCATCTCTAATCTGCTACTGTTCTGTACAAAAAAGAAAGCTGGTTTAAAACTGGAATAATCAAAGATCACTCCCATTGGGATAATACATGCTAATTACCACAATATTGTTTCCAATAGCTCTGAAACATTCTATGCCTTGTGATTGATATAAGAATATAATTTAAATTCTTGCCTGTTCATGTTTCTCTGTCCTTCCTTTTTTTCTCCTTTGTATTTGGTTTTGCTAGTTCATTGTTTATAATGTTTCCTGAAATTTAATAAATAAACATCAAGCTATATTTTTTTGCTAGCTGAATTGAGTGGTGTGTGTATGCCTGTTGTGATTTGGATATAGAGACTGACTGGGCGGGTGTTCAGTATAAGCTCAATGGGAAATTACACACATTAATTTTCCAACAGTCTTACTTCGGGCTGAAAGTGTGAATTTGGGGAGTTTGTTTTTTATTTTATTTATATGAAACATTTATATAGCTGCCCATCTTATGTCGAACTTTGGCAAGCTCCCAGTCAACAATTAAAGCAACATAACACATTACAAGCATAAACAACAAAAACCTAATCCCGAAGTTAAACTTCCAACATCCTCTTTAAGTTCTCTCATCTACCTCACCCTATCCCAGCACTTGAGGGAAAAGCCAGGCCTTAGAAGGGTAAAAGACTGCCAAATTTTAGGGAGAAGAGCATTCCATAGGGTAGGGCAGGGGTAAGTTCCTACCTGCTGAACAACTGGTTCGCTTCACACACACACATGCCAGACACGTGCTTCGCACGTCTGCATGTGTAGCAAAAATTGAACTTCCACATTGCAAACAAGGAAAGGAGCAAAGAAAACTGCTGAGGGGTGGCAATTCAATCTGCCGCCACTGGGCTTTGGAAGCAGAAATAAAAGTCAGTATAACCCAGAGGCGGGCATCCGGGCCCACTTTCACAGAAACAGAAAACCAGTTTGCTCTCCGCTTTATTTATTTATTTTATTAGACTTATAAGCCGCTCCCTCTCCTCGAAGGGACTCGGGGCGGCGTACAATAAAAAACATATCACATGTTGCACGGAGGAGGTATAAAAACTCACAACATCAATTATTACAATTCATAAAATAACACAGTAATAATAGAGTTAAAAAACATTAAAATACCCTAAAATTTAAAATTGCCAGGGGGATTAGAAGATAGAGCTATAGTTGAGCCAGGCCGGCTAGTTGGAACAGGTGGGTCTTGAGTTTCTTGCGGAAGGAGCAGAGATCAGTAGTAGTCCTAATGTCGGGGGGGAGGTCATTCCAGAGGGCTGGGCCCATCACAGAGAAGGCCCTGCTCCTGGGCGCCGCCCTCTGGCACTGCTTAGTGGACGGCACCCGGAGGAGTCCCTCTCTGTGACTCTCTTGCAGTCAGAGCTACCGATTCAGCGGAACCGGTCTGAACCAGTAGAAACCCACCACTTGGGTAGGGGCTGCCATGCAAAAGGCACACATCCTAAATCCCATGAGATAGCAATGTTTGAGAAAAGGGACTAGAAGCATGCATGCATTATCTGGGTTGGTAATATGTATAGAGGTCCTTAGGGAAAGGTGGCCCCACAGATAACCTTTATAGCAGGAGTGCCCAACTTTGGCAACTTTTAAGACTTATGGACTTCAACTGTCAGAATTCTCCAGCCCCAACCCTGATTTATAGCATTCAGTGTGATTCTAATTCCCTGTTTCTCTTGAATTCTCACTGAACCTGTGCACAGAAAATTTAGAGAGGCTTGTCATAGAAAATAAGCTGGTTATATTACACACCAACAAAGAGATATGATATAAAACTCGCAAATTTATTATTCAACCTTCATTCAATTTAACAAGCCATGTTCAGGGAAAAAAAGATGTAAACAAAAGAAAATATACCAATAGAAGAGAATATTTGTAGCTCAGGGTTGAAAATTTTGCAACTATTTGTCTGTCAGATGGAATGACAGAAGGTCGACTTTTTCAGTAAAATTGAGGAAGCATTTGAATTGGTGATGTAATTTATTATTGTAGCAAGGATCTTTTAATATTTATTCTGTATGAAATGTCTTTTCTTGATTTTCATCATACTAGCTGCTGTGTGGTTTCAGGTCTCTAATCCTTTTTTAAATAGGCATGATGAATTATACTTTATTCTTAGTACTGAGAACAATGAAGCTTTGCTAAATGGCTGCATTCTGTCAGTGGAAAGAAAGATGATGCAGATTACAAGTGAAAATATTTTGTTAGTCCGCTGTACGAGGAAGCAAGGAAGAAAAATACTACACATGTTTAGGGAATCTTTTGTACCACGGATATAGTTCATTCATCATCTTTAGGAATATGTTTTGAGTTTGACCAAATCCCAAACTGAATTGAGGAGATTTGGAAAGATTCACAACTTTTTTGAACTGCGGTGCAGCTCCTCTGAAGTGTGGACTTGGGGTTGTTGTTTTTTGGGTGTTGTTCTGAGGTTTGGAACATCATAGAAACCCAACATAGTATGCTATAGTTGAAACATTTCTCCTCAGACTGCCCATGTAAGAAAACGTCCAAATTGTGGGGAACAGGTAGGAGAAATGTTTCTTTAAAAAATGAATAGTTATATCAAAATTATCCAGTGTTAATAATGTGTTTATAACTAATATAGTATAAAAATATTATATTGTTAATTGTTCTTTGATATGCTGTTTTCTCAGGATCAAGAACATTGCTTCTGTCTTTTTGCCCCTGCCCTTGAGTTAAACCTTTGTGTTGCTCTTTTTATAATTACTGCCAAATTTGGAGAAAATAAACAGAAAACTATAAACTTTATTGTTCATCATAAGGCTCCAACCATTAGTCCATTGTTATTATCTGTCTTCCTATTTTCTTTCAAGTGGAGAAGCACCACAAAGAAAGAGGGAATGCAAATATTTTCCCCTCCCCAAAAATTGAAAATACTTCAACATATAAACCATTACAATTACTCTTCAGAATTTGGGGTCCAAAATCCACCTCTTCCCTTAACATTATGTGTGAATACAATCAATGTAAAACACAAATTATAATGCTGATACGTAACAGTTCATACACTCTGTCAGTATAAACATGAATTTGGAAAATTCAAATTATAACTCTATATTTATATACTATGCAGTATTAGGCAGTCTACAAGTTCATAGAGCTAGAAAAATAAGGAAAATTATATCTGTCTTTTAATATAGCATTTGGAAGGGCAGTGAAAATATAGAGCTTTAGGATCTCTTATTTTTGACACCCTTCAGAAATTAGTAAAGATTGGACTTTTCCAGAGAGCATTCAGTGAGTGCTTGGCCTAAGTAAAACTGTTTATTTGTTGTATACTATAATTGTCCTTTTGGTGTTTCATCTCTTTAAATTTTGTATTATGTTATTTGATGCTGTGGGTTAATGTTTTTTACCACAAACACTTTATTATATTTGTGTTTGTTCTGTTTATATTATTATAACCCATTATATGTCTCAAAGATTGAAAGACATACACATTTAAATTATTATTTATATTATTATTGCTTCTTATTGTTTTTGTTTTAGTCCATCATGTTTATCCCTATCTGATAATCTCAGTTCCAGTAAGCAAAACGGACTGAGTGTGTGTGAGAGAGAGAGACAGAGAGACAGAGGGAGAGGGAAATACATGCATAGGTATAACTATAAGCCTTCACTCAAATAGAACAAGCTGAATCTTATCAAATTTATCAATGCATTCCCTTTACACAACAGCATTACAAGCTCAAAACCTAGTTATTTGGGAGTTCCCATGTTAACTGAAGGTTTAAGCTATTTGTTGCTTGGTAAATTCATCTTGGATTTTTATTAAGTAATTTTCAAAATGTAAAAATATATTCTTCATAACTCTACTATATGCCCTCACTTTTTACTATGTTCTTAATGTATTTGAAATACAGTACATTAGTAATATTTCTCTAGAATATTTTAGGGAGATGCCAAATAAAAAAAGGGGGGGAACCTTTCTGCCTTGATTACGCCATTGATAGTTCAGAAACTTAACACCAGAGCTTTGTTTGTAAATGGTACTAATAGCATTCAATGAAAACGCCAATTTTGGTTTATTTTGAGTGTTATTTGTTCTGCTCTAGAGCATACAAAGAATGAGAGTAGATTCAGTATTCATTTGGACATAAAGATCATTAAAAGAAGTATCAGGGGAACCACACATGCTGGAAGTGTGTGTGTGAGTGTGTGTGTGTTTGTGTGTGTGTGTGTGTGAGAGAGAGAGAGATATTTATATTGTGCTATCATGATGGTAGCACATCACACAAACTTCTTTGTTTCTAAGAATGACTTTTGTTTAAGAGAAGCTGCATGAGTCTTTGGTCATTCCCACATCCTAGGCTACTGTAGATGAAGGGAGTTTTCTGTGGGTGTCTTAACTCTAATCTCGCCAGGAGCTGCCTCATTGTATGTGAACTCTTTGGTAGATGTCTGGCTCATTGGGAGCTTACAATTGGAGGAAAGGATGGTGGCATTACCTCGAGCATACTAGGCATTGTGCCAGTGTAACTGAGCAGATGGTGACCTCTTGGGTCATGGGACTATATTTCTGAGATAGATGGGAAAGGAAATTCTACAGTTTGCAGACCAGATGGGGAGTTCTCACAGCAACAACTAGAAGGAATGTAGTATATACATATACGTGTGCAAGAGAGTGTCAAGGCAGTAAGAAAGCAGCATTGTCAAATTCAGTAAGGACTAATGCTGGCTTGTGCACAAAATGTGCAAAGTTGTAAAGGTGCTTTAGATACGTCCTGATCCATCTATTAAGCGATGTGCATGCTCCTCTCCCTAAATTTAGTGTGAGGAACACAATTCAAAACAACTCTTTAAAAATGGTGACTATACATGTTGCAACTGCACAATAGCTGTTGTCAGAATTAGCGCCATGCAGTAAGGAAATGGGGGTGGGTCAGGAGAGTGATTTTCAAGAGTGCCGGAAAGCAAAAAGCAATAGCTTACAGTGCCTAAGTACTTTAGCCTGTCTGTAAATGATATCTTTAATATATACACTTCCAAAATCTTTTCCACTAGAAAACCAATGAGAAGGATGGTACGAGATGGAATTGTTTGATAATCTTAGCAACCTGGCAGAAAGCAGTCCAAAGGGCTTGCTGAATGTTGCTAATAGCTTTCTTGATCAGGCATAAAGATGAGGAAATGTATTTATCTTTTTGGCAGGTGGAGGGTTTTAGGGAAAAAATGAAAATGTAGGCGGTGTTTAAATTTTACCTCTCTTTTACCCATTACATCATATGTTATTTTATGAAATGTGTTTTATATAATATTGCTTATAAAAGTAGAGTATCTTCAGACAATAGTTGCCCATTTATCAGTGAAGTTTACTTTAAAATATTTTACATTTTTGTTTCGTTTTTGTTCCCTCATTTGATAAATGTTTATTCTCTTGTGTGCAAATGCATACTGAATGAAGTAATTTATTTTCATTCTCAGGATGCCATAAAGCAGAATAAATACTAAAAATAAACCAAAATTGAATGTTCTCTCATCTAATAAACATTTGTTTATATTTTACTCTTTCTTTTGTTCTGTTCATGCTACTGAATAGTAAGAAATGAATCAATTTTTGCCTGTTTAGAAAAAGCACGTACAAAAAACAATTAATTCTGAAAACAATTAACAATTAACTAGTTTACTTTGTAGTAAAAAAAGGAAGTATTCTGGATCCACTATGTCAAAGAGATATGAAAAACAATAATTTTAGGGAGAAAGCAAACGAAAGAAAACAAGGGAAGATTTTAAGTCTTTACAATATACTTTTGTTAAAAATGGAAATACTATCACTGTTAGCTGTTTCTATCATTTTCTAATTTTCACAGACCCTTGAAAATTGTGTTGTTACTTTTTGTGACCTTCTGACAAGCAAATTCAGTGGAAACCAGATTAACTTAACAACTATATTACTAATTTAACAGCTGCAGTGATTCACTCAACAACTCTGGCAAGAAAGATTTAAAAAATGTGGCAAAACTCAATTATTTTGTTTAGCAATGGGAATTTTGGGCTCAATTGTGGTTTGTAAGTCGAGGACTACCTGTACTCTGGACTGAAGCTATAAGTGATTTTATGGGGACATTTGATTTATACCTTGTATATCAAAAACTTTTTCTATGGAGGCACCTTACCAGAGATACCAAGAAATAGAAAAGCTGTTCATTTTGAAACCTTATGGGATGTGCTCTGTACATTTATTAACATAATCTGTCATGCCACAATATAGTCTACCAAATCATGAAGTTATCTCTCTCGAGCACTCCCAAGTAAAGCAAGCATGCATAAACATCATCCATATCAAAAGGAATATTTCATACCACTCTGAGTGAAATATTTATTTATTCTAAGAAAATCATTTCAAAGATAGATCAAGCTTTTTGAATCCTTGTGAAAGACTTATTTCCCACAACTACTGTGTGACTGGAAAGTCTTTAAATAAAAATATTATTCTTTCATACATTAGAAAACATAGTTTCTGAAATGAGTCAGAAAAGAGTTATGTGCCTCATACCAACTAATATATTGATCTGATTAGATTGGCAATTAGCCACTTTTTTAAAATGCTACAAGGATTCTATAAATAATATATTTTATTTAGACAAAGAAAAAATGGATATCAGTTGGTTAACTTTATGATAAAAAAGCAAAGGGATATTATTATGTAACTGCTGTTACTTTAAAAGATTACCTAAAAGAACTGGGATAACAAAGCAGCAACATTACCTGGGTTCAGAAGGGAGCAAAATTTGGTCAGGCAATTATTTTTACCCTCCATCACTCACCCAGCCACAAGCAGTTTTAGTACAAGAAATTAATTGCAAAGTGAGCATAGAATGTTCGCATCTGTCTGTGAACAAATATTATTATTCAGAGACTCTTAACTAAGAGCTGATGTGTTCTGATAAAATAGAATTGCCCAATTTTAATTCAAAACTATAAAACTTAGGATGTATCATGACATAATAGTTGTTCTAGATTTTATACCTGGTAATGATATTTTGTGTAAATCTGTGTTGCAATTGGAAGGTAGGCTTTGTAGGCACGTAGCATTTGTAAAAAAAAAAATGTTTTGTTTTCATCTTTCTTGTTCTATGTTTATTTATATTTGTGGCTTGCTGGGGCCACTATTTGTGTGTCGACATAGTTAGCCACCTGGAGCCTTCTGCAGCATATCCTGAAAGTAAACAAATAAAAGGTATTTGTGTGATAGGAAGTGGGTGTCTCTAGCAATATAATAAAAACATTTTCATCTGATTCGGTCAAATATGAAACAGGTGTTTTTATGCTTCCCATAGGAAGAATCTTTGAAGCAAATATCAAACCTCGAAGCAGCTCAAATGGAATTGGTATGCCTGTGAATCTTGAGTTGCAAAATCAACCTAAATCAAATTCTTTATACATGAAAACGTCAATTCAAAATCAAGATTGATTCACACAAACTTATAGTTCATCCTGTGTGACTTATTGAATTAAAAATCATGTTGGCTATTATATCCAACATATTTTCTTCAGTAAGCATAAATGTTTAAAAGAAATAAAGCAAGCACAAGTTTTATGGCTGTTAATTCTTGCTACATTGATAGTGCCTGAGCTAGCAAAGACCCATGTGCTGCCCATGTGCATAAAAGTTAAGTATCACATTAATTTTCATTATATATATATTATGAAGCTTTTAGATAATGTATAATATATGTCATATGAAAAACTTTATTTTTTATGTTGCTCAGCAAAGCCCTTGATAATTTGGCTAATTAAGCCAAATCTAATATTTTTGTCCCAAGTATGTATTTAAAAAAAATTCTGGGAAAGAGTAAATTTTCAACTACCTGGAACTGGTCAAATATTTTACAATTTAGATGTCCTTAAAGTGTGTTTTGCTATTAGGTAATTTTCTTATTTGCTTTTTTTAAATTACAAAAATTACTGAAAATTATAGCTCTCATACAATTGGAAAAAGTAATGGCCACAGTGGGTTTAGTTCAGTTTCATGTATAGTCCCCCCAACTCCCCGCTTTTTTGTTTTCTAAATTGTGGAGTTAAGATTCTGTAATTTAAACAATCCTAAGCTTTTTTCTCCTGCCGCACCGAATGTTTTCATGTGATTAAAGTTAAAACAAAACTATTTTTCCCTCTCTTTTTAGTAAAGTTTTATTCTATTTAGCTTGTGTGAGATTGATCTGCCTCTCAAGAGGGAGATGAAAGAAGGGCTGATTTCCATAGCCTTATTCGACAGTAATCACCAATTAAGGGGTTCAGGACTTCTGGAAGAGGAAGTTCTTCCAGGCTTTCACCTAGATCAGTGATGGCGAACCTATGGCACGTGTGCCACAGGTGGCACACGGAGCCATTTGTCAGGGCACGCGAGGCGCTGCCCTGTCAGCTGGCCAGCACGCATGTGCGCGCTGGCCAGCTGAGTTCACCATTTTTAAAAGCCATTTTTTCGCCCTCCCCAGGCTCCAGAGACTGGGGTGTCGCACATTGTATTATGGGTGCAGCACACCTACACACGACCCCCCTGCACTCCCCCCACTTGTGGCATTCGAGCCAAAAAAGGTTCGCCATCGCTGACCTAGATGTTAAGCCGTACAGGAATGTCAAACTCAAATTGTCACAGTGGCGTCACATGACGTATTGGGACTTTTTTCCCCTTCACTAAACCCGGCGTGGGTGTTGCCAGTGTGTAATGCATCCAGCCGGCAGGCCGGGAGTTTGACAGCCCTGCTGTACCACAACAAATTATGACCACCATGTATAAACGAATACACTATTATGTTTTCATATAATTCATTATATTTTTAGGACGTAATTAAAATTCTCTGCATAATTACTTGGAAGTAATTTCCACTGA
This sequence comes from Natrix helvetica, assembly GCF_964273705.1. Lineage (NCBI taxonomy): Eukaryota > Metazoa > Chordata > Lepidosauria > Squamata > Natricidae > Natrix > Natrix helvetica. The sequence continues at coordinate 109,237,264 of NC_138548.1, read as the reverse complement.
CATATCAGTTACAGGGTTTGTAAAAAGCACAAACTTTTCCTAAAAATTATTTAGCTACCTGTAGGGTAAACTTTATTTTTTACTTTAAAACTTTGCAAATAGATTATCATTTAGGCAGACCGCCGTCAAAGAGTAAATACTATCCAGCCTCTGCTGGATTACTTTCCTCATTCTTTTACAAACAATGGTAATGCTAACCTTGTTAGCCCCTCATTCAATTGTCTAATAAGGAGAGTGTACTCCCTACACAGAAGAAAACAAGGGCTCTTCCCAGTACGCACTAAATATAATGAAGCAGTGTTTTCAGAAATATGAGATCTTTTTTTGTTGTTTGTGTGTGAAAGAAAGAGTATGACAGAGAATTTGTCCTTATGTTACACTTATATCTCCCCTTTCATTCTTGGATCCGAAGCAATTTCCACTGGATTCCCAAATGTTCTCTTACTAAATCTCAGATCAGAATTAGAACTACTTAGTTTTCATGTAAGGATGCTAGAACCACATGCTTTCAATTAATGTATCAGATTGTCTTCCGATTAATGCCACATAATTTTATTTTTTAAAAATAAAATATTTATATGACATTCCTTTTTTGTAAGAATAGCATTCATTTCAATTCAGCAGCTGTTTATGCATATACAAAGAAAGTGCAGAAAAGTAAATAAATCAAAATACTTTTTTAAAAAAATGTTTTATTTGGAAGAAAAATGGGAAGAAATATTTTTGCCAAGTGGAAACGGTTGGCGTCAGAATGAAGCTGATTTATTTACATGTTTCTAAAATTATGAAGGAAAATCAAAAGAGAATAGCCTGTCTTTCTTTTCCTCCCTCACTCCCTCCTTCCCTCCTTCCTCCCTCCCTCCCTTTCTCCCTCCTTCTCTCCCTCCTTTTTGTATCTTCATAGTTCTAGTTTGTTTGATTAAAAAAATACAAAAATAAGGCTCCTATTAGAGTGGCATTCTGCATAGACTAAATTGTATTCAGATATATGAACCTAGTTCTAAGTGTGTTTTCGGACAGAGTTCACTTAGAAAATGTGTGATCTTACCCCTGGTTATTTTTGTTGGGTAGGGTTAGCTCACCATTCAGTCTTGCACGGTAGCAGCTTTCCAGCCTGTATACCTATATATGAGGCTGTCTTCTGCATTTGATTCAGAAGGAAGTTGGTCCATTCAGTGAGACTTTCTTCCAGTTATATGGGCCTAAAATTGCAGCAGTTTTCTGGTGTAACAGAAGTCCTTCGCAACCTTCTTCTGCAACTAAATCACTCGTTCCATTTTGCTTTCCCCGGGCAAAGTTTCAAAAGCCATTTGTTTCCCAAAGTGTTGCCTCTATTCACATATGAGATATGCTTCTCCCTTAAGAATGTTTCTTTGGCCAAAATGAAATGGAGCTGATGGTCCATGTTTGATATACTTGCTACTCCAGGTGTCTATTCCAAAAGTTGTCTATTAGTGCATAAATGCATACTTTTTCATATTTGATTGAACTGGTTATTGGAGCTGGCTGGTTCTGTGCTAAATGCCCAGTAATGGGATAAAGCTTCCATTCATAAGCAGAGAAGCTGGTGTTTGCCTTTTTGGGCAGAATCCACAAATCAGTCACCAGTAATTGCAAAGCAAATGCAGATGCATACATGTATGGGGAATGGAAATGGAGAAAGGATGTTGTGGTGAACATTTAAGTAAATTCTTTGAATTTGCATTTCATCAACAATAAATTAAAATCTCTAGTATCTGAAATAGGGTAGAGGTGAAATGAAAAAGTAGTGGCAGTCTCGTTTCCAAAATAACCATAGATAAAAGGTAAATATTTCACCTGTCCAGTCATTTCTGACTCCAAGGGGTGGTGCTCATCTCCATTTCTTAGCCAAGGGAGCCAGCATTGTCCAAAGATGTTTCAGTAGTCATGTGGCCAGCATGACTATACGCCGAGACTAGGTGTGGGATTCTATCGGTTCGTATTGGTTCAGGTGAACAAGTAGCTCCGACGATCAGCTGAGAGAGAACCAGTTCATCCCGATGATCAGATAGGCCCACCCGCCCGCCCGCACTATTTTACTATCTTTATCTTTTCAACTGATACGTGCAGCAGAGAAGATTCTGATTCTGCCACGCGAATCAGCTGTGTTATTCCTCTGAAGAAACCCGTAAGTGAAGATTTCTTCAAACTACACACACATGCACAGCGCACATCAGGCATGGGCACTCCTACACCGAAATAGTTGTTAAACCCGGAGCATCCCACGACTGGCATGTGGAACACTGTTACCTTCCCACTGAAGTGGTATCTATTTATCTACTTTCATTTGCATGCTTTCAAACTGCTAGATTGGCAGGAGTGGGGACAAGTCATAAGAGCTCACACCATTGCTTAGCACTCAGGTCTTGAACCCAAGCTAATAAGTCCAGTGTCCTTAACCGCTGAGCTATCATGCCCCTCTTACCCATATATACCCCCTTGTAATGTAGCATTATTAGAAAAAAAATGAGAGCAGTTTGCTTTTGGAGTTACTTTTGGATTTACCTTTTTCTTAAAAGAAAATAATAAGATCCATATATCATCTATTGCCCTTTAAAATGATAGAAACATTCATGCTAAAAATGTGGAGCTCCATTCATGTTAGGACTGCTATGAGAAATTTAGCTATTTCAGAATTCTTCCTCAAAATAGAGTTGTCAGAATTCTGCAATCCCACAAAAAATATGATGAACATCTGAAAATGCTAATGTACACATGTGTATAAATGCCCAAATAATACATTTTTGTTACATCAGATGTTGGTGAAACATTTTAGGCTTACAAAGACAAAGTTCTTCAAGTCAAACTGAACTCTTTCTAACTAGAAGGATGAACAACTAATCATGTAAATTCAGTTTTCCTCAGCTCATCTGAAAATTAAGAGTCCAATTGTAAACATTTGATAAATGTTAAGTGATGATGGAGAAATATTGTTTGCTAAATTAGCCTCTCCTTTTTCTTGCCAAAGCAAATAGTGGTTTACAAATGAAAATACCGAGAAGTCACTTCAATGGGCCTATGCAGCCTCCTTTGTTCAATTAATGAACATAGTCTTACAGTGTCTTTGTTGGGATAATTAAATCACTAGTTCTCCTGTCAATCATCTATTTATGTCTTCTTAATAAAATCATGGACTACAATAGTAAATATAAATCCATTTCCTGGAGCATAGCTTCATGCAGTGTTGGCTCTCTGCCATTGGAACAGTAACAATAGTGGCAGTAAAAGCCAGGCTAACTACCTACAAAAAATTGTGTAGCAATAGCACTTAGACTTATATAGCACTTCATAGTGCTTTACAGCCCTCTCTAAGCAATTTACAGAGTCAGCATATTGCCCCTAACAATCTGGCTCCTCATTTTACCCACCTTGGAAGGATGGAAGGCTGAGTCAACCTTGAGCCAGTGAGGATTGAACTGCTGGCAGTCAACAGAGTTAGCCTGCAATACTGCATTCTAACCACTGCACCACCATGGCTCCTTATTCTAACCAATGTGCCACCACTTGGCAAAGATATTTGCCAAGTGACAAACTACAAGGGATATATTATCTCTGCTAAAAGTAGTAAAGAGCTCCTATTATTTATTAATTGTTATAATTTTGCCTGCTTTTCTTGATTTGCTTCCTTTCTGCTTCATTCAAAAATTCCACATAAGGATCTATTCTTGCATGCATGCATTTCCTTTGATGACTATACATGAGGGCTACTTCCATTTTGAAGGAATGTCCCATGTATTAAAACTGCTGCCTCTTCTTTTCTATACAAGTAGCTCATGAGGCACCGTAAACATACATGTATGAAATTCACAAAACTATTCATAGCGGTCACTATTTATAGCTTGTAACATCATTGAACAGCCAAGATGAAATTGGATCCCCTTCACTCTTAGCTAAAAACACTTTTCTTTTTGCATGTCCTGGAAAAAAGCCAATTTACTAGTTCCATTAACTTAATAAGGTTTGACAGCCTACACAACTTTTCTCATAATCTTTCTAGGGGTTTAAATGGGATGCTGTAAAATCATTTGGGCAGCTTCTAAATTCATTCTGTTCCTACAGAAACCAATTTCTGAACTTTGTAGCAAAATAAAGATGACTTACAGGGATTTTCTTCTTTCTTTCTATTTTTCTGATATAAATACTACATTTGCATATTTGTTATTTAATATGAAAATATATTTGACGTAAATTTCTGTATTACATTTAATATGTGCTTTTGAGAGATGAATTCAACATGAATTCTTGAAGAAATAATTATATGTTGATTGTAAATAATTATATGCATGAAAATTGTGAAAAAGTATATACAATGTCAAAGTAATTATTTACACAAGGTAAATTCTTTCTGATTTATAATACATTTTAATGCTTAGTGCCTGCTGGAACTTTGTTGTGCTATTAAAACCCACAACCAGGCGTGACATTTCAACAAAGTTCTCTCACTTAGGATAGTCTTGCAGAGAGTAATTTGCAGCCATGAGGTAGATTTTTTTACATGTTTCTTGATTCCTTCATTTCAAAATAATTGTTTTTTGAAATATTACAAATTCTAGTAAAGATATTAATTTTGGGTGTGCTTAACAGTTTCACGATTTTTGCATTAAACAAAAAAGGCCGGGGTCTACAGCAGGGGTCACCAAACTTGGCAACTTTAAGACTTGTGGACTTCAACTTCCAGAATTCTCCTGGCCAAGGAATTCTGAGAGTTGAAGTCCACACGTTGCCAAGTTTGAAGACCCCTGAGCTACAGAAATAGGTTAGCACAAAAAAAAAAAAAAATCAGGGGGCAATTTATACAAGACTGGCAGATGTGGTCATGGATGTCTTTAAGTTATAGGGTGCCAACAAAGCTTATTCTGAAACATTGACTTATATCCTTACATAAATTAGTAATTGTCACTTGAAACAATTTTAAATGTTTAGCATAATCTGGGTAACAATGGGTTTTTATCAATATGGCTGATCATCAGCTTTTATCCATCAGACTACCAGCTTTTAGCATAGCTAGTGGTTAGAAATAATGGGAGCTGTAGTTCAATTACATCTTCAGAATCACATATTTCCCACTGTTGCATTAATAACAGTAATTCTTCTATATACATCAGGCAGATGTGATTTATTAGGTTTAATTCTTTCTTTTAAACATTAAGCAAGCCGTCAGGTAATGGAATTGAGACAGAGTCAAATATCAGTCCCAGAGTCAGCTAAATCCATACTGACAGCTCAATACATCAAAAGTATTTCAGGGCAGTGTAGCAATTTTAAAAATACCAAGAATTCAGTCTTAGAGTAGTCTACAGTGCAAGGATCCACACAGTCAATTACCCGAGTACTGAAAATGAATAAGCTCACTAGGGTTTGGGTCTACTCTGGAGCAATACTGAAGCCTGAACTTCGAACAACTACTTGCAAGCATACAATTCCAGGCCTCTCAGACTATATAGCAATAGCACTTAGACTTATATACAGCTTCAATCAGCTTAAAGAGTCAGCATATTGTCCCTAACAATTACCGGTAGTATGCGGTGTCACATAGACCATAAGTGGTGAACCGGGGTCAATGGTGGGTTTCAAAAATTTTTAGAACTTCTTCTGTAGGTGTGGCCTGCTTTGTGGGAGTGGCTTGCCAGCCATGTGACCAGGTGGGAGTAGCTTGGCAGTCATGTGACTGGTTGGGCATGGCCAACTTGTAAAATGTGGTGAAACTCACTTAAAAACGCTCTTGCTTAACAACCAAAATGTTAACTCAGAAACTCTGGCATTTGAAGCATGCAAGTCTTAAAACTGTCAAGTTACAAGACCCTTGCACCCCTAAACCTTTAGAAAAAAAACCCCAGGGGTGTTCAAACTTGACAACTTTAAGACTTGTGGACTTCAACTGCCAGAATTCCTCCTTTCGCTCTTCATCTTGATGATGTGCGGACAGGCGGGAAGAGGGAGCTGGAACTGTAGATTTGTGGAACCTCTTCTATAGAAGAGGTTAGAACTGGCAGGAAGTCACCCCTGACCGGGGTGCATGTGCATGCACATGCAGCTTGACTGCAAGTGGAGCTTGTGTGCATGCACAGGGGCACCACCCCACTGTTTCTGCTAATTGAGCTGCGTGAGAGAGAATTGAGCTGTGCACGTGTCTGTACACCGGCCCCACCTCTGTCACAGCTCAGTTCCAAATAGGCTACAGCACAGTAGTGGGCCACAGCCCAGGGGTTAGGGTTCCCTGGTATATTATGCTATATACATACTATATTGTAGTCCCACAATAAACAAACACTTAGGAGCCTAGGCCAAGGGGGGTATTTTACCTTGGTGAGCTATCACTGTAAACATTGAAGCTCCATGAAGCTACTCGGCTCCAGGGGATTGAAATGTCTTCTGGAAATATTGGAGTGTGTTTGTGTATATATGAGAGGGTAGGACACATTGAAGCTCCATGAAGCTACTCGGCTCCAGGGGATTGAAATATCTTCTGGAAATATTGGAGTGTGTTTGTGTATATATGAGAGGGTAGGACAAGGTATGCAATCCCATTAAGTGAATGTAATTCCGCTTTGACTGATGCTGGATGGAATACTTTGTTAATGCAAACACTAAATATGAGATTTGTTGTAAGATGAAGATAAGAACTAACATATTTAAACAAGTTTCCTTAAAAAAACAATTTATAAATACTTATAACTTCAGTTTACAAATATTGAAATATCAAAATATGACAACTTGGATATTATAATTTTATTGCACCAATGTAATTCACAGTCTCAAAATTTTGTTTCAAGTTAAGAAGATGCTAGTTATTACTCTATAGGACCCTAAAGGACAATTCTTCCAATGCAGAATGGTTCTTTTTCTCTTTGCACACCCTCATCCAACAACTTTGAGTGACAGCCTAGAAATGTGCCTACTTTCTGGTTGCCCCCTCCAAGGACAAATATGGTCAGGATTTATTACTACCCTTTTAGCTACAGACAACCCCTTTTTGTTTTCCCAGCCTATTTAATAACAACTGTCTTGCTGGTACAGATCCTTTTTTATTTTATTTCTGATGCTTCCTTTTTTGCTGTATGGTGGTTGATTTAATTGTTTGTTTAACTTACTGTTTTTTACATATGTATTTTTAGTTGCTTTGGGAATTCAATTTATACAGCTGCCTTAAGTTTACATTTTTCAGACACTCGTTTTGAAATATTTTGTATGCCACCCTGGAAAAAGCTTGTTTTGAAGGGCAGTGTGTAAGTTCTTGAAAAAGTAAAATAAATAAAATCTGTGTTTACATTTATTTGGACTAGAATTTATTTTTGTCCTTCAAAATATATTAAGTGTATCTGATAAATAAAATAATAGAATGTTTGAGTAATTGGCTCTAACAGGCTGATTAAAAGCAGAATAAAATGGCACAGATTTTATACTGGGAGAAAAGAAAAAGATACATTCAGAATCAACAAAGCAACTAATCCTCTTCAGAAGATCATTTTATGCTAAACATCCCCAGCCACATCACCAAAGCTTCATACTTTACATGTGGGCAGGCTAATGTTAGAGAAGATGTTCATTTACTTTTACAGGGGTTTGGTGCATAATGGAATTTGTTTGGACATTCCTGTGGAAATAGATCCTGAAACACCTCTGTTTCATGAAGAAGAGTGTAACCTACATAAATTAGGTAAACCCAGAGAGTGAGATCACCCACATACCATTTAATTCAGATAAGTAACTGGAAGTTCCCTACTTTCAGAAGAGACATAATGATCACCCAGCCTGAAGTATGAGCTCATTCTGTGAAGGGGGAGCCACTCAGTGAGGTCTTTTCGATACTGGAATTATTTTTGTTTTTTATGATTATGTTGTGTGTTCTTTTTTTAAAAAAAACTTTCATTGTGCTTTACTTAAGAATTATTTTAAATTGGTAAGATATTCTGAAAGCCCCATTAATATTTTAATAAATTAAATAAAATAAGACCAATAAACAACATGATTCAGTGAATTCCACTAAAGTCGGCGGGGCTTATTTCTGAAAAAAAGGCATAATGTAAAAAATATAAAGACATCTCCAGTTTTAGACTCAGGATAAAAAATTTTTTTAAAGACATCTTTTCATTAGGTTTATTTTAACTGTACATATTTACATTATGAATAAAGTCAAAAAGTATATATCCTGACTTGAATAAGTATATATACGGAAATAACATTACCTCCCATTATTCTAAACAATCTGAGGCAAAAATAACATAATTAACATAATACAAGCAATCACATTTTATTTATTCATAATTTGTTACTTCATTTTACTTTTGCATTACTATATCTAGACTAATTTTTATCTTATAATAAAGCTTGGCTAGAAAAGTGTCTCAGTATTTTAATATGAAAATTGTTGCTTTGTTTGTTTACATATAAATCTTGCATAAGTAAGGAGAAAAAACACTAATAAGTAATGGAAAAAAAATAAATCAAAAGAGGAAAATATTATCTGTGTTAAAATCATTTGCAAGTGTTTCCTCCACATAGTTAATACAATTTGTTTTCTCTTTGCCCAGAAACACTATAGTGCTCTTGGGAGAAAGATTATGTCCAACCTGCACTGTAAAACCTTTTGCTGGCAAGATTATACTATTTATATGCCAAGACTACATTTTTCAGTCTCATATAACCATTCATTACTTCAGATTTTGAAAGAAAACAGAGCTATACTGTGTATATAATCAAGATTGATTTTTAAAAACTGGGTGTAGGGATCCCTGAATTTAGACACATTGGTTATCTTGAGAATACAGGTTCTAGTTATGGGTTGTACATACTGAAATATCCTTGTATAAAATGGCATATTGTGACCCTTGGATTTATGCTACTCAGTTTCATCTTTGACTATGAAAGTGTGTATGAGAGAGAGGGGGGGGGCAGATAGACAGAAAGAGAGTATAATCTTATTGTAATAATAACCAAAAACTGTTGTAACAAGAAGCTTCTCTTTACGCGATAAAATCATGTAGCCATTTATCAAATGGCTCCCCTCTCTCCATTAACCTGGCTTGTCAGAAGCCAGTTGCGAAAGTTGCAAGTGGTGATCACATGACCTTGGGACATGCCACCATCAAAATGCATCAGAATTTTGATCATGTGACCATGGGGCTGCTGCAATGGTTATAAGTGCAAAGACCAGTCATAAATCACTTTATCCAGTGTAACTTTTAACAATTGCTAAATGGCTTGTTGTAAGCCAAGGATGTTCTATGTAAGTCTGTATATTCTATGAGGAATAAGCACCTCTGCTTGTAGAAGTCCTGGTTTTTCACCTACCTGCTGCTCACAAAAACTCCTCAGAAGAGTTCCCTAATATTCTAAAGCCCCTTTCAGACATTATGGTTTTTGTGTTATTCAGTGTAATAAATCAATTCATGCAATAGAATCTGAGGAATTATGGCAGGAGACCCAACCCAAATAAGACCATCCACTGGAATTTATCCTGCTGCTGAGGCAGATTCTCCCTTTCCCCGTAACTCCTATGCAGCCATTAAATCTATTCTAGTATGTTGGGAGTCTCCTTCACAGTAGATTTCCTTCAATAAGCCATCTTCCATTAGTCCCTTTATCTTCCTCTACTCCAGAGGTGGGTTGCCAATTTCTTTATTACCGGTTGGGGGCGCGCAACACTTCTGTGCATGTTCAGAAGCATCCGCGCTGGTGGGCAGAGCTTCCCGCCGTTGCTAATACCGATTCAGCCAATCCGGGCTGAACCAGCAGCAAAACACCTCTGCTCTACTCCCATAGTAGAGGAAATAGGAAGCCAATGAAGAGGGATCTTCATTGGTTCCTATTTAAGCCAGAATCCAATTTAAGCTGCTAGCTCTTAATGGTCATAACCTCCCTGGTACCTGTCTCCCCTTCTTTTCACCTACTATCCTGTTTATTGTTTACCTTCTTGTGAGTACGGCCTTCTTTCAGTTTCTTGCAGCAGGATTATAGTCTCCAAGTCTAGGTCTTGAGGGACCTGTCCCGACGATTGGGAATTATATCTTTTTCCATTAATCTTTGTGGAAATATGATGGTCCTTTAAAAAGGGGATTAAAGATCTTTTTATTTGATTACTGGATAGCATAGGATCATGTTCTTCACTCTACTTTTATTTAGTTGACAATTCCAATTTAGCAGTTGTTTTAAATTATTCTACATTAAGTCTTGTTCTAAGCATTATTTTTAATTGTACTGTTGCATTATTTATTTTAGTGTTAATATTTGTTTGCTGGCTTCTGAGTTAATTTTATTTCATCAATTTGTAATTATTGTGGGTTTCTTGTTTAGTTTCATTCCACAGTTTAGAAAGAAATTGTTGTTGTTGTTGTTGTTTGAAGAGGTCAAAAAACACAACTTGAGGTGAAGGCAGTCGGTAGAACTGATTGTATGAAGGATCAAGGTCAGATTCCAGACTTCAAGTTTGTGTTTAGCAGTAATTATCAGTTACATAATGAAATGTTCTATAAGTCATTTCAGATAGATAGATTTTCTGCAATCCCTTCATTAACAAAGTTTTGATCCATAAACAAATCTGCCCATTTTAAATGTCCCCTCCTTATCTCATTCAAGGCAAGACTAGATAAATCTGATTCACGTAACCAAAAGTGATGTAAGTATATAGAAATGTCATATAAAAACATCTTCCTTGATTTAGATCAGAAACAGAATAACAGAGTTGGAAGGTAACTTGGAGGTCTTCTAGTCCCACCCCCTGCTTAGGCAGAAAATCCTACACCATTTCAGACAAATGGTTATCCAATATCTTCTTTAAAACGTCCAGTGTTGGAGCATTCACAACTTCTGGAGGCAAGTTGTTCCACTGGTTAATTGTTCTAACTGTCAGGAAATTTCTCCTTAGTCCTAGGTTGCTTCTCTCCTTGATTAGTTCCCACCCATTACTTCTTGTCCTGCCCTCAGGTGCTTTGGAGAATAGCTTGACTCCCTCTTCTTTGTGGCAGCTCCTGAGATATTGGAACACTGCCATCATGTCACCCCTTGTCCTTTTTTTCATAAGACTAGACATACCCAATTCCTGCAACCGTTCTTCATATGTTTTAGCTTCCAGTCCCCTAATCATGTTTGTTGCTCTCTTTCTAGAGTCTCCACATCTGATCAGATCAGCTGGTCGTCAGTTATCAAAAACAGGTTGCAAGCACTAGCACAATACAAAATTATTGGGTCATGGTTGAGAATACAAGCATGTCATGATTTCATGATTTTTTTTAAGCAATGATTATATCATAATTTTAGGATGGCACAAACATTTTCCTAACTGCAAACATGTACGGCTGTCATCGCTCTTTCTCCCTCGAGAAGAAATCTCTAGCAGAGCTGGACTGATGTGGAAGAGAGAATGATGGGCATGATTTTTTCCCCTACTTGCACTTCCCCTGTTCCAGCAATACCCCTCGCATCTCCCTTGTCTTACAAGTTTGCCTCCCTGAAGGGCTATTGGGTTCCAGTTGCATGCATTTGCATGCCTTGTATAATTTGCCATAAAGTTTTTTTTTAATAAAGAAAACCATGCATATCCCTTGTATCTTTCAATACATCATGTTAAAGGAGGCCCAACTGAAAAAAACCAAGATAAAAATGCAGGATAATAGAATGGGAGCCTTCAAGACAATAAACAAACTGTCTTTGGATGATCCATAGTGCTAGAGGAATTATCTCTAATGTGTTGGCATTAGTTCTCCAGTTGCCTGATAAAGATTACGTTGAGAAAGCTTTCTGCTATTAAAAGCCTTCTTCCCCCCTCCTTCACTGAAATATAGCCTGACATTCAAAACCAGAGGCCTGCTTTTACCAGGTATTTCTTTATAAAAGAGATCCTAATCTCAATAAGATAAACTGCTTAAATAAAACTTGGTGAAAGAACAGGCTGAATAGCAGATTATGCGCTAACTATTTTTAAAAAGTCTGCTTTTCAACAATTCTGTATCCTCAAGGAAGCTGTTGTTTTAGTCGTTATCCGAGCATGCATTGGCTTGTTTGGGTTAATGTTTTAAATATTAATTAGTAATGTATTGAGAAAAGTTGCTTTAATTTTTGTTTATGTTTATAGATAAAAATTAGCAAGGAATCAGTAAATAGAACTTCTTCATCCTTCTAATCCTTTTTCTCCCTCTATATTTTATATACTACTTTAAATTCTAGGCATTACATCTTAGCCGTCTCAAATCTGCCGTGCATTGCATAAGGAATCCAGGTGGCATAGATCAACTCCATTCACTCAAGGATGAATAAACCCATATAAACCACGGGTGTCAAACTTGCAGCGTCACTTTGCCATCTTGTGACATTTCATGATGTCTTTTCCTTTTATGGAGCTGGGGCAGGCATGGCCTGCCCATTGCACGTCCGGCCCAAGGGCCACCAGTTTGACACCCCTGATATAAACACACACAGACACACACCACACACACACACCACACACACACACACACACAGATTATTTATATATATATATATAAAATGTGCCATTTTAAAGAGAAGGAGAAACAAAAACTACTTTTAACCTCCTATTTTATGTTTCTGTGTGTCTGCTTGATTCAAGAAAATACTATATTTTTCAGACCATAAGATGCAACGGAGTATAAGACGCACCAAGATTTTGAAGAGGTACATTTTTAAAAAAAAAGGTTTTGCCTTCCCCAGCCCCCAGGCCTCCCAAACCCTCTGCATTTTTTTGTGAAAAGGGGGCATGCAGAGAGTTTGAGAAGCCTGCAAAGTGCTCCTGGGGCCAGGTAGGGCAAAAAAAAAAAAAAAAAACCAGCCTGTGATATGTGGGGCAGGGTTTCAGGAGGCCAAAAATAATGTACCCATTATTTGGGTGCATCTTCGTTATTCATTAAAATGCACCCAGATTTCCCCCTTCTTTTGGGGAGGGGGGGAAGGCTCGTGTTATACTCCAAAAAATACGGTAATCTGCTGTATAGCTCTTCCAGCAGTAAGCTCTATGCTATCAAATTGTTCCTTTTAAACTAAAGATGTCTGTTGGTTCGACTTACAATCGTTCATTTAGGGACCATTCAAAGTTACAACAGTACTGAAAAAAGTGAGTTATGACTATTTTTCACCCTTATGACCATTGTGGCATCCCCATGGTCACATGATCAAACTTCATGCGCTTGGCAACTGACTCATATTTGTGTCAGTTGCATGTGATCATCTTTTGCAGTCTTCTAAAAGGCAAACTCAGTGGGAAAGCTAGATTCACTTAACAACCGTATTATTAACTTAACAACCACAGCGATTCACTTAACAAATGTGGCAAGAAAGGACATGAAATGGGGCAAAACTCACTTAATGGCTGCTTTGTTTTAACAACATAAATTTTGGGCTCACTTGTCATAAATCAATATTACCCGTATTAAATAATCTGAGGTAGGGAGACAAAATTAATATTTAATTTTATGGAACTTTTTCTAAACATTTTGCTAAAATTAGACTCAAATTATTTATATTATAATGCCTTATAACAGAGGTGTCAAACTCAAGGCCCATGGGCCAGATGCGTCCTGTGGGGTGCTTATATCTGGCCCGCAGATCGCTCTGGAAACAGCGAAGGATTGGCCTGCAATGCCTCTGCCTGTGAAAATGGAGTTCGGGAGGGTTGCACGCAGCCTTCCTGAGCTCTGTTTTCATGGCAGAGTGTTGCAGGCAGCCGTCACAGCTGAAATTGGAGCTCGGGAGCCTGTTTTCTCTGGCAGAGCACTCGGGCCACCACAGGTGCCCCCACCTTTAGTGGAGTCGAGCTGGCCACACTCGCCCTGGCCTTGCCCATCTCGTCCCCGCAAGGTGAAACACAATCTTGATGCGGCCCTCAATGAAATCGAGTTTGATACCCCTGCCTTATAAGTTCATTTTAGCGTTAAGGTTATGAACAAGTCAAGACACTCAATAGCCTTCAGTAATTGATCCTGCTACTGATTTACTATATATATTTTCCTAACATTCATGAAATGTTGTAACATTTAAAACTACTTCAATTTCTGTTGTTGGATTTCTTAATGTAAACTAAAGTATATTTAATTTGAAATAAATTAGTATAGTTTGAATTGAGGTATTAAAAAAATTAAAATTTGCATGGTATGAAAGTTAACAGCATAGCAAAACATTTCAAAGAATCCTACAATTAAAGTGTTTTTATTCAAGTCAGATCAGTATTTCAAAGTTTTTCCTATAGATTATCTTTATTTATACAAATTTCTTTCTGGGTAAGAATATTGAATACATATGTTTAAAGTTGGGGTTTTCTGCCTAAGTCTAATTTGTTTTTCTGCTTCATATATTGAGTTTTTAAAATTCTGGATTTTTTTAAAAAAATGTTTCAGCAAGTAAAAACAGTATAGCATTACTTTATTTAGAAAATATAATTAGCTTTATTCATTACTGAAGTGGCATGGTTAAAGTAACATATTCACTTTAAATAGATCTAACTTGCAAATAATTGTGAAAAGTATTTACATTTTTATTGATAATTACAGTATTCAGCTTTAGAATATTTCCCATAAGCCAAACGTAACTAAACAAATCCAATAATTTCTTGCTGAAAATTAGGTGCTTTCGGTGAATATTAAATAAAACTGAAATATTTTCCTCTTTAAAAATGCCTTTGTTTCTGAATGACAAAATATATGCTGACATGCATAAATGCAGATCTATATACAAGCACAAAAGGAAAAGAAAGCAAATTAATTCAAAATTATTTAATAAAAATGTAAATGCAAAGAATATGATCTACAAAATTAACACATTCCATCCAGATAATAATTAAGATCATTCAGAATAGGAAATTCAAACTTTAAGCGAAGTATAAACTTCACATTTAGAATGTTCTACCTTTAAATTTGGTGTGACAAATTTATTTTATGCAGCAGGAATATAAAGTATATGGAACTGATAGCTTTGTAAGAATTTTTGAAAACTTTTTGATGCAATGAATTATTTATGAATATATGTATTATATATGTGCATATATATACACATATATATAGAGAGAGAGACATACATAGACATTCACACGCACATGCACACAAGTATGTATGGGAAATATTAAAATAATAAATAAACATGATACTTTTCTAAACTATATTTCCATTGTTTCTAACTATTAAATTGATTTTGCCTGGGGCTCGTTATTCAAATGCATAAGCAAACAGCTTGCATGCATGCTGTTTGTTTAGTTGAAAAAAATGCTAGTTTTTGCATCCAGAGAGTTAAACATTGACTTATGAGTATAAACAAGTAGGGTATCTTCTCTGTAGTTGTTATGCCTGTGCTTGCATTAAAATCCATGTGGATTGAGAAAACACTTTGAAATAAATTATTTTGTGAGACGTTATTCACTTGGACACTCACATTAGTTGAGCCCCGACTAATGTTTAGGTGAAGTTCCTCCATTAACAAAAAACCAAATAGTCATAATAGTGAAAAGATTAGACTACTTAGAGTTTCAAGGATTCAGTAGTGGACATCTGAGGACTAGGAAGTATGATAAATGAATAGATATGGGAAAAGCATTTGTAATAGACAAAGTCAATGGACAATTCTGGAGCAGTAGTTAAAGCTCGGCCAGTAGAGAAGGAAAAGAAGGGTCGGTCTAAGTAACATTGAACCGGATTCATTCAACTCATTTGAATGTTAATAAACTTAAGCCATGGTAACGCAGTAGTTATGATGCAGTATTGCAGGCTAATTCTGCTCATATTGCTAGGAGTTTGATTCCCTCAATCCTGACGGGCTCAAGGTTGAATTCTTCCATCCTTCTGAAGTTGGTAAAATTAGGACCCAGATTGTTGGGGGGAGGGTGTCAATATGCTGTGTCTGTAAACCATTTAGAGAAGGCTGTAAAGCACTGTGAAGCGGTATATAAGTCTAAGTGCTATTTCTATTGCTATCCTTACTCAGTAACAAAAATGAGAACATTTGCACAGGTTGCTACTGAAATTTGGTCTCTTTAATAGGTAGGTGCCTCTTTCTTGTCTTTCATCAGTATTAAATTGACTTTAGTGAAGCAAAGATTATTACTTTGAATGAATAGAACAGTCTTCCTTGACACACATCCAGCCAAGTGCATATTAGAGGCCCGTGCAAAGACAGTTCCCTTTTGTTAGAACAGGTATGATAGGGATTTTTAAAAATAATAATATGATTCCATACTTGGTACCAAACAATAATTCATTTGAGGACTGAAGCAAATTGGCATGTGCCACAAAATGGAGATGTCCCTATTGAACCAATATTTTAAATTAATTGTTCTAGTAATCCAACTGGGATTAGTGGTAATGGCATATTCTCAAAGTATACTTTCTTGTCCATTTGGTACTGTGCTGATATGTTATTTCTTGTAATGGCTGGTTTTATATTCTTAGCTTTGTGGAGAATTGTGATTCCAGTGAAATCAATGTGCCCTTTTCTTTAGAGCTTTCAGATACTTGGCTAATGCATCATGGAAAGAATATTAGCTTTGGCTGAACCCCAGGCCTTCGCCTCAACCAACAGTCATCTAAAATCCATGCACTTTCAGTGTAAACCGATGGTGACTTGAAAAGGAGTAGGGAAGATTAAGTGGGACAGGACGCTATGTTTTTTTTATGGCTTAATATTGTGAAAGATATTCAGTTGTACCATAAATAATAAATAATTTGTACATGGTTTTTAGTTTTGCCTTCGTGACCCTTCTTTTTTTCTTTACAGTTTGAAAGAACATCACCGTTCTGCCATCAAAGTGATACGCCGTATGCAGTATTTTGTGGCAAAGAAAAAATTTCAGGTGAATTGTTGACAAAGTACTTTTTTTTTTTAATGAATCCCCCTTTTTCTCTTTTTTTTCTGTTCTTGCTTCTTTTCGGTCTTAAACAAGGAAAGAACAGGGAAATCCATTTTAATATCGTTGAGCTACTCCTTCTCTTCTCCCTGTTCTTCAATAGGGTGACTGCTTATCAGCAAGTTAGTCAACTGTGGCTGCAGTGAGAACAGGCTAAGTTTCTGAAATGCAACCTGAATTAAAATGTTATTTTCTACTAATGGACTTGACCTTTCCCCTTTTGTTATCTCTGTCTCCTTCCAATGCAAACATTCTCATGTGTCTTCATTAATTCTGAGCTGCCTCTGGCTGATTTAATGGACCTAGAGATTAGAACTCTACCTTAACCTTGTTTCTATCTCACATTAATTGAGATTTTGATACAAAGCCTAGAACCAAATTAACATTTCTTGGGATTATAGGCATATTGTCCTGCATTTTTCATAATATTGTTTATCTTGGAATGTAATAGCATAGACAGAACTGTATTTATTGCAAGCAAACAAGCAAAGAATGAGTAAATGATCTTATTCTAGCATGATTCAGCAAGTGAGGAAATAATAATGGTTGAATTGAAATACTAGTTTAACAAAAGGGTCTATTGTGTAGAAGTTATTAGAACATAATTACTATTGCGTTTAATTTTTTCTCCCCCCCCTTTGCCAATCTAGAAAGAGACAATTGCACTGAGAAGTAATAGAAATTTTACTCAGCCTTTCTGTCTAGATTCTAAAATTCAGCAAATGTTTTCTATAAACTTTTAACACATATTTCCAACCAAAAGGTCTGAAAACATTGCTTTTCAAAAAAAAAAGTTATACATTCACAGGAAGTATAATTCTGTATTTGATTATTTCCTAATGCTCCTAGGGACTCCGAGCAACCACAAATTGTGGCTAGAGAAAAGTTTTCAACAAAAAGTGTAGGAGGCCTTAGTCTGATGATTTTATAAATACTTATTAAAAATGTATGCTTTTTAATAATTAAGCAGAAGTAGGCACTCCATTTTACAAGGCTGTCCCTGAAGCCACACAAATCCTCAGAGACCACATTTGATAATTTACAGAAATTTCAGCTATATTCCTCTCCCAACAACAGGGAAGTTAGGGACTATGGAGATTCTCAGTCATCATGGTTGTCCCAAAGGTGCTTTTTCAAGAAGCTTAGGCTTTTGTTTTTGAAATTACGAAGCAGATTTTAATCAAGATAATGGTAAATAGAAAAAACTGGATATCATCATTGATTGGAAAGAGCATAGAGAGAAGAAAACGCAACAATTTGCATAGCCATTCATCTCTCTACAATTGCAGCCTTAGAGCATGCTTCAGTTTACTGGGGAAGGAAATGAATGGTATTATCAGGACCAGTAAAATAATTTATTTCCTTCTATAGTATCTGGCTTTATCAAAGATACTGTAGAAGAGCCATACCGCCAGTTCTATTACAAGATCAATGTCATCAAGTTCTTTCTTACACAAACTCCAAACATAATTTTGTTTTATTGATTTAATTGAGCAAAATAGAATTTATGTTGGAATATTACAGGTTTCTTCACATCTTTTTCCATCTTTCTAATTAAAATTCAGCTGACCTGTTTGCAGTCACGGTCTTTTATCATGTAAAGCTGTGTAATCAGTACAACTAAGAAAGAGAATTTGGAACTGGTAAAAAATATATCAAAATATCTCTTTTCTAATGACTACCAGAAAATTGTTTTCCATATCTGATCCACAGAATGAGACCTATCTGTAATCAGAAATAGTGACTTAAGTGTTCAAGGAGCAGTAGAATTCCAAAGAATCAAATTATAACTATAAATATCTTCCTATTGTGCTATTTCTTTTTGGGATAAACAATGATATGCAAAACACACAATATAAAGTAATACAATAATAAAAGGCAGGAGGTATGGAAAAATAAAATTAACTAAAACCAGTTTATATCAACACTATTTACTATACTGCTCCATCCTTAGATATCCACTAAATCTTAATTAATGTATATATTGTGTTTTGTTCTTTGGATTTCTTGTCTTTCTCTTGTTAATGAACTCATGAATTCTGTCCAACCATACCTTTCTTCCTTTTTCCTCTAAAATCTTCATATTTGTTTCTGTGTTCAGTCCATTTTTAATGGACTGCTTTCTCTCCATTTAAGCATCTCTCCTGTTTTCCCCCACTACATTAGCTTTTCTACATTTATACATATTCCTATACATTCATTTTTTTACCACTTGTTTCAATAAACATTCTTTACCACAGACAACATACTGCCTTCTATCTTTTTATTGGTACTTGTACATCTTATAACTTCTCTGTTTTTCTATGCTTAGTAAAAATTCTATCAAAGTGCAAAATAACATCTGCTTGCTTCAATTTGTTGCTGTTTATATATATAGCTTTCAACCATTCACTCAATTCCCTATCAAAACAATTTCCTTAGTCATTGATTCATTCATGTTTAAATGCCCTGCTGCCTTGTTATATCAGTCTATCTAGAAAACTTTCAGTTTCTTAACAAACAATACAACACTGTCTGCATAAAAAGTCCACTTGCCTTCATATCCCCAATTAGCATACCTCATAACAAGCTTTCCTTATTCATCTATATATAAATGCATTAAGGAGCTCATGGACACCATACATCCTTGCCTTGGTCATTGTTTCAAGTTGAATTATTCCCTAAGCATTCCGTTCGTTGTCACATATATTTTACTTCCCTCATATAGCATTTTTATCTCATTCACAAACATCCTTCTAGTCTGTATTCATGCAAAATATTTCATATTTCAAACTTCTTATCATATGCTTTCTATAAATCAACAGGCATACATTAAAACTTTTGTCACATTCACATAAGGAGGCTAAGGCATTGCTAAAGTTGAAATATCTGTTTGGCGCACTTCTTGCCTTGAATAAAGCTGTGCTATATTTGCCAAAAGTGTTTTTCAGTCATGTCTTACATGCTGTTGATCAGAATTCAGCACTTGATAAATTAATCCTTCTGTAGTTTTGCATTCTCTCTGGTTAACGTTCTGTTTTTGTAATGGAGTAATAATGCAATTTTTCCAATCATCAGTCATGTCTACAGTCTTTGCATAGACAATTAACCAAGTCAGACAGCCATTCCATAAGCAAATTACATTGATATTTTAACGCTGATATGTTGCCTTTCATTTATTAAAACAGATTTGCCAAATGTTTGAAAGAAAGGAACATCAAGAAGCAGGGAACACAGAACTCCAATACCTTGAAATATTCTAGAATTCTCATTTTATAGAGCAGCTTCCCCAATTTAGAAAGCAACATTTCAGATATATTAGATAGTAACTTCAGAACATCCTGCTTTGGTTTAATATTTCTTGAGGGCAACAGGTTGGCGGGAAACTCTCATAGTACATTTACAGTCTAATACTTTAATAGTATGGTTAGTCACTTCTTTAATAAATATTTATTTAAGAATGTAAGAAGAACTATATCCCATCAAACCAAAGGTCCATCAAATGCAGCATCCTGCTTCCTGCAGTAATAAACCGGATATCTCTGGGATATCTACAAGCAGGACACGAGCACTGGAACAGTTACTAAAATAAATAATAAAAGTTACTGTGCAAGTTTAGGGCCCCACAAGGGTCTGTTGTGGCTTTCAATGATGTCACTAGACACTCTTGATGTATTTATAGCATTAGATTTCAAAGTGTCACCACAAACTGGGCAGTGTTTTATACGTAATTCAGTTACCTTGCTATCAATCAAGAACTGTGTGTGCAATTTTCTGTAATCACTTCAGAGGGCTTTCTGGCAAACAAAATAGTTCAAAGTTCTTTGTACTTCAAAGAATGTTACACACGCTTGGACTTGACCATTGTTTGGTTATACTACTCAGAACTTCCTGCAGCTGGTACTTCCCTTTTTGCTTTTCCATTTTGACTCTGAGGGAAACTTTGGAGAAGAATAGTGTGCCTCAGCATGAGAGAATAAAGAACAACAGAGTGTGCCGTTCTCTAGCATGCCTTCTGCAAGAGTTTTCCTCATGTTACACAGAAATGTGTGCCTTGTTGAACATCATCATTGCCCTGTTTTGTTAGTCTAAGCATAAGCCCAACTAAGTAAAATACTTAAGTAAACATTGACTTTACACTGAGGCTCACAGAACCCTGTTATCTTTCCATTGAAGTGGTACCTATTTATCTACTCACATTTGCATGCTTTCAAATTGCTAGGTGGGCAGGAGCTGGTGCAAGTAATGGGAGATCATCCCGTTATATGGTGCTTGGGTCTTGGACCTGGGCTGCCAGCTGATAAGCTCAACATTTTTTAACCACTGAGCTATTGTGCTCCCCCTTAGAACTACAAGACTCTGTAAAGTTGGCCACAGTGATTAAATTTCATGTGAAGTACTGTTAACAAGCAGAAGTTTGGCCAGATAATGCTTCTAATTTTCAATTGTATTTGGTTTGTTAGTATACAGACTGCCTTTTTAAAGTAATGGGAACTTAACTCCTGATTATCTTAATTAAAATGGTTTCATGACAGTTATATAATTATATTTATCTTTCGAACTTGGTTCTGAGAGCAAAAGAAACAGGGAAATCAGATGTAAACAGAGATCTAAAAGAATCTAGTCACCATTTGTTTTAATATTTTATTTCAAATCCTCCACCTAGGAATACCCACTAGCATTGGTCCCCCAAAATGATCTGGCATTCTTTCATTTAAAAAAATATGCACGCTATACAAAATGAATACCAAATCTTTACAATAGAGGTCTTAAAAAGAAAAACAAAACCTGCTGCTAAGCTACATGGAAAAGAATAAAATAGGAATATCTCTGGTTTAGGCATAAATTGGATATTCATTAATCTGCAGGTTGATCTGCTTAGATTATTCATTTTCTAGTAGTTTGTTGCTTGGGTGTCTATATCTGCATGCCATGATAGGAGGAGAAAAGCAGGACACTATTTTACCTAACAGGGATCACTCTGGAGTCTCCAGTCCAGTTTATTATAACTTTAGCTATTAAATCAGGGGTGGATTGCTACCAACTTTGCTGCTGGTTCACTGCATGCACATACGCAGTTGACTGTGAAATGAAAAAAAAATACTAAAAGACATGCCGACAATGGCAGTGGCGACCAGAAAATGGGTTCGGGGGCATGGCTAGCCTGGGTCGCTGCTGGTTCTGCAACCAAGGCCAAAATACCACTATCAGTTGTCCTGAACAGGTGCAAACTGGTAGCGAACCACCTCTGTATTAAATTCGATGATGCAATCTGTTACCCAGTTTGGAGCAGGATGACTTCTATTTTCCCAGATGCATACATTCAGTTGCCTTCTAGCATAAGAAACTGTGAAGCCACTTTACCATTCAGTAATTTTAAATGAGGTTGTTATATAGATTAGTATCATTTCCTAAAATCCCTATTTTTTGTATGAAACATGAAGCACTTCAATTTAAAAGTAGATGGAGAAAATTTTCTTAACATTTTTAAAATTATGAAAGCATTTAAAGTACTGAACAACAATACTGTACATCATGTGCGGTGGTGGATTTATTTCAAATACTTGAATATTATTTAGCTGAATTTATATGAACTGTTCAAATTAGAAAAATCTCTGCATTTACTATGTTATAATAGATGTGCAGGTTAATGGAACACAGTATACTGCATGAAAATAAGTCAAGAGAGATTTGCCCTGACACACACACAGAGAGAGAGACAGAGAGACAGAGACAGAGACAGAGACAGAGACAGACAGAGCAGAGAGAAACAGAAAGGCAGAGAGACAGACTCACAGCAGGCTGTTATCAACACGGTGCCTTTTATGGGGTGAGATGATAAGTGGAGAATATGTAATATATCAGAGATGGTGCAACCCCAAGTAAATTATCATCACTCTCATAACTTTATAAACAATAATAAAAAAAGATCAGTTTTTAACCAACTTCACTGACTTCCAGTTTGTTTCAAGGCCTAATCTTTTATATTCAGTGCTCTAAATACATTAGAGGGCAGAATATTTAACAGACTAGTTCCTTAACTCATGAAACGGGCTTTCTGCATATCCAACCATCATCTAGGTGTATCACTAAAACACAAGGAATAAACATTTTAACAAGGAACCTGAATTATACCCATTAGTCCTTATCCTTCTTATGTAAAATTATATGAAAATGCTGTGAAAATGAAAAGGCTACCTTTCTATTTTTCCTTATTTCAACTAATAGCCACATAGGTGTGGCATGCTATAATGAGATTTGAAATTCTATTATGGTTATTATTTTCTATTTTCACAGCAAGCTAGAAAGCCTTATGATGTTCGTGATGTGATAGAACAATATTCTCAGGGTCATCTCAACTTAATGGTCCGAATCAAAGAGCTTCAAAGAAGGTATGGTTCAGAATTCATCTACTAAACTTAATAATTTTTTTAAAGTATATTCTGAACATGCAGGGACAAATTGCAGCCCACAGTATCCTCACTGTCCCACATTAAATGCCATCAATTTGTAATTGTGGAAACAATTTCTGCCACAGTATCTTACAAATATGAAGGATTAAAGAGTGCCCCATGACGCTTCCCTAACATACTTCCTTACATGCATGGAACTTCAATGTTAATATATCCAGTCTGATCACACCCTTAGGAAAAGGAATTAAGAATGCAATAGGCAGTAGAAGTGGGTTAGAAAATGTGGCATGACAGCACTTGGAGTATTTTCATATTGAGAAGGTTAACAGATTGCTCTAAGCTGTGGTGTGTTGTAACTAGGCTTTACTGAATAAGTTACTGTTGGCTGGATTCTTACAATATGCTAAGCTATAAATTATGTTTACAAACCATAATGGCTGGGTTGACAGGACATACTAATCCAAATCCAAACATGCCATGATATTACTTAGAACAGGGGTCTCCAAACTTTAAGACTTGTGGATGTTAACTCCCAGAATTCCCCAACCAAGCTGGCTAAGGAATTCTGGGAGTCAAATTCCCAAACTCCTAAAGTTGCCAACTTTGGAGAGCCCTGACTTAGAGTGATGCATGAACCAAAACTATCCAATTTTTCTCCTGTCTTTCCCTTTTATTTTCTTCAAATTGATTGCAAGATTGTAAGAAACACCATCCTTCATCTCCCATGTATTTAAGAATCATGATTTATTCTATCGATTAGTGCCTTTTGAGCATAGCAACAAACAAACAAAATCCCACAGGGCAAAATTACATAAAAAGAACATTATTTTAAAATTGCTTTATTGCTGCCAAAAAACTATTTTGAACTCATGAACTCAACATCTCCATACCTTTGTGGAAGTATTAATATCAGGAAGTGTTAACAGACAACACCATATCTTTAGTGAATGAACAGCTTCTTCATGGAGCTATTTTTAGATCACATACAATATCTCTAAAAATCACAATAAAAAGTTCAAAGCATATTTTGCAAATAAATCAATAACTATGTAAGACCTTCTTTCATTATTGGTAGGAACATATAAAACAATCACAATTGTTTTTAGCTGCCCATTTTTTACCTGGGGGGAAACGTTTGGTTTCTTATTTAAACATTTTTTTTCTTTCTCTCTAGATTGGACCAATCTATAGGGAAGCCATCACTATTTATTTCTGTCTCAGGTAAGTCACCATCCTAGAAAAGCACAACTCATTCAATTGCTATAGCCAGTAGGGATCCATGTACCACCCAAAATCTTGGATGCATTCCACAGAATCTCCAAAATAGTGCTATTGAACGATAACTTTCACAATGTTAATTGTAACTTTTAATGTGGTTTTTAAAAGTTACTAAAAGCATGAGAATAATTGTATTAGCTATTTCAATTAATTTCTTTTAAATATAATTTATTCAGTGCTTTTGATTCTGTTTTGATTTTTTTCTTCTCATGAGTTTGTCCCAGAGATGGTATTCAGCAGGTTCTGACCAGTTCTGGAGAACTGGTAGCAGAAACTTTGAGTACTTTGGAGAACCGGTAAATGCCACTTCTGACTGTGGAAATGGGGATTTTGCAGTAACCTTCTCCCGGAGTGGAATGAGAATGGAGATTTTACAGTATCCTTCCCCACCAAGTCATGCCACACCCACAGAACCAGTAGTTAAGATTTTTGAATCCCATCATTGGTTTGTCCATTGGTTGGATGAGTTGCTATTTCTATGAGGGTGTTTTTTTTTTTTTGAAAAGTACTTGACTTGTAACATATTTAAGATACATTAAAAGAGCAGATGGAGATCGTCACGCTCCGAGTCTGACCGAGCACAGGTGAGAACCTATTTGCGGACTTACCTTGTGGCATTAAGAGTGGCCAAACGACAATATTGTGCCACTCTTATTGCGTCCGCAGATAACCGCCCTGCCGCCCTGTTCAGGGTGACCCGCTCCCTCCTTTCACAGAGGCCGTGGGAAGCCCCCCTGCAGGGTAGAGCAGAGGAATTTGGGGAATATCTGCTGGACAAAATCGCTCAAATTCGCAGCAAATGGGTCTCCGTTAGCGGTCTAGAAGAGACGTCGGAGGTGGGTCTTGAGGTGCCGTCCTGGGAGGAGTTTGACTCTGTTACTTCTGACGATATGGACAGGTTACGTGGACGACTGCGAGCCACCACATGTTTACTGGACCAGTGTCGCTCCTGGCTTATACTGGCATCCTGGGAGGTCACACGAGGCTGGCTCCAGGAATTAGTGAACGCTTCATTGAGAGAGGGGTTCTTGCCAGCCGTCTTGAAAGAGGCGGTGGTGAGACCCCTACTCAAGAAGCCTTCTCTGGACCCAGCCAAGTTAGCTAATTACCGTCCTGTCTCCAACCTTCCCTTTCTGGCGAAGGTTGTAGAGAGTGTGGTGGCGCAACAGTTCCTACGGCACTTGGAGGAAATTGATTATCTGGACCCGCGCCAGTCCGGCTTCCGGCCTGGTCACAGCACGGAGACGGCTTTGGTCGCGTTGGTGGATGATCTCTGGAGGGCCAGAGATGGGGGCTGTTCCTCATCTTGGTCCTATTAGACCTCTCGGCAGCTTTCGATACCATCGACCATGGTATCCTACTGCGTCGCCTAGAGGGGTTAGGGGTGAGGGGCACCGTTCTGCGGTGGTTCTCCTCCTACCTCTCTGATCGAGTGCAATGTGTGTTGACGGGGGGGCAGAGGTCAAGCCTGAGGCCGCTCACCTGCGGGGTGCCGCAAGGGTCGGTCCTCTCGCCTCTCCTGTTCAACACATACATGAAGCCGCTGGGCGAGATCATTCGTGGGTTCGGGGTAGATTACCATCTGTACGCTGATGACACTCAGCTGTACATCTCTACCCCGGACCACCCTAACGATGCCGTCGAAGTGATGTCCCGATGTCTGGAAGCCGTACGGATCTGGATGGGAAGTAACAGACTCAAGCTCAACCCGTCCAAGACGGAGTGGCTGTGGCTACCGGCACCCCGGTTCAACCAGTTGTGTCCATCACTGGCCATTGGGGGCGAACAGCTGGCCCCCGTGGATCGGGCACGCAATTTGGGCGTCCTCCTGGATGCCCGACTGTCAATGGATGACCATGTGACAGCCGTGGCAAGGGGGGCGTTTCACCAGGTTTGCCTGGTGCGCCAATTGCGTCCCCTATTGGACCGGAACGCCCTTTGCACAGTCACCCATGCGCTTGTGACATCCCGACTAGACTACTGTAATGCTCTCTACATGGGGCTCCCCTTGAGATGCACCCGAAGGCTGCAGCTGGTTCAGAATGCGGCCGCGCGGACAATTGTGGGAGTCACTAGATACTCCCACGTAACACCTTTGCTGCACGGGCTGCACTGGCTGCCTGTGGCCTTCCGGGTGCGTTTCAAGGTGTTGGTTATCATCTTTAAAGCGCTCCATGGCACAGGACCTAGTTATTTGCGGGATCGTATCCTGCCCCATACATTCCTTCGGCCGATTCGCTCTCACAGAGAGGGACTCCTCCGGGTGCCATCCACTAGGCAATGCCAGCGGGCGACGCCCAGGAGTAGGGCCTTCTCTGTGATGGGCCCGACCCTCTGGAATGACCTCCCCCCGGACATCAGAACTACCACCGACCTCCGCTCCTTCCGTAAGAAACTTAAAACCCACCTGTTCAATTTAGCCGGCCTGGCCTAATCCCAAATTTTAGTCCCTCAAGTCTGCATTTTTAAATTTTTAGGGGTACGCTTTTTAGCTGATTTTAACTTTTATTATTCTGTACAGCTGAATTTAGGTTTAATTCGCTTTTAAGGGTATGTAAGGGTATTTATTTTTTGTATCTGTTTTAATGTGATGCCTGTACACCACCCCGAGTCCCTTCGGGGAGAGGGGGCGGTCTATAAATTTTGAAAATAAAAAAAAAATTATAGTTTTCACAACTTACAGTGAAACCATACAGTATGTCTATATTTCTTTTGTGGGAAATCAGAATCCAAATAAACATTCTATAATACCCATGAATGTATACTAACATTTCATGGATGATGATAATGATGATCAATAAGCACACTTCAAGAGTTAAGACTTACTCTTATTTTGTACTTCGTTTTGGTATTTTTGAGTCAATCTTGACAATTTTTAGGACGGATAGAAGTGGTTTGCCATTGCTACATTCTGGAATGTTTTTCAGTTTCCCAGTCTAGAGCAGAGAGAATATAAGTGGCTCAGAGTTACTCAGCAGTAACTTATGTGACTAAGGGAGGATAGATCTTTCTTAGGCACCGAAGAGTCTCTCTGCTCCTAGTCCAACACCTTAACCATTACACCACATGGACTCTCACTCATGCTCTACTGTACTTTTCAGTTAAATTAGTGTTAAATTTAATTTACATTTATTAAACTGAATGCACCAATTCTTCTGATTTAAAGCATAGCATGAACTCAAGATGCAGTCTGAACTTGAGTCCATTCAAGGCAAGGCTTGAATTGATGAGAATAAAGATTTTTTTTAAAAAAAAACTACTGTTAATGTAATAAAATTACCCGTCTGTCAGCAGGGTTCAATTAAGTAGCTCTGCTAGACTAGTTAAATGCAATTGCATGGCTTCATTTTATACTATTGTAACACTTGATATTCATCTAGAAGTGTCCTTTCTATGCAGAAAAAAATAAAGATCGAGGGACTAATACAGTTGGTGCCCGACTGAACAGAGTCGAAGACAAGGTAGGCCTAAATTAGACTTTCAATAATAATTGTATTTACTGCATGACACAAGCATACCAGCATATTCTTTTCTTTCCTGATTATTTTAAAAAATGCAACCTAATTGTGAGGACATGAACATAGGCAAGCAATTTAACAAAGGCAAATTTGTGAAAAATAAAAATATAATTCCATATAAAGATTTTATTTCTAATGAATTGTTTGAAAATGGAAATAGAGAATATGATCTATAAGATTTTGTAGTTTCTGCAAATGGAGATATATTGTTGAGTATGCTTAAATTGCTTGTGGTAGTCCCACAGATGTAATCTAGTTTAAGGAGTTATTAATTTGATAATTTAAATCAATTGAAATAATAGTTTTTGTGCTATGTCCTATCTTCCTTGTTATAAAAGGGCAACTTAATATGAATATGCAGTATGTTGTAGTACATTGAGCAATTAAAATGCAGTCTAAAGTCTGCAGTTGTTCATATGTCCTAACTTGTTTCATCTTATTTATACAATTTCTTCTGATTACAATGGGAAGAAGATTACTGTACAGCTGACAGAAAATTGAAAGAAAATCCTTCCCAAAAGGCTTGACATTAAATATAAACAAGACAGAGAAAGAAAGAGAAAAGGATGGGTGTTAGATACTTGTTCTAACTACAGTGGTTTCCACCCAGGTCCTCTGTTCCGGCGGGAACAGAGGTTTAATCCTATTGGTCAAAGGGTCTGATAGCTCCCTATAAAAGGGCTGCTGTCAGACTCAACCTTGCTGGATTGCTCTCACTTGTTGTACTTAATAAAGAGCTGTTGTTACCGTTAAGCCTGTGTGTGCCTATCCATTACCCAATCTAACAATGGGAATTGCTAATAGTTTAACCAAAACAATGAATATTTTCCCAGAGTGAAACAACATAGTCACACAAGTGAAAGGAACCTGATGGATATAATAATCCTAGAAGAGAAGATCCAGCTTTCTCATTTATTATCATCACTGTTGAAACTCTGTTTTCTCCGCTTCCCTTTCCTTCTCTTTACACAAATGGACAGACGAATAATTGCCAATTGGAATCTTATTATAGCTATTCAGTAATGGCAAGAGAGAGGGAAATGAGAAGAGGAAGCTTCAAAGGTTTTTTTCTGGGAAATTTTTCTGGGTGAAGTAAATCTGTTTTCTTAAAATGGATTGAATAAAGGTATCCAATCCATGCAGGCATCCTTAGGGATGTTGGAAGCTGCTCCATGAGTTGAACTGAATAGAGAAGTTGCTCATTGACTGCCACCTGGAAACCATTTTCAATGTATGGTTAGTGCCATATCAATTGATATGGTGCTCATAAATGGAATATCACTTAAATATAGCTTGAAATGTCTGACAACTTTTTAAAAGGTATAACATTGCAATTCACTGACACCTGTGCTGTTGTTGGCCAGATTCCACAACATATTGTTCACTTTGCCCCCTTTTTTTAGAGCTACATACATATTTATTATAAGTATTTTAAAAGTCATCCAAGCAATAATCATGCTTTTTGCATTCTCATCTTTTATAAGACCAATACCTGCACATCTTTGTACATTTTGTATTATTATCTCTTCTACAGGTAATATGTGATCAAAGGCAAATGCACAGGAGAGGTTGATGTGCTAGCTGGTTTTTAGAGTAAGGTTGCTTTTGGACATGATTACATTTTGCTGCACCATTTGCATGGGAGTACATGCATGTGGACTGTTGAGTCAAGTCATGATCCTTGGCATGCAAAGTCCATGTAGATTTGGGTGCAATAATTCAGAAGTGGTTTGCTACTGTTTTCTTCTTAAGACTGAGAGGAGCGATAGATCTTTTCCAATTGGTTTGATGAGTAAGACAGGACTAAAAATGCCAATCTCCTGTTTTTCATTCTGATATCTTCAACTACATCAAATTGGCTCACGCTTTTGTATTTTTTTTACCATGATGTAAACGCATACCTGCTAACTAATATAATTTTCAGGAAGAATACAGTGCAAGGCTATTAGAATCATACTAAAGTAGTAAATACTTTCAATTATCTTTATATCCAAACCGTACAAAGCTCAAGGTATATTTAGAATAAATCTACAAATTCTGTGATAACCAAACATCAAAATGAAAATGGAAAATATTTAAAAGGTAGTAGCAAATGAAATAAACACTAGTATTGCTGTCAGTGACATGCGGTGAGGTTTATGGCTGGTGAGGCACTGACACAGTGGTGGGTTTCAAATTTTTTTAGACTTGTGGACTTCAACTTCCAGAATTCCACAGCCAGGCATGCTCAGTTCCGATTTAAAGCGAACAGCATTTGTTTTTCTCCTTCACGAAAGAAGTTTACTTCTTTCTTTTTCTTTTTCTTCTCCCATCCCCTCCTTCCTCCCTCTCTCCCTCCCTCCCCCCCTCTCAAACACACACACACACACAGAGAAGTTGGATTGGACTATCTCTCCTACACCCTTCCCTCTCTCTCACTCTCAAACAAACAAACACACACACACACACACACACACAAGTTGGATTGGAGGGAAGAGCACCAGCGAGGAGACCACAGGAGGAGGCAGGAAGCCAGTCAAAGAGCCATACTGGAGCACACACTTTCCCCCAGCCCCGGAAGGATCCAGCCCAGCTTCACTGATTACAGATTTGAAAAGGCAACGTAGCTCTGCCTGCAATCAAACTACACCCCAGGGAGAGCACAAGCGAGCCAGAGTCCTTCCCTCCAGCCTTTCCCCAAAGCCCCACACCAGGAGGATGAAGTTTGAATTCCTCCCCCTCCCTCTGACCCACACGTACCTTTTACAGCTGTTTCAGAGAGGATTTCAACTCTGCTCTTGCCTCGGGTCCTCTGAAGAAGCCCCGCCCAAACAAGCGCCTTCTATATGAGGCAGGAGAACTGCGTGCCTCACCTACGTCAGGAATTTTTAGGCTTTTAACCCTTGCTTAACTCTGCTCAAGTGATCATAAAACTCCTAAAGTCAGACTAGATGAGGCATGCAGTTCTCCTGCCTCATAGTAGAGGGTGCTTTTTAGAGGCTTTTTTAAATAGTTAAGTAGAGTCATCCACGGTGAGGCAGCAACTAGCTCAGCCTGACCTCAGCTCTCGCCTTTTTCCTTTTACATTTTTTTTTCTCTTCATGATGACAGTGGTGAGGCTGTGCCTCCCCTGACTCACCTGACTGCATGTCACTGATTGCTGTCATTTATGTCCTGTTATTCTGACACTAAATGTTAATGAAGATGATAAAATCTGGAAAACTGAGCTGATTTGGTATCCTTTTAAATGATGCAAATCCTGTTTTGTCTAACATTAGAGAGATAATCTGATAAAGACAGCAAACATTAAAGTTAAACCACATTCACTTTGTAAGAAATTTGCTTAAATGTCTGAGATGGAATAAAAATACCATGAAATATAGACACAAAAATAGTACTGTAGGTACAGACTTAAAGATAAAAATGCATATCATCTATATTTTTTTGCAGTAGCTTCCAGGACTTTTTTTCTTGTAATCCATTAAACCATCTACAATTTTTTATTCTTTTTTATATGCAAAAGATAAAGCTAAATGTCTCATATAGGTTTCAGTTTGTTTTAGTGTATGCTGCTGATTAATTTGAATGCTTAACAAGGCCAAGGTCTAAAAGGAATTTTATTCTCAATTAATCCTAATCTACGGTATACAGTTTGCTTCTGTTTTTATTCTCCTTCCATTAGCAAGCTTTTTTTTTTAATTCATGTAAGCTTTTACTTTAAAATTTGCTTTACTCTAGCGGATCAATTGATGCATTTTTATTCTTTTGTTTATTTCAGCTTTGCTTTTGTTGTATTTATTTTTACTTTATTTATTTCATATTTATTTTTATGTAAACATTGTTAAAAACATTGATGATGGAAAAGCATTTTTAATGGTAGAAAGTAGGACAGAAATAAATGTGTTGTACACTGGTAGTACACATTTATGAATCAATCTGATCTGTTAACTATTAGTCATATTTTGGTTATAGTGCAATGGGCTTTATATAGGGTTTTTCTGAAGGAGTATTCAGTAACTACAAATACTGCAAAATACGGTTACACACAGAGGACTGTGATTTTATGACTCCAATATTAAAAGATCTATATATATATATTTTGTAACTGACCCTGGCTCACGTAGATGAAATGGGCAATGTAGAAGTATGATGGAAGGATGGATGGATGGATGGAATGAATAAAGAAACAAACAAATGAATGAATGAATAATTGTTAGCTGTATCCCAGACTCAATTCATGATATTAGCATTTATGTTTAAAATAGAAATGAAGGAGTAACCATATCATTATATGCTTGCATGATTATAAAGGATTGTAAGATTGTCCCTCTTTTGGGAATATCCCACTATAAAGGTCTGTTTTGGGGAAATACACATGTAAGGCCTTTGTCATCATTCTCTAATTTTGAAATTATTCAAAATTTCAAAATGAAGTTTCATTGCTAGTCTCAGCTACTCAAATAGAGAGTTAAGATGCTTCCCTTTAATCCTTTTAACTAGTTGTTTGACTTATAGGCCAATGCAA
This sequence comes from Natrix helvetica, assembly GCF_964273705.1. Lineage (NCBI taxonomy): Eukaryota > Metazoa > Chordata > Lepidosauria > Squamata > Natricidae > Natrix > Natrix helvetica. Next base: position 109,204,714 of record NC_138548.1, on the reverse strand, counting down.
AATATGAACTAAGACAAAAAGGGAAAGATTCATCAAAGACCTTATGGTCTTCAAAGAAAGCTGGAAAGGCGGTTAGCTACTGTTGTTTGGTTAGCTAATTAGTTTGGAATATTTTCACACTTTTGAGTATATTTCTTTTTTATTTTATGCTTGGAGGGCCTGTATGCCTAAAAAAGGCTTCACCAAAGATCATCGAAAGGTTGGGAAAGGAAAACCTTGCTTTAGTAGTTCAAATAGTATGACTCTGTTCAAGGAAGCAGGTTAGCAGTGGCTTGTAGCTTTTTATTTAACATCTGGAGTTGTGCCAAGAAGTGTTAGGTTTCATATATAAAAAGCAGCCTGTATTCACTCAGGAAGTAACCAGGCTTGGTACAAGAAGTCTGCAGGGAAGAAGTTAACAAAGCTCTTTCAACAATTAAGCCAATTTTATTTTCCCAAGTTTTTAAATCCCAATATTTAACCCAGCTCATTCCTGACCAAAAAGAAAAGAAACAAGATAAATTCTTGTAGGAACATTGAATGCAGTGTGTGTGTGTGTGTGTGTGTGTGTGTGTGTGTGTGTGTGTGTGTATGAATATATTTTATGATTTTTATAAAATAATATAAAAATAAGTTTATTTTCTAATATAGCCCTCACTGAAAAGTTTACTTTAAATATTCTTTTGAATTTGTGAGAACAGTATGGAACTAGAAAGTCCTTTCAGATAGTACTTTTATTTGTGCAGTTTTTAGATGGGTTCTTACAGGTGATCTTTCATTTGGAAACATTTTATTTTCTCGCTGATTATTTCATCTTGATTTTCTTACCAAAGAAAGAAAGAAAGATGGCATAATTGTGTACTGCTTTTGATTAATAATGCTTAGAGCCCTTCCTCTGGAAACAATCTGAATTACTACCTATTTTAAACATTTGAAAGTGGTAATTCATTCGAGTTCTGTAGTAACAAGTTCCAGAGACAAATGACTATAGGTAGCACTGTGAAAAAAAAATCTCATGATAATTTAAAGATTAGTAAACCTATTCTGACCTAGGTACTCTGAGTACTTGATCTGATACATGTACAATTATTCCCAGTTTACATATTTACATTGAGATGGTTTGGAGTACAGGAGGAAGATTTACGAAAATAATAAAATTCAAAGAGTACAAATAATAACAATTGGAAATAGGTTCCATAGGAGAGAGATCTTTTGGTATCTCCCTAAGCTGTCATTCTGCACAAGAGTTCCAAACAGTCTGAATCCAATAAATTAACTGTTTCTACTGTTTATAAAAATGAGATAGTACGTTGTAATGGACTACTGTGGATTAAAATCCATCTCTTTATTCTTTTGTTTCTTAACACCTTTGTATCATATGTAATATCAAAAAAGTTGGCCTCTGATATAAGTGATCCATACTTTTGTGCAGGTGCATATTATTGTTGTACAATAAAGCTACACTGAGCAAAAGAAAGAACAGGAGAATGGGAGGAGGATAAATCACTCTTAATTTTAAGTTAGGTGAAAGCTCTGAGCAATGTCAAATAGTATCGTATAATTCTCTTTCAGGTTACAATAGACTATTGTTCAAGATTAGCACCCAGGTTAGTTTCAGATCTATTTCTAACAACTTGCTTGATTTATGATGACATTGTTGGCAGCTGGCTTCAGCAGCATTTTACAGTATGCGTAGTCAGCACTTCTAATGTTTATATCAAAGTCATATAATCTGGTTCTTTATGTTTTTCCACTCAGTCAGTGTACTTGCTTTTTATATAGCTATGTGCAAGTTAACTCTTTAGCTCAGTATCAGCTTCCCTAACCTGGCACCCTTCAAAAGAGAGGAACTACAGTGCAGTACCCCTGAAATGATTCTGGGGGGACTCTCCGCTATTTTATGATACAGTGTGATGGGAGAATTTTTTAATCAAGACCATTTAAAAAAAGGAAAGAAGACATATATAATTAATAATCTAAGCACAAAGTTCTTTGGGATTTAATTCAGATTCCACAAAATCATTTTGCAATAGGGAATGTCTAAATGCTATTCCCATAATATTAAAACGATGTTTTCAGGCTGATAATAAAATGAGCCACACAATGGTAGCAATCTTAGTTACAGGGCAGGAGTGGGGAGGGGGATTTTTTTTAAAGTAAGTATCTTTGTAAAGGCCAATCAATACCCGGGATGGCGAACCTATGGCACGCGAGCCATTTATCAGGGCACACGAGGTGTTGCCCTATCAGCTGGCCAGTGTGCATGCACGCGCTGGTCAGCTGAGTTCAGCCTTTTTTTAAAGACATTTTTCGCCCTCCCCAGGCTCCAAAGGCTTTATAGGAGCCTGGGGAGGGCAAAAACAGCCCCCCCGAGGCACTCTGGAGGCTTCAGGAGCTTCCCTGAAGCCTCCAGAGCACAAAAAACCAGCCCTATGGGCAAACCGGAAGTTCAGGAACGGACTTCTGGTTTACTTGTAGGGCCCGTTTAAGCCTTCTGGAGCCTTCAGGGGCCTTCAGGAGGCTTCCCTGAAGGCTCCGGAGGACTAAAAACGACCCTATGAGCAAACCGGAAGTTACTTCCAGTTTGCTCGTAGGGTCTTTTCGTTTTCAGGCTTCCCTGAAGGCACCGGAGGAGTTAAACCGACTCTACAAGCAAACCGGAAGTCCATTCCCGAACTTCCAGTTTGCCCATAAGGCCATTTTTTTTGTGCTCCAGAGGCTTCAGGGAAGCTCCTGAAGCCTTCGGAGGGCCTCCAGAGGGCCTCCGGGGAGCGGGGGGAGCCTGTTTTCACCCTCCCCAGGCTCCTATAAAGCCTCTGGATCCTGGGGAGGGCAAAAAAAGCATGCAAAAAATCGGGGGGAGCACCTGTCATGCGTGCATGTGCACTGGGGGGGTCCTGCATTGCATTATGGGTGTGGCACGCCCATGCACAACCCCCCTGAACTCCCCCCACTTATGCCATGCGAGCCAAAAAAGGTTCACCATCGCTGATCTATACTGTACAGTAGATGAATGATTTTCAATTTCTTAAAGCTCTTCTTCAGACAAAATAGTGAAAAGTCAGGAAAAAAAGCTGGACAAAATAATGGCAGATATATATCTATAAGTCATTCATGTACCTTTTACATTCTTCAATATAGTAAGAGAATTTACAACTTAGGCATTTGGTGTTTGTTGAGTTTTTTAATGGGTTTTTCCAATAAGTAATTAAAATTCAATTTCTCACTATGTATAGCATGTATATCTTTTGATTGATGACAGTATAAGGTCTTGGCTAGCTAACTTAGGTAATCATCACTTAATCAAAACCAAACTACTTAAATATACTCAAAAGGAAGAGAACCTCAATAATATAAAAATGTCCATATATTTCTGTGAGAGGGTTTAGAAATTCGTTTCCCCCACTGAAACTTTTACTTTGAGTGGAAGCAATGGTTTAAAAAAGCAATTTAAAAGTGATAAAGTGTATTCCAAGTGGGGCAATGCATCTTTTATTTTCAATTTAATTAAGGTGGACTTTTAGACACAGCTTTTATTCCTGCAGACAGTTACGTGCCCCACAGTTCACATGTGTAGAGCCAGCTTGTTGTTTTTATGGGATAGTGACAAAGAAAACAAAACTCAGTACTTTAAACATTTAAGTATTATGCAGCAAAGGATTGGCAACAGCGTTATATGGAAGAATTATTCATTATTTCTAGCTAATGAGATTACTGACCAAAAACAGTCAAAATTTAAAGTTCTCAGCAACTGCTACAGGGGGTGTATTTTATTTTGTGATAAATCTATTACAGCTCAAGAAATGTGGGGGTGAGGGGGAGAATCTTGCTGTTTTGCAAAACATTTTAAGGAAACACTAATCCTCAAACTGCTATAATTATTGTGGTATGTTTTATATTAGATAAGCGAATGCTAAAACAAGATGAATGAATAAATGTGGCGGATCAGATAAAATTAACTGAAGTGTCTGAGACATTTGTAAATGCCTTAGGGAAGCTTTCTTAGATCTGTGCATATTTTTGAGATTAATGATAAAAATTTTAAAAGATTCAAAGCCAAGTTAAATTTAACTAGCTAAATAATTATCAGCAGAAATGCAATCTACACATTGAAAAATTCCTATGAAATTTTTGTTTATTTTTTTTTCTTTTTGCACAGAAAAAGGGAACTTATCCAAGAAAGAAAATTTTTAAGAGCAGTTTTTACTTACAAAGAAGCAAGGGTATAAAGTAGTTGTTAATCCAGATTTTTTAAATGTACATAATTTCTATTGTAACATGTATGAATTCCCCTAATACAAATGAAAATGAGAAGTTATCCTTCTATGTTAGCACATTTTGTAAATCTAACATTTGCCTTAATAGAAACAAATCATTAAAACTTGAAAAATCTGCTTGTTTAATACTACTATAGAATGCCTCGGTAGATGAAATTGACTTCCTAAACAAAGAAAATAAAGATAGTTCAGAATTATATGGAGGAAATAGGCAATTATTAACAGGAATCATTGTTGTTCTTGGTAAAGTGGCAAACACATTACAAAACCTTAGTTGTAGTAATAGTAGAGGATAAATCTAAGGAACAAAACTCATGGCCACATCTTAGACTGGTAGATAAGCTTATAGAAATATTTTGAAGGCAAATAGATGGGACAAATCCCTATGTGAGGCAAGATTAAATAATAGATTTGCTGATTAAAGTTGTTGTTTATATGTACTTTTAGGAGAATACATCTCAATAGAATTATCTTCTATAATCGTATATTACAAATTTGGGATGATCAGATTTGTAAATGAATCTCCTAGCCCACTTTGTAATGTTCATTAATTGTTTAAGATAAAGATCAAACATTTCATTAGCCTTCATGGGTTGTAAGGTTTATCAAAAGAGGACACCTAATGCTTGAAAAAACATTTATAACCCTCAACTCTTTAATCTAAAATTGTAGATCTTGGAAGATATCTGAAAGTGAAAGCCCAGTCACTTGGACTGAGAGTGAATTATTTCAAATTTACATGCCCAGTACATTTTATTACTGGATGAACAAGGAGTAAACATATCATATAAATCCATTCCAACTGGCTAAGATAATTAAACAATGACAGAGGGAGCAGACAGAGTTCACAAGGGTCACTTTTACTGGGCCAAATTCTTTGTGGCCCAAACGCAGCAATGGCCAGTTAAATCTTTATTATGAAAGCAAATTCTGCTTCCTAAGTTTTCTGTGAGCTTTCCAGCCAACAACAAATTAAAAGAGGGGCAGGGCTCTAACAGATGCTTTGTCAGAAACAGTTTGTTCAGACAGGATAAAAACCTGGATGGGAGTACACAATACATTTTAATTGGAAAAAAAATATTATGCAGAAGGATCTGATATCCTCTTCTTACAAAAAAAATGAACGATCCCCTCAGGCATCTTGCTTTGCCAAGGGATTGTTCTATAAAACTGAGAAAAGTGCTGTGCAGTCTTTTGTTTATTTTTTTCTGACAAAGCAGCCGTCTGAGGTTGCCTCTATATTCTTTCATTACAATTGTCCTGAGCCCTCCTTTTTATGTCTTCTAAAGCATCCCTGTTCTATTAACACTATGTGTGATTTGGTTTCAAACAGATTGTTGCTCCTAGATTTCCTTTAAAAGTATATTCAGAAAAATAACCTAGCTTTTTTTTAATGGCCAACCTTCCAAGATAATCGAAATTGGGACAGCCTACTTTATACAATGCCCAGCGAGGGGGGAAATAGTACCAAGTTGATCTTGGCTGATCTTGAAAAGCTGAACAGGAGCACACCAGATTACTACTTGGATGGGAAACTATAAGGAAATACCAGGGCCGTAGCCCAGACTGGACATTAGACAAATATTTCAAAAGAAGACAATGACAAATCCTTCTACATTGTTGCCAACAAAACTACATGGAGATATCCATCTCCTTGAATTGATCAGGAAAGAGGTTCAGCTCTATGGTCAGCTCCAAAGAGAATTCTTCACTTTTTACAATTATACCCTATGCCAGGGGTCATCAACTTTCTTCCACAAACGGTCAGAGATTGTCTGGGAGTGAATGTTGGGCCACTTTTTTCCTCTCTCTCTCTCTCTCTCTCTCAGCCAATGAATTGATCCTTAGGAGGACTCACTGGGGCAAATCATAGATGTGTAAATGGTTAGGTAAGAGACAGCTTAGCCCACCGAAGCAATGGAGGCATGGCAAAGGCCTCAGAATGGATCCTTCTTAGTTTCTTGGATTGTAAAAGCAAGTGAAGAGATGTATTTTCAAATTTGCAAGATTCTATTAATGTAACCTTACAATAAAGTTAGAGCTAGTACTTGAGTGGGCTTCTTATCTGTACAAACTGACAGTTGGCAAGGTTGAGAAGCACTGAATTATGTCAATTGGGTACTGTCCTGTCCTGTTTTTCTGTATATTGTTTAATCTTTTCTTGAGCTTTTAAGGCAACAGAAGCAAAGAGTTCTATTGCTGGTAATTCCTTGTACCTGTCATAGGCCTCTTGGTCAGTGTCAGGCAGCACATTTCCTTAGTTAAGTGTTATTGACCATACATATCATTATTCAGAAAGGGTACCTCTCTCTAACTGGCTAGATAACATCTTCAAAGAATGGGATCTGAATTGGAACTGAAATGCCAAGGGAAAACAAGGAGATATACAGCAAGCCTTACTTAAAGCACTATCTTGCTTTAGGTAAGTTTTAGAGCAATCTCGTTATGGAAAACTGCAGGGTCCTTTCCTGTTTCCAAAATTCCAAATTAGCTCTTCAAACAAGCAGCTATTAAGAGATGGTTTTCAGCTCCCTTTCATGTTTTTTAATGCTCGTGAGTGGTGAATACGTTCGAAATAGATTTTCTTGCCTAATTAATCCTTCCTTGGTTAAAGTCACTGACGGTTAAAGAACTTCCGCTAGAATCACTTTTGAAGGCTATTGAAAAACAAGTCTAGCAGTTACTTATGGAGGATTGGTGCCAGCAAAACTGTCCTCAAACACAAGCGCTCTTAGTTCAGTGCGGGGGGGGGAGCTTTTGATCCAACAGAGGTTTTCCTCTGACAGATTTGCAGATTTGCCTCGTTCTCCCCCTGTGGCCTCCTATTTCTCCCCAAAAATCTGTACTAGCAGAACAATCAGGGGTAAAGGTAATCACTGAAAATGGCTTCAAAGCTAACTTGCAAAAAATGTTCAAAGAAGATCTTTCTCTGAGTGCTCACTAAAGGTTTCAGCCCAGTTTGTACTCTCCTTCAAAGAGAGGTTTTCTTAAAGATCAGCTCCAACTGGAAACACAGGAGGCAGCTGTGGCAAAGAGCACTTTTGTACAGTTATCCTGAGGGAAGCAGTGCAACCTTTCTTGAGACAGTCAGATCTGGTATTCATGCCTTTGGTTGCAATCTATCTTGATTACAAGAATGTGCTCTACATGACCTTAGTCTTGAAAAGAGTCTGGAAATTGTATTTTCCCAAAACATAACAGCTCAGCTATTAATTGGTGCAAAGATCATAAGATGCATTGTACTGAAAAATTTGCACTGCTTTCCAGTTCCTTCCTCTCCTCCCCCCCCCTCTTCAGTTGTGTCCAATTCTTGAAGACAGCCAAAGGTTTTTGACAAGGTTTTTCAGAAATAGTTTGACATTGGCTGAGAGGGAGTGACTGGCCCAAGGTCACCCAGATGCTTTATGTCTTAAGATAGGACTAGAACTCACTTTCTCTAAGTTTCCAGCCTGATGCCTTAACTACTGTACAAAATTGGCTCTACAATATATAGTGGTTGGCAATGAGTATCAATGTCCTAAAAATGGTTTAGCACTGGGCTGTCTGAAGGTCTCTTTCTATTTCAAAATTGCCCTGTTCTTGAACTCTGCAGGGAAGGTGTTTCTAAGGATGACACTCGTATCAGAATTCTATCTTTCTACGTAGAAGTACACAAGAGAGAGCCCTGTCCTCCTGCATTGCTCCTGTGCTATGAAATGTACTTTCGCTGGAGTTTTGTTTGGCCCACACACTGAAAATTCAGAACAAAAAAAATTGTAATTAAGTATGTCTTTCCAAAAGGTTTTTATTTTATTTTAATCTGTGTGTGTGTGTGTGCGTGCGTGTGTGTGTGTGTGTGTGTAGAGAGAGAGGGAGAGGGAGGGAGGGAGAGAAGAATTCATAGCCTCCCAATTTAAGCACTACACCAAACTGGATCTCTTTAAATGTGAAATTTTGTGAGTGTTTAATTGTTAAATGAATCAGATATCAATTTTTAAGTTTAATGTGCCTTTTAAACATGTACCCTGTGGCATAAATCAATGCCTTTTAAAATGAGGATTCGAGAAAGAAAGAAAAAATGAGGATTTGAGTAAAAACTATAAAGATTCCAGGAATAAGTAGAGAAAAATAATGAAGAAAATGAAAGAAAGAAATTATTTAAAAATTCTTCAGCTCTGGCTATAGAGGAATCCGTTGCAAAGCTAGAAGTATCAACCTAGAATCCCTATATATCACAAGCAAACTAATCTAACCTCCCTTGAATTCCATTGACCCTTATCTAACTCCTAGCAGGTGTTAACCGTTAGTTGAGAATATTCCTGTGCATAGGCAGGAGTAGCAAGTTTAATTAGACCTTCATGTGTAGACCTAATCATTCTGGCCTGACACTAGCCCTTTTAATTTATTTGTTTTTACTGTGTTCAGCATTATCTAGTTAATTTTTCCAGTCATGACCTATTGGAACACTGCTGTATTAGCTTCTGCCAAAAGAGGGCTATGTTTTTTTACAATCAATCAATCATTTTCTTGTTTATTAATTATTGTTATTTGGAGAGTGTAATTAGACTTTTTTTTTTGCTTATTTGGACAGTGCACTGAGCTTCTAAGACCACTTCAAAATAATGTTATTACTCTTGGGCCTCTTCCCATGAATATACCTTATTAAGAAACAAACTCCTTAATACATGTAGTCCTCAACTTATGACCACAATTGAGCCCAAAATGTCTGTTGCTAAGTGACACATTTGTTAAGTGAATTTTGCCCCAACTTACTACCTGTCTTGTCACAGTTAAGTCAACACAGTTGTTAACTACCTGTGTTTACAAAAATAATTATTGTAGGGCAATTTTGAATTTTCCCTCTCTTCCAAAATGCTATTTACCATAAGCATGTCATGAAACCCTACAGGAATTTAGGAAATATGCACTACTCTAAGAGAAGGAAAATTTGGAGATCTGACAAATACTCTAGCTGTAGATACCTAGAAAAAATATTTGGTATCTGTACTGCAAAATTCAACATCTTAAAGAAGGCAATTTTGAATGTTATCCAAGTTATCACTTTTGAAACAGAGTATAGATTTCCACATATGTATCAAATCCATACCCTCCCTAGTGAAAAAATATCCTGCAAAAGAAAAAAAAATCAGAACATAAGCATCCAGTTCCTTACAAAAGTTTTAATTTCAAGTTTCCAAGATTAAATAAAATTTGGTTATCATGCATTGTAAAATAAAACCCATAACATTGTACAATTCATTTAAATCAGTAGGATCTATGTAAGAAGGGGAGGGCGGGGGAATCACTGTTTGTTGATGTGAAAAAGAAAAGGATTGGTTTCTGAAATAATCATGAATTATATGTCAGATAATCTAAAAACAAGGCCAGAGTAGTGTGCCAGAACAGACTGTTTAGAAAAATTGCAGGCACTTGTGCTGCCTCCTTCCCTTTGAGCCTCAGCAGGCAGAATTGCCAATAAAGGTGCAACCTTGAAATAGGTGTGGGAGGAGAGTGATGTTTTCTCTCTGCAGCCCCTAGCAGTGTAAAGTAGCCAAATAAAAGAAGGCTTTTTCCTTCAAAGGGTCAATAGAAAAAGAAGAATAGAGGCAAGTGCAAGTATAAAAGCACAATGTGGAAAGCTGTAAGCACTCTACATGCTGGCCAGTTAACAGAGAAGAAGAAGAAGAAGAAGAAGAAGAAGAAAAACAAAGAAATTCCAGAGAGAATTAAGGCAGAACACTGTGTGTCCCCCAAAAAATCATTGCTGTGTAGTATTATTATACAGTGTAGTATAGTAATAATAATTCAAGTGATCATTAGTACTATTACTAAAATTGTGACTGGAATTTTGCAATTTCAAGCAACTGCTCAAGGGAGAATCATTTGCAAATTGATAAGCTTGATGTAGCGGTAATTTACCCAAGGCCTTGGGAGGCAATGGCAGGTTTTATATCTGATCTACAGCTCCTGTAGAAGGCTTTGAAAGGGTTCAGGGGTATGTAAACAAGATATTGTTCCAAACATTCCTGAACATCCACTGCCTAATTAAACTTTTGAATAAGCTGCTAGGTATTTGGTCCCTTCAAATGTTCAAAAGGATATTGATGTATCATTCCTTAAGTTATCTATTGGCTTTATAGGCCTCCTTTCACTAATAATTGGTTAAAAAGGTAACCTACAAAGATTACTTACAAAAAGCAAAACCATTCAAAACGATCACAAAAACATTCTAGTAAAAGTACACTAGCATAATAGCACTCATTCAGATTAGTGGTCAGATCAGCTTATGTACAAAAGGACCTATAAGAGAAGGAGACATTTGTCTTAAAACTATGCAATTTGAATGCAAGGATTCAGTAGTCAGTTAGAAATAAATCCATCCTAAGAAATATTAGAGGTCTGCGCAAAGTGAAAAATATACACAGAACTCATAATTGTGGTTCCAAGGTTTGAGTGGGTCATTATCTGAAACCCTATGTCAATTTTCTCGTCCAGATTTTATCCAAGACAAAAAATATCCAGGGGATTCCTATGGAGTCTATAGGGCAAGACAAGTGCATTGCGCTTCTCTCTGTGTTCTTCTACCACATGATCTGTGTACCACCTTCCCTCTAATCTTTCCCAAGGCTTTCTCTTCTCAATAGCTGCCACATTTCCCAATGACCTGAGATAGAGGGAAGTTGTAGATCGATGGTATTAAAGATATTGTTGCAGAATGCAATCTGTTCCAAGTAAAGCTGCCTTTTGTAAGTGACTGATGGTGATTTGTCAATGCCAATGGGGTTCAAGTGATGCTCTTGATGTTTTAGGATTGCATCCAAAGTGCCTATTACTATTGTTACCATCTTTGCTTTCTTTAGCCACAGTTGTTCTACTTATTTGCAGGTCTTTGTATATTGTGATTTTATCCAGTTCTCTCTCTTCTCTTTCTCTTCTCTTCTGCTGTCTCCAAGTACTGCCACATCCACTATCGAGATTTTGACTTTGTTGACTTCTTATCAATTCATATCTCAGTTGCCTTCTCTCAAGTCTAAGTGTACCCAGCCCTTTTTTCATAGATTTTATTTTTTGTTGTCCCTTGATCATCTTTGTTGTCCTTCTTTGAACTTGTTCCAGTTTGTTGTCAGATTGTTTTTTGTTTCCTATATAAATAATTTAGCATTTGTCTATTAAATTTCATTTGGTTACTTTCATCCCATTTCACCAACCTTTCCAAATTGTTCTGAATTTGAGGGTATTAAATATCCCAACCAATTATGTATCATCTTCTAATTTTATAAATGCTCTCTTGTCCAAAATGTTAAAGACAATATTGAAGAGAGAGAACTGAACGAATTTTTCTGGCACTCATATTGTAACACTCTGGTTTGATGAGGAACCATTTATTATTACATTAATTCTGTCTTCTTGCATATTGTATATTTTCCAAAAATCATTACCTCAATACATTAACATTGCCAGGACATATATGGTACTTCGTTGACCGTAACAACTACTCTGTTTCTGGGAAGCTCTTTGGTTTTTTTTTCTTTTTAGTTCATTTATATTCCACATTTCAGAGATGTAACAAAATGATTTAAAAATAAGTGGATGCAATTCAATCAAATATACATATCCAAAATTAAAGAAATTAAGCCAAACTTGAGGTTGCTGAGAAGAGATCAGACAGACTTTCTTGTCTTCCCAACAAAGGCCCCTCATATAATTTAAAAGAAAAATCAAAGTTTTCTTTAAGGCTTGCCCTAAATTTGCAAGGGTCAGAGCTTCCTTAACTGAGGCCCACTAATAGAAGCTCTTTCCTTGTCAGTCTGGCTTTTCTAACTAGCAATAACCTGAAGAGTCTAAATCAGTGTTTCTCAACGTTGGCAGCTTGAAGATGTATAGACTTCAATTCCCAAAAATCTCCAGATAACATGCTGGCTAGAAATCCTTGGGTTGAAATCTACCTATCTGAATATTGCCAAGTTTGAAAATGAGTGGTCTAAATTATGCAGCTGCAGATCCTTTAGGTCAGGGCTGTCAAACTCGCAGACTGTGGGTCGGATGCGTCAGGTGCTCGCCACTCCCATGCCCAGTTTAGCAAAGGGGGGGAGTCCTGATACATCACATGATGCCACCGTGATGACGCGAGTTTGACACTCCTGTTTTAGGTGATCTTATAAGATTTTATAAAAAGAATAAACACTACTGAAAACCAACCCAGACATGCATTTCAAAGGAGGAAAAACCTTGCTGTGCATATACGTACATGTGCTTTCCAGGAAAAAATGCTATATGTTGACTGTAACAACACTTTTGGTTTCCAATGAAGGGCGTCAGCATTCCAAATATCATGCAGAATTAAATCAGAGTTCAAGGCAGAGCTATTCTTAAAGTTCCAATTTAATAAGACAGACATGTTGGCAACAAACTTTGGAATCCCAAATCTAAAAGCTTCCTGGGATTCCACCCAGTTGAAAGTTCATGATCTTATCCCCACACCCATAAATCCATCACATGGTCCAATCTTCTTCACCCACGCTGGCATTTCCACCCATCTAGTTCCGGTCAGATGCAGAGATGCGGAGACAAAAGATGACCTTGATTTCTAGAAAGGAATGACAACAACACATTCCACAATTCTACTCCTTACTATTTCCCCTCCCAATTACTACACTAATGAAACAGCATAGGAAAATAATAGGGAGTGTGGCAGGCCAAAAATCCTAAAAGGAATGTAACTGCAGTATAGAACAGTGATGGCGAACCTATGGCACACGTGCCACAGGTGGCACGCGGAGCCATTTGTCAGGGCATGCGAGGCGCTGAGTTCACCATTTTTAAAAGCCATTTTTCGCCCTCCCCAGGCTCCAGAGGCTTTATAGGAGCCTGGGGAGGGCGAAAAGAGCCTCCCCCGCCCCCCGGATGCCCTCCGGAGGCTTCAGGTACCGTCCGGAGGCTTCCCTGAAGCCTTCTGAATGCTTAAAATGACCCTCCGAGCAAACCGGAAATGACTTCCGGTATGCTCGGAGGGTCGTTTTGAGTGCTCCGAAGGCGTCAGGGACCGTCCGGAGGCTTCCCTGACGCCTTCGGAGCACTCAAAACGACCCTCCGTGCAAAGTAAGTGACTTCCGGTTTGCACGGAGGATCGTTTTAAGCGTTCCGAAGGCTTCAGGGAAGCCTCCGGACGATCCCTGAAGCCTCCGGAGGGCCTCCTGGGGGCAGGGGAGGCTCTTTCCGCCCTCCCCAGGCTCCTATAAAACCTCTGGAGCCTGGGGAGAGCGAAAAAGCATGTAAAAATGGGGGAGAAGCGCCTTTTGTGCACGCATGCGCACTGGGGGTCGCACATTGCATTATGGGTGCGGCATGCACGCACACGACCCCCCTGCGCTCCCCCACTCGTGGCACGCGAGCCAAAAAAGGTTCGCCTCGCTGGTATAGGTTATATTTTAGTTCAGGGAGGCTTTTACATATAGGAAAAAGTGGTGAATGCTAAATGGCTAAAATTTGGGAGGGAGAAAAATGATATTTCAAATCTTTTTCTGTGAAAGTTATTCAATAAAAAATACCCCTGGTAAATGATACTTCATGTTAGTAGTGTCAAGTATTTGTTCAATTGACTTTATGTTTGATTGTTGTATTGTAACATTTTCTGAACCCAAATATCTGTTTCTCTCTTTCTCTCCCTCTCACTCTCCCTCACTCTCTCTGAAGTATGTGAGTGAAAGAGCATAGAAACCTAGTGATATTGTCCTAAGGCTTAAGAGTTCTGTCCTTGGATTGTTTATTTGCTTTGCGTCAAAAATAGTTTATCTGATTTAGGAATTTATTCCTACTCTTTTTATTCAAATCTACAAAGAATATCTTGTGTTTTTAGTGCAAGATCATGCCTCAAAAATAAAAGTGTATATCTATCTGAATATTTTATTCATGAACTTATTAAAGAAAAGGTATTCTTCTTAATGAAAATTTTTTAAAAAGCTTTTATGTCCCATTTAAAAATTGAAAATGTTTCATACAGAGGTGCCAAAACTTTGTAGCAAATCCGACCAATCACTAAATAGAAGTTTTCTCCTCCCCCTCCCGCCCCCCGCCAAAAAAATCCACTGCCCTCTAGTGGTTATCAGGATATTTTCATACCAAATGGGACAGATCTTTTTAATGCTGACTATGTCCCAGAGTTTTACCACAAACACAGTACTGCGTGTTTTGGCACAACTACCTGCAGCAAATTTCTGTTCTAAAGGCCTACTTTGCTCTGATTACACTCAGTCACGGAAAGCAGTAGACTATCTTAAGGCAGCCCAGGCTGAGGCTGGTTTCTTTGAGAAGCCAGATGGTACATGCCATGTGCAATTTATGTCAAAGCCAGTTAATGTTGAACTGCTGCAGAAGGATTTTCTGCTCTCTTCCTCTTCACCTCCACCCCCCCCCCCTTCTCAATCTTAAATCAAATCGTGTATTTCATCGTAACACAGTTAATGTATTCTGCAGCTGCTTTGGTTAAAGGGGAGTAAGTGGTCCTTGAGTAGAAGAACAGATACTCAGTTACCAAGAGATAATTAGATAAGCCAGCTGTCACTTTATACTTTCTTATATGTACTAATACTACTATTTTTGGCTGAGCATCCCTTTGCAGAGCTTAATAAGAACAGACTTGTGAAAGAGCAAGAAAGGATGTGAGGAGGAAACTTTTATTGCATCTGTAATGGCGTTAGATCCATAACAAGGCGTAGAGCTCTCTTTAAGCCACGCCAGCTGAAGATAAATTCTGAGATATTTAAGCCCTTAGAGATCTTAAGCAGGGATATGCTTTAAAAAAAAAGAGTTAATGGAATAAATAACTGGACAACTAAGAGGAAATGCTGTACAGGTAGTGCTCGACGTATGACCACAATTGAGCCCCATATTTCCGTTGCTAAGTGAGACATTTGTTAAGTGAATTAAGCCCCATTCTATGATCTTCCTTGGCGTGTTTGTTAAGTGAATCACTGAAGCTGTTAAGTTGGTAACATGGTTGTTAAGTGAATCCAGCTTCCCGATTGACTTTGCTTATCAGAAAGTTTCAAAAGGTGATCATATGATCCCAGGACATTGCAACTATCATAAGTATGAGTCAGTTGCCATGCAACTGACATTGTGATCACATGACCATGGGGATGCCACAATGGTTTTTCGCACCGCAAGTGTGAAAAGCACATAAGCCCCTTTTTTCAGTGCCTTTGTAACTTTGAATGGTCCTAAATGAACTGTTGTAAGTTAAGGACTACCTGAACTTCAAAGCCAACATTTTATTTATAGATACATGTCTGTGTACTGCTGATCTGTCTCTGTCTCTGTCTCTCTGTCTCCATGGAAGATCTTCAAATTGTTGTATTAGCTAGGAGGAGGTAGCATAGAAACCTCTCCAGACCACCACAAATATTAGCATCGAAAATATATTTAATAGCCATGGAATGGCATTTAGACTTATATATAGCCCCTTCATGTTTTACAAAACTCTTGGTGGTTTGCAATGTCAACATATTGCCCCCAACAATCTGGGTCCTTATTTTACAGACCATGGAAGGATAGAAGGCTGAGTCTATCATCAGAATCGAACTCCAGGCTGTGGACAGAGGTTGCCTGCAATACTGCATTCTAACCACTGTGCCATCAGGACTCCTAAAGAATATTTAAGCAGAAAGCATTCTTCTCTTTTTATCATTCCAAACAAAGATTCCACGCATAGATTTTATTCTCTCTGTCCTATACAGTAGCAAGTGAGAACACTGGAACTCTGCAGAAGAGAAGAATATAAGAAACTCTACTAATTTTATTTTAAATACTCAATAAAATTGTAGCGATGCTTACTGTTTATGTTATTTAATTTTTAACAACACGAAAAGCAATATATAAAATTGTAGTAACATTTTTGTCACATTGATTTTAGTTATCATAGTATCAACCATCTGCAAATAATCTATTTGAAAACAATTTCTAACCACAGAAGAAAGCAAAAGTGTGTTATCACTAAAAAGGCTTAATAGAATGCCTAACATCTACTAAATTTAATTCAAAATACCATCTTGAAAGATGCTAGGAATCTGAAAGTATAATTTGAGAGATAGAGTGTTATGATCCAAAGAGGTGTCTAAATAAAATCATTCCACAACTACAATATTTCCCACTAGCAGCCTGCATATTTGTTCTGAATAATCTGTGGTTGATATTTTTATATTGCTAGCTGATGATTACTCAGTCTGACAATAAGATTTAAAAATATTCTCTGATTTTTTTTTTAGCTGTCAGCTTTGAAAAACTAGTTAAATCCACAAGACTTCTTACACATTTAGATTTGCAATTTAGGTAAACTTCTCCTATCAAGAACTGTATAAAAACTGTTTATCTTTAGGAAGAATATCAGACTGCTATAAAAAGAGCAGTATCAGTCCTATCTTTTTTTTTAACTTCATATGCATAGATGAGGACCCTGCACCTTAAGATACCATGTGTAAAAGAAAGTACCTTCAGATATTAATAGAAAAAACAAAATGTCATGTGCCAAATCTAGATCATGGAAGAACACCAAACCCCCCAAATTAAGAGAAAAATAAAATGATAAAAAATAATGTACAGTTGATCCTCAGTTTACAACCATTTGATTAATAATTCAACGTTACAATGGCAGTGAAAAAAGTGACTTATAATCAATCATCCTTGTACTTATGACTATTGCACTGTGTCCATAGTCACATAATCAGAATTTGAGTGCTTGGCAACCAACATATATTTATGACAGTGGCAGCCATTTGCGACCTTCTCAGAGGGCTTCTGACAAGCAAATGGAGGAAACCGGAACTCTGTTGGCCCAGTGGTTAGAGCACAGTATTGCAGGCTAACTCTGGCCACAGCTTGGAGTTCAATCCTGATGGGCACAAGTTGACTCATCCTTCCTTCCAAGATAGATAAAATGAGGACCTAGATTGTTGGAGGCGATGTCAACTGCCCAGAGACTGCTGTAAAGTACTATGGAGCAGTATATAAGTCTAAGTGCTATTTCTATTGCTTAATAACTGTGTGATTTGCTGACAAATGGCATGGCATAATCTCTGAGATTTGTAAAATAGTAAAATAAATGAAATAAAATTGTAGGATACAGAAGAAAAACTAAAATTGTGTTCTGTTGGCACAAACCATCTTCTAGTTATTCACCTCTAGAGACCATCTGGAAATTGAGGTCTTACTTATCCTCCAGAAGGTCATGAGATGTGCTCCCTTCTTACCTTGAGGATAAGGTGTTCTAAAAGAAGGGGCAGCCACCAAGAATGCCTACCTCCATGTCCCCTTGCTTCATATCTTCTGATAGTTCTCCTTCAATAGGTGTGTTCTGCTCAGTGTCACTTGGGTCAGAATTTACATAGAATTAGAGATCTCTTAAGATGCTCAGACTGTGAGCAATTTAAGATTTTCAGTAGCAACCAGCCCCTTGAATTACACTTGTATCTGCCTAATATTATAGGACAATATCTGTAATTAAAAATGTTAAAGATAACAACATTTCTCAATCCCCAAAGATTTTGTCATCTTACATTGACACTGTGATTGGGGCAAAGAATGGTGGCTGGATCATAAAGATCAATCTGGTTTAGGGAAAGACCTTTAAGTATTCTTTCTTAATCCTTTCTTCCTCTTGGTGTTCTCTTATTTGAGGCCATTGTAAGTCAGTTAACAAACAGAGAAACATAGAAATTATATATGTGTCTTATACACCTGTGAGCACTCAAAAGACTGAAGGTTTTGTCAGCTTTGAGCATTCATGCAAAAGTAGAAGGCTACAATTTGAGCAATAGTCCTATGAAAACATTTCATTCATCTCCAACCAGGTCTGGCGCAGTGCTAAAATCCTTAAATAAATATGGGGTGAAATGTCTTATTGCATAGCATGTCAAAGTAAAACAAACACACTTTCATATCCACTTCTTTCTGCTCAGGAATGCCCCAGGTCACAAGGAGGTATTTTAATTGATCTGGATTTTGAATAGATTTCTTGCCAACCTTTCAGTTGCTACAGGTGCATCTCTCATGTGGTCAGTGACTATGTGGTACAAAATTATTTGACACACCAAACAAAACATAGAAAAAATATATAGAAATGGTCCTTGTGTTGCAAAGAACATCAGCCTTGTGTTTTCCTCTCTAGATTTCTTTCTGCCAGACATTGACAAATAAAGTTAAGAGTTTTGTGTTCTGAAGCCTACAAGCTAAGTTACATACATGTTTTGAGACAAAAATGAAGAGATGGAGCCACAATTATAATATAAAAGTTGGGAGTATTTCCAGATACGTTTTGCATAAAAACAACTTAGAATGGAGAATTCCAGCTCAGTGGTGAGATAACCATTATTCTAGAACAGTTAATTTTGCGAAGCAAAAGGATAACAGACTGCTTATACTTACAGAAATAGGATGTATAATTTTCCTTTATTAACATTAGCTTGGTTCTCAATGTAATTACAAGAGTTTAACAACCTTTTTCCAGTATCCATGATAGCCAAGTCCTTCAAATGATATTTCCGTAGAATTATAAAAGTAGGAGGGCTCATTCAGATCAATGAGTATAATAACTGCTCAGTGCTGGAATCCAAATTAAAATATCCAGAACAGATCTGTATTTAGTTTGCATTTGAATGCGCCCAATTAAGGGTAACCAACCACCTTTCTGGATAATGAGTTCCACTGTAGAACTGTTCTTAATTGTTTGAAAGTTAACCCCCCCCCCCAAAAAAAATCCCACCTTAATCTGCTTTCCTGTAGCATTATTCCATGCCCTACATTCTGGAATGAGAGAAAACAGATCCTAACTTTCTTCCATGTGACATCCTTTCAGGTATTTGAAGACTGTTTTCATGTTCCTCCTCCCCTCTTAAGAATAAACATATCCAACTCCTTCCATTTTTCATTATAAAACTTTCTAAGTTTGTAATCCCTTGTGATGGATTGCAGGGTTGATTCAGAGAAGGAGGAGGAGAATGCTGAGCTGCTACAGAAAAGACATTTGAGTCCTGGTAAAGCAGAAAGCATGAGGGGGGGGGGGGGGGGACTAACAATCTGCCCTGAGGTTTTGACAAGCTTTTCAGGATTCTGTTACAATACCCTGACCACGTTAAAGTACATTCCAAAAGTCGCCTTGACTTTTGTATCCTGATCTTGCCAACCTCATCACCTGATAATCGATGTTGCCCTTCTCTGAACCTGTTCCATCAGTTTGTGTTTGGCTGATAATTTGCTGTAAAATGGGGAAATAGAAAAATATATACAGAAAGTACCTCCTCCCTCTTTCCTTCCTTTGGAAACATCAACAACTTCCCTTAGGCTTAAAACAAGGAAAAGTAAACAGAGCATGCTTCCAAAATTTTCCTTGGGCATAAGATTAATAGCAGTAGCAGAGTTATATACCATTTACAGCCCTCTCTAAGAGATTTACAGAATCAACAATCCGGGTGCACATTTTACCAACCACAGAAGGAAGAAAGGCTGAATCATCCTTGAGTTGGTCAAAATTGAATACCTAGCAGTGAACAGTGAGTTAGCCTGCAATACTCCATTCTATCCACTGCACCATCACTGCTCTTATTTAGATAACTCACGTCAAAATCTTGAATGGGAAAAACAATGCTATTCTATTGTTCATTAGGATTCTACGTCTGATAGAGCAGAGTTTCCCAACCTTTCTCTGGCTTTGTGGACCTTGTTGGGGGGGGGAGATAGTTCCAAGTGAGCAGTGGGCGAGTATTCATGCAAATGGTGAGTAAATGCACATACTCGCCCGCTGCTTGTGCAAGGGAAGATGGGCACATGTGCTCACCAACCACTTTGGGTGGCTCAGCTTTGAACAATTCATGGCCCAGTAATGGGCCATGGCCCAGGGGTTGGGCACTCCCTGTGATAGAGCCAACACAATCCCCAAATAGTCAGTAGGAGAATCCTTGATGTGCTGGCTGAATCTTTCTTGTCCCACCTCGTAAATTCTGAGCTTTAGAGAAGGGATATGTTATCCCTGTTTATCCCAACTCAGCTATTTTTTTTACAGTTTGCAGCATCTATAATTTATTCTGCCATTTCTAGCTCTAAGGGTATCCAGTAGCATTAGTGAAAATGGCTATACCATCTGTGATCTTTCCCTACAGCATTTATTCTTTACTATTATATTAATGAGCTTCATTAAGTCATGAAAAAGAGCTTCCTTGAGCTAAGTGAAGTCAGGATAAAGAAGGGAGCTCAGCTGTCAGCATTTATTCACCACCTGCTTAGGAAACCGAGGAAGGGTCCACCTGATTCTATAGCCATTGATTAATCCCTACAAGGTTTAAAGCACTAAAACCTGAGAAAAGTACAATCTAATTATAGTAGCATTTGTTGTTGAAGATGATAGTTTTATGCAATAACAAATTGCATGCCTAGACTGGGGAAAAGAAAGAAAGAGAAACTCCTTTATCTCCTGTGTCTTTGTTGTGCTTTGTAAATTAAGAGATTTTTATGTGTATAAATTATTCACAAATAAGTGTAATGTC
Source organism: Natrix helvetica (assembly GCF_964273705.1). Taxonomy (NCBI): domain Eukaryota; kingdom Metazoa; phylum Chordata; class Lepidosauria; order Squamata; family Natricidae; genus Natrix; species Natrix helvetica. The sequence goes on along the minus strand of NC_138548.1, from coordinate 109,183,947 downwards.
TTCTTAATTGTACATTTGAGTTGGGTACTGTTCTTGATTCCCTTTAGAGAGAAATGCTGCATTTTCAGCACATTGAACAGTCAATATTCCCAAACTGAAGTTATCATTTCAGCACTCTTGAAAGTTAGCTCTTTGCTGATTTTCATACCCAAGCTTGTATGTATATACATATGTGTAGTGAACACACACATAAGCAAACACTTGAAATTAAGAAAAATGTTTTATGTATGGGGGGGAAATCAGTCAAACTGGAAGCTATTTGATAGTGATGGACATCATTTGGCACAACCTATACACGCTGTTCTAAATGTGCAAAATATTTCTAATGTTGGAATGTGTTGGGAATGTTTGTTCATTACTGTGAGAAGTAAAATAGTATCCAGTGTCTTGTCTTCTGGAAACTTAAGCCTTCTTAATGAGGGTAGAACAAGAAGCAATGGGTGGAAACTAATCAAGGAGAGAAGCAACTTAGAACTGAGGAGAAATTTCCTGACAGTGAGAACAATTAATCAGTGGAACAGCTTGCCTCCAGAAGTTGTGAATGCCCCAACACTGGAAGTCTTTAAGAAGATGTTGGATAGCTATTTGTCTGAAACGGTATAGGGTTTCCTGCCTAGGCAGGGGGTTGGACTAGAAGACCTCCAAGGTCCCTTCCAACTCTACTATTGTATTGTATTGTATTGTATTAATGCCAAGAGAAGCATACAGCTGATACAAAATATGTTAACCGGTTTCTTCTGGAATCTTGCAGAAATATAATTCTCTTTCTCTTCTGCAGACATAAAACATTTATTTTAATCCTCAATGACTAATCAAATAAGGTTCTAATTCTATCATGAGGAGCAGAGATAGGAGCAGGCAGGAGGCATACAATGACTAGAAATGGCAGAAAAACGACAAGTATCTTTGTACAAGCTTCAGATCTCTGAATGTATATGGAGATCCTCAGTCATCCAGGTCATGGTTGTCCCAAAGGTGCTTTCTCAAGAGGCAACCAGGCTTTCGGGTTTTCCTTTGAAGGCGTTTCATTTCTCATCCAAGAAGCTTCTTCAGCTCTGAGTTCTCACCCAAGAAGCTTCTTCTAGAAAACCCAGAAAGTCCAGTTGCCTCTTTAAAAAGCACCTTTGGGATTTCAGATCTCTGATTAGTTGCAAAGCAACTGCATTCTCACATTTCACTATGATGTAAATATAATAATAATTAATATCTCTTGGCCTATTTCAATGTTTTCTATCCTACAATATGATTGTATGGATGTCAGCCATAATTACTGATGACTGTGCATAGACTTATGGAATATAGAGTGAGAGATGAAATGCTAAGCTTATTTTATTGGATCTATATCCTCCTGTGCTTCTTTTACTTCCTCTGGCCTATAACTAATTAACTTCTCTAGTTTAAGGATTATAGTAGATATAATCTGAAATTATATGAATAAATATTTGGGGAAGGTTGATATACTGTACATGAACATTCATAGTAGTTAAGCCTAAACGGTAAATTCCAATATGCTGGAAAGTTGATGAATATGGAAGATAGATTTTCCTGATCCATACTTTCCTTTTCCTTAATAATGGAAAATAAGATGCCTGTATCATAGGGGACTGCTTAGCAATGTTTTGGCAGCTTCCCAAATGTCTTTTAAAATATACATGAAAATAAGTGTAAGTTAAGTTATAATTGTGTTTCATCCTGTTCTTATCCATTCATCATTTGCTAGAATAAAAGGAAATGTTTATCCAGCACTATTAGAAAAGCGTGCCTTGAATTGATTAGCTTACCTTGTGCCAACTACAGGTAACATGTCACAAGAATTTCACACTCCATTTACAAGAAGAGCACACATGCAAACTTTGCATTTAAAACTTCTCTAATAGTTTTCACTAAATAAGAACATGGTGAAAACTTAAACATGCCTTTTTCCCCTACTGGCTTTTATATTGAAATGCATCTACAGATTCAGCAGTTGAGACCAAGAGAGTGCTTAGAATCAGAAATGTACACCACAAGCTGATCCTTTTCTACCTAATGGAAAAATCATATGGGGTATCTATCCTATTCTGACAGCCTTTCCATTTATTATGATGAATTCCTATTGGCTCGAAATCCTATTTTTATATTTCTTGGTGATGGAGAAGTACTTGTCTAGAAACAACTGATCAATTTAAAAGTTATGTTCCTCATTTTTACCCTAGGGATGTTCTTCTTAACTTCTCAAAATTAATAAAAACAGAAGAAGAATGTAATAGATCTGATGACGCAGATTTTTTTTTAACTGCAAGAGTAAATATAAAACATTGCTCAAAGTTTTTTTTAGGTTACTGAATTGCTGTGGCTCTTAGTGTTTCTCAGAGAACTTTGCAAATATGGGTAAGTGGGCAGGTAGACAGATGACTTGTATCATATTTAGAAGAGGTAAAAAAATATGGAAGCAAATAATCTTTGCTTTTCAACAAAGCCTATGCATGTAGGAATAAATTAGGTAAAGGGTAGGGTGTGGGTGTGTGGCTGCACATTCAGCTGCTTCAGGGTCCTTTGTGTGTTTATCACACATTTTCAAAATTAACTGATTCATTCACCCACTGAATATTAAATAAAGATCATTTTGATTTGTAGGATAGAATTGATGCACAAGGAAGTTGAAATCTTTATATTTAAAAAAAAAAACAATGTTATGATTTATTTTAAAGATGTATTTAAATTGCTTGGTTTTAGTTTTAAGCTGGGATCGTTTGAATTCATGCAATATCTTTGTTTATAATCTTCATTTTGAGCTGACATGGCCCACTTCACCCCTACTTTTACTCCCGAATATCCATTGAATTTTCCTAAGCGAGCCCCAATGCTATTAAATATTTACTTAAGTATGTAGTCTAATCATAGGCAAGAAAATTAATAGTAATGTAACATTACTATGCCAGTAATATACAAGGCATTTATTTATTATCCATGCCCTGGTGCATATTCATTAAAATTTAATGACAGGTACTTCTCCTCACAAGCATATTTTGTACATTCCTGATAAATCACTGGTGCTCAAGAGAGACTCCTTTCTCATTATCATCTGTTCTAAAAATAACTTTGTTCTGTGGCCTAATTCCTTGAGCTGCTATACCAAAACCTACATGTAGTAAGATAAGAAGACCAAGTCCTGCTTATTCTTTGGTGTTGTACATTATACTGAAGCATCTCCCTGAAATTAATTCTTGCTGCTTATCAAACAACTTTTCTTTTTTCCTTTAAATGCCTTGAACGTAATTATTTTATAATATTCTTAATATTTAGAATATTCTGTTTCTGTGTCTTGAATTTGGGCTATTCTAGACTTCCGTCTCCCAGGCCAGAGGTCTCCAAACTTGGCAATTGTGAAGACTTGTGGACTTCAACTCTTAGAATTCTTCAGCGAGCCATGCTGGCTAAGGAATTCTAGGAATTGAAGTCCACAAGTCTTAAAGTTGCCAAGTTTAGAACTCTGGAGTTCAGTAAGGCTTTTGATAAGGTAGACCATAACCTACTACTAGATAAAGTAGAAGAATGTGGGTTAGACAGCATCACCACCAGATGGATTCGTAACTGGCTGACCAACCGCACTCAACGTGTAGTCCTCAATGGAACTGCATCTACATGGAGGGAAGTATGCAGTGGAGTACCCCAAGGCTCTGTTTTAGGCCCAGTACTCTTCAACATCTTCATCAATGATTTGGATGAGGGAATAAATGGGGAACTCATCAAATTTGCAGATGACACCAAGCTGACAGGAATAGCCAACACTCCAGAAGATAGGCTTAAGATACAGAAGGATCTTGACAAACTTGAACATTGGGCACTATCTAATAAAATGAAATTCAATGGTGAAAAGAGTAAGGTTCTACATTTAGGCAACAAAAATGGAATGCACAGGTACAGTATAGGTGATACCTTGCTCAGTAGTAGTAACTGTGAAAGGGATCTTGGAGTCCTAGTGGACAACCATTTAAATATGAGCCAGCAGTATGCAGCAGCTGCCAAAAAAGCCAACACAGTTCTAGGCTGCATCAACAGAGGGATAGAATCAAGATCACGTGAAGTGTTAATACCACTTTATAATGCCTTGGTAAGGCCACACTTGGAATACTGCATTCAGTTCTGGTCACCACGATGTGGAGACTCTAGAAAGAATGCAGAGAAGAGCAACAAAGATGATTAGGGGACTGGAGACTAAAACATATGAAGAACGGTTGCAGGAACTAGGTATGTTTAGCTTAAGAGAAAGAAGGACTAGGGGAGACATGATAGCAGTGTTCCAATATCTCAGGGGTTGCCACAAAGAAGACGGAGTCAAACTATTCTCCAAGGCACCTGAGGGTAGAACAAGAAGCAATGGGTGGAAACTAATCAAGGAGAGAAGCAACTGAGGAGAAATTTCCTGACAGTTAGAACAATTAATCAGTGGAACAGCTTGCCTCCAGAAGTTGTGAATGCCCCAACACTGGAAGTCTTTAAGAAGATGTTGGATAGCCATCTGTCTGAAACGGTATAGGGTTTCCTGCCTAGGCAGGGGGTTGGACTAGAAGACCTCCAAGGTCCCTTCCAACTCTACTATTGTATTGTATTGTATTGTATTGTATTGTATTGTATTGTATTGTATTGTATTGTATTGTATTGTATTGTATTGTATTGTATTGCATTAATAAATGAAAGAGAACAGCTCTGTGAATAGCCTACAAGCAGTTAGAAGGATGAAAGAGGAGAATTCAGTCTTTTTGCCATCACATTCTCATGCATGTTAAGCAAATATGAGTAGGCAAAATGCCATCTTCTAAGGGTGGAAGATTAGTTAACCCAAAAGAATCAATACCTTTACTGTAGTAATAGTCAACTATGTATAACTGTCCTTGTTACTACACTTGGAGAAAGTATGCTCATCAAAATATGTTTCAGCATTAAAAATTACCACTGATTGGGTAGGTTCATTCATGGTGGTAAATCAAATACATTGCCCAGACAATGTCAGTATTTTTAATTGATTGATTGATTTTATATTGCTGCCTATTTGCCCATGACGACTCAAGGTGGCTTACAGAATATAAAGCCACATTTAAAACAATAAAGCTAATAAAAAGATTCAAATAAATTAATATAGTGTAATATATGTATGTAATATGTAATAAGTATACAGTACTTTTTGGCAACTCATATAGGTAGTCCTCGATTTACAGATCATAATTGAGCCAAAAAAATTTCCATTGCTAAGTGAGATTTAAGTTAATTTTTCCCCATTTTATGGCTTTTCTTGCCACAGTTGTTAAGTGAATCACTGCAGTTGTTAAGTTAGTTACATGGCTATTAAATGACTCTGGTTTCTCCATTGATTTTGCTTGTCAGAGAGTCACAAAAGCTGATCAAATAACCTCAGGACATTGCAATTGTCATAAATATGAATCCATTGCCAAGCATCGGAATTTTGACCATGTGACCATGGGAATGTTTCAATGGTCGTAAGTGTGAAAAACAGTCATAAGATACTTTTTCAGTGCCATTGTAACGTGAACAGTCATAAGTAAACTCTTGTAATCTGAGAACTACCTGCATATCATTAGGAGCTAGACTTGAAACGTGAAATGTTTTTGGTGATGCAAATTGTCATGGCTTAAGATAATTTACACAAGTCTTTGGGTTGACACCGGGAAAAATATTGAGCGTTTCCAAAACCTCTCAGTGGCTACTCTTTTGTAGTCTAATTAGCATACCAATAACTAGTGGTAATCTCTGCCTAATTTCTAAATAGCTGTCTAAACCTGATTGAGTAAGCAGTGTTCAGAATCTTGGTTACAAGAAAAATGGGAATAATGATAGTTAGCTAAATATGTTGCCTGTATTGGTCACTTTAGATGAGAGCCAATTTCAGGGCATTTGACAGGCTAGAACAGTGGTTACCGAAGGCCCTGTGGGGTGTAAGGTGTTCAGGGAAGGTAATACCTCTGGTGTTGGAGCCTGCTATGTCCCTTTTGGGCCGCTCATTCACCTTTGGTGCCCACCTGATGCTCAGGTCTCACCTCTGGCTTCAAGAAACGGTAACACACACCCAGTGGCCGCATCTCGGTAAACCTGATCCAAAGCTCACTGAAGTTGATTAAAAGAACATTCATCACATTTAATAGGGTTTCCACTGACTACAATGGGATTTGGAGCTGAGCCCAAGAGAGAATACTCTAATCCTTAAAATATCAGAATGATACACTATATATGATATTTATCTGTTGCTTTTCATTCTCATGAGAATATTACATACTTTGATGTCATGGTCTAAATAAAGACTGCCAAAAAGATCTGGTAACCAAGAAGTGCTTTATGCTGTAGTAAGCAAATACTAAGAATATATTTGGCCTCTCTCTCTCTCTCTCTCTCTCTCTCTCTCTCTCTCTCTCTCTCTCTCTCTCTCTCTCTCTCTCTCTCTCTCTCTCTCTCTCTCTCTCTCTCTCTCTCTCTCTCTCTCTCTCTCTCTCTCTCTCTCTCTCTCTCTCTCTCTCTCTGATTCTCTCTCTCTCCCCCCCCTCTTTATTCTGGGAATGACTCCAAGTATATGTCATGTGGTAAATGCACAAACAGTACTGACTGTAAAAAAACAGGTCTTTGTTTCACTAACAAGCTCAGCTTCAGAACAATAGCTGCAAGTCTCCCAGTTTTCCTTACATACGACAAAATAAAGCGGCAAAAGTTTCATTTTAAGGGTGTGCAAATTAAACAGTTAAATATGAATTTGTTGATTAGATAGATAGATAGATGATAGATAGATAGATAGATAGATAGATAGATAGATAGATAGATAGATAGATAGATGATAGATGATAGATAGATAGATAGATAGATAGATAGATAGATAGATAGATGATAGATAGATAGATAGATAGATAGATAGATAGATAGATAGATAGATAGATAGATAGATAGATAGATAGATGATAGATAGATAGATAGATGTTGGAGATGCTTTTTTAAAAGTGCTGCCAATAGCACTGGAATCCTAATTGAAGGAATTAATCAGCTCATTATTCTTCTGCAAGCAACTTATTTTTGCTCACTTCTGAAGAGAGCATAAGAAGCAACCTACAATTCTAAAATTATAATTTTTAAGATTATCTACTTATTGACATTTATATAATAAAACTTTTTAATACAAATATCATCTTCCTAAGTAGATGGCCCCTCTACACCTTTCTCTTGCATGTGCCCTGAAAGCCATCCCCATCTTCTTCCCCACAGCAATTAGGAAGCCAGTTTGCTGTTACTTCCAAAAAAAAATGCACTCTTCCACCTCCGTTGCTTTGCAACTACCAATATGATTGTGCTTCTTATCCTTACTTCCTTATCTACAGAGATTCCTATGACACCATGCAGGATAAAGAGTACATAAGGGGGACAACACAGGCATGCTGGCTGGGAATTTTACAAATTGTAGTCTAATCCTATCTTAAGGGCCACAGTTGTAGTAGATTACCACAGCAGGAGCCTATTTGTAGATTACTCAATTATTTGTAGGCAAGTGAAAGTAAAAAGAATGGGAAAGATGCAGTAGATCTGAATAAAGGTTGTTCTGATTTAATATAGGGGGATAGAAGAATACATGTGGGAATTTTTTATTTATGAAAGGAAGTGATAAATGCATGTCAGAAAATATGAATTGGTATCATCTAAGTTGCTGAAAATGTGTTTGAAAATAGGAATCCAAAAGGTGGGGAAATTGTAGTTGTATGCAGGAGTATTTCAGTGAATAGTGGAAGTGGAAGAACTAAATACAGGTATCCTTGAGTTTCAAAACTCAGTTTCAAAGTTCTAATGTCATGTCCCTCTCCTGTGTTCACATAACTGCATGTTGGGTACTCGGCAACATGGCTGATCCACATTCATGACCGTTTGCAGTGCAGTGTGGTCATGTGACCACGATTTACAATGGCTTTGTGGAAATCAGCATTTACTTCTAGGTTCTGGGAACAAACAGCCGATAGCAAACAATGACTACCACCACATTCTCTTAATGACTGCCATGCTCTCTGAACAACCAGCACATTCGCATGACAACTGTCGCAAAAAGGTTGTAAAAAAATATCCAGTCACATGGTGACTTGCTTTATGACTACCATGAGTTTTGCCAAACTCATTTTGGTTATAATTTGAGGGCTACCTGTATAAATCTGGGAGGAAATTATACAAAATTCTGAATGTATACAATCTAGAAGAAATAGTGTTCTTACTGTAACATACAGTAAGTGGGAACAAGACAAGACAGTACAGAAAAAATAACTGGACCATTCAGTGACCCAGGAATGATGGCTGATTTGCGATCATCTGCCTCAGCAATACAATTCAAATGCAAGCATAATTAGTTTAATTCTTTATGATGAAAGTTTGACATAAATTGTGAAGGACAAAAAAAAGATACATTTGGCGTGTGGGGCAGATTATTTTGTGAGTTGAACTTGGGAAAAGATAGATGCAAAGGAAAAGATGTTAAAGAAACTAGAATGCCTAAAAGAAGAGAAAGTGTCAATTCCATATAAAATGCACTGTATGAAAAAGTATTAAAAGATAGATTACTCTCCCAACAGAATTAATAGATGTAAGGAAGGAGGATTGAAATCTGCTTGGAACTGACTGAAAAGGGTTACATTACAGAGTAACATGAAAGTATGCTATCTGGAAGTATGAAAGGACACTTGGCAGAATGTTGAAATGAAAGAAACTGTGGTTGAAGGAAAATAACAGAATAAATGTTCTGGTCTATGAATATTAAAAAAGATACTGTAAGATGCATATATAGGGGAAAAAATAGTTGCCAATCTAGCCAGAGAAAAAGGAATACTTAAGATTAAAAGTGGCAAAAAGTGCAGAGCAATTGGAAACTTTAAAAAGAATAAATGAGAAGCTTCCAGCTGAGTAAATGGAATTGAAACTGAATGAATATTGGAATTTTAAAGATTTTTATGAGAATGACAGTAATTTATCAAAGAGTGAAATTGAAATGAATACTAGAAATATGAACACCTAAGAAAAAGCTGATGAAAAATAAGTCATACTTGCGAGAATGTTGAAAAATGATAAGGCTGCAGTATAGATGGTATAATTGGAGACACATTAAAATATGAAAGTGGATAGTACTGTATATGGAGAAGACATGCACATTTGGTGTAGGTTGAAAGGTTGCATCTATAAAGGAAAAGGTAGGAAAAGTAAATGCCAAAAATAGAGATTGGCTTCTTAAATAGATCTGGTAAGGTCAGAGGTGGGTTTCTGCCGGTTTGCCCCAAATCGGGCGAACCGAGAGTGGTGACAGCGAGAGGCTCCGCCCACCCACCCGGATGCTTCTGTGCATGCGCAGAAGCTTTTGCACATGCACAGAAGTGTCATACGCGCACAAGTGAAACGGTAGTAAAATCAATTGAAACCCCATCGCTGGGTAAGGTGTTCCACAGAATTCTATCCCAAACTATACAGGATATGACAACGAGCACAACTTGGGAAGATCTGTGATAGTTGGGCAAAGGTATGCAGGCCAGATTTCAACAGAACTTCAAGAAATGTATGATTGAGACAAGTGTATTATATATTTATGCATATAAAGGGAAAGGGAAAGGTTTCCCTGTCCAGTTGTGTCTGACTCTAACAGACGTTGCAGATCTCCATTTCCTAGCTGAGACAATAGCGTTGTTTAAAGACTCCTCTGTGATCATGTGACCGGCATCACTATATGCCAAGATGCAGATAATGCTGTTACCTTCCCTCAGAAGTGGTACCTATTTATCTACTTGCATTTGCATGCTTTCAAACTGCTGGCAGAAGCCGGGGCAAGTAACGGGAGTTTGAAAGCATGCAAATGCAAGTAGGTCTCAAAACACAGGCTGTCAGCTTTCCAGCTGACAGGTTCAAGATGTTTAACTGTTAATTGAAGGTCAGTTGCTGAATGCAGGAAAAGTACGTGATTGGAATAACGCATTAAGAAATTAAAGGGAATGCTTAATAAATTGCTCAACATTAAGTAAGGGTTAAGACAAAGGCATATTATGTCCCAAAATTGTTTAATGTATTTATGGATAAACACGCAAAGAATGATTGTAGTGAGATTAGGCTAGAAATCCAAATGATTGTAAGATGCATGAAGAGTATGAATTTGAAACTACTTAACTAAGGTATTCAATATTGAGCAGGAAAAATGCAGTGAACAACAGCAAATTTTACCGAAAGGGTATGTAATTCAAATAAGTGGATGAAATTGCATATTTGGTGGAATATTTGCTAAAGCTGGAGGAAAGGATGAAAACATTTTAAGATGTACAAATGCTGGTAGAGAGGCAATGAGACTAGTTTGTTAAGTCTAGTGGTAATATGTTTCACAGAATATAGTTGCTTTTTAAAATTTATTAATATTTGGTTGCTTTTAAAATAATAGAAAAAGAAAAAACAATAGATACAAAGATACTTACATTATTAAATAATAGGAGGTGCTTAAAATAATGGGGAAAAATAAAATGTAAAGTGTTATGTCAACATATGTAATGTAACAGATGTCAACAGTTATAATTCTCGTGAATAAAGGGAAATATATGTGTCTCAGCATAATGTTGCAGGATCCAATCCGAGTCAGTCACTATGACCAAAGGTTTACTCTTCCAAGCTTTCAGGCACATGCTGGAGCCCATCCTCATGAAATCTCTGTCTCTCCAGAATGGTGCACTAGACTGTTCTACACATTGTATTCATATGGTGCCTGGTTGCGGCTTTTAGTTTTAATTAGGATGTTGAGAGCTGGCTTTTAAGTTGTTAATTGTTGTTTCCTTGTACCGCTGTGCCCCTGGCTCCTGAGTACCTGGTAGGCTGGTGGTAAATCATCACTCCTATTGACTGAAAAGGGGCTCGTTTCCCAGGCTTCAATCATTTCTCTGGCTATTTTTGTCTCTGCTAAGCCAGCAATCATAGTAGCTCCAAATTGAATGTATCTCCTTGTTCATTGCAATCAGTGGTGGGCTGCTGTGTGGTCACACAGGTTCGGGTGAACCCCTAGCTTTGATCGCTGGCTGGGCCCACCCCCACCCCCCAACCCTTGTGCTAAGTTATCCATTTATAACTAACTTTCTGGTTCGTTCCCTTCACCCTCGCTGCCCAGCTGAGTTTCATGCCCCTGCTTTACTCACCGGAGCTGCCTGAGTTGATTACCTGCTTTTTTGAAGCTCTGTTTCACCCCAAAGGGATGCATGCAAGTGAAGCTAGTACACACACGTGCTCTCACAACCAGTGAACCGTTTATGAACGTAAGTGCAGCCCACCTCTGATTTCAAAGTGAGGTTACTGATCAGTCGGGGTCTCCTCATTTAACCACTGACTAATATTCTCACAATATGATAGTTAGCTTCTTTCCCATCTGTCCTACATAGTCACAGGGCCAATCCATGCAGAGAATAAGGTAAATTACATTTAAAAATTTCTCCCACCTCCAAATGATCTTCTGGGTGGTAAAACAAGAAGTAACAGGGTAAAAATCAGTAGTGGTAAATCAGTGTGGATTGAAAATAAAATGAGTTTTAGAATGAAATACATTGAAATGGTTTGGTCTTACACAGAATGAACACAAATTGAATAAATATATGAAGGAAGAATAATTGGTTGAGAAGTACCAATTGGAAACTGGAACTGGAAATTTGGTTGGCGGAGAGGGTGGATTGTTATTTTTCTTTTTAATGAATTTAAAGTGTGGATAATATCCTACAGATTTTGCTGATAATTTATCTGTGTTTTCATATGAAATATTAGAAATTTCAACACATTTTTCTTCACTGTGAGTAGTGTTCAAAAATGTTCTCTTTATTGATGGAATGCTTTTTGATCCAGTAGATACTTTAGCAACCAACAGTGGGAGGAAAGTCCATTTTGCTGATTCTTCCTTTCCTTTGTAGCTCCATGCAACTCCCTTCTAAATTCTGAACGAGCATTTAGAAC